>NC_037328.1:156125213-156430509 GCF_002263795.3 Bos taurus | reverse complement strand
AAATGGGACCGAGCGCAGGGCAGGATGCACTGATGGTCACGGAAGGAAGGAAATGGAAATGGGACCGGGCGCAGGGCAGGATGCACTGATGGTCACGGAAGGAAGGAAATGGAAATGGGACCGGGCGCAGGGCAGGATGCACTGATGGTCATGGAAGGACTAGGATGGGGAGAACAGTGAGTGTGTTCTGAAAGTGCCCGGGGAGAGGATCTGGTGAAAATGTTGGTCCTAGACAAGCGCCTAGTAAAGAAAAATGGGACAAGGTTTCCAAACCCCACCATGTACGCAAGAGTCACTCTCGCTGCTAACACTCTCTCCGTGGTCATTCTCCACTTTCCAGCCTCTTCCCCATCATCTGTGGTCACTTCCAGTGGTCGCCGCTCTGTCGTCATCACCATCATCGCCCAGTGGTACCCCCTCTCTGCAGAGTCATCTTCAGACTCCATCTTCACACGAGTCTCATCTCTCTTCTGCTGCTCTGCTCCCCTTCTGACGCTTCATCCTTCATCTCTGCTCCTTGCTTGCTCTGTTCCTTTTCAGTGTTTTCTAGGCTTTCCAGCAGAGAATCCACTTTTTGTTTCATCTGGGTCAACTCCAACTTAAGGGTCTGATGGTCATCTCCTTTCCACTTTCCAGACTTAGGAGAAGATCCCCACCAAATGCTCTTAGAATCAAAGCAGCTGTTGCCCCTTTGTGAGGCGATTCTTGATGCACACTGGCGTTCTGAGGGCACTACAGCGAGAAGAATAGGAAGAGAAGAAACTGCGCCTCCTGTCACTGTAAGGCCCATGAAAGTCACAGTCCAAGTAAAAGAGGAGCTGCGTCTCCACTGCATGTTACTACACACCGGCTTTTCCTGGGTTTGCTTCTGGCTCTGTGGGCAGATTAGAATCTAAAACCAGCCGTCATCCTACCATCCCCTCCTGCCAGAGCAGTGCGGGCACTTCTCTCATTAACACAGTGAACGAAGGCAAGGCCCTTACGAACAGAGAAGCCCACAGTTTGCCATATTTTGAGAAGACTGTCTCCACATCAGATTTCTTGACCACAGAGTGCTGAGAATCCCAGTGAATTCACGAGAGCTCATGGAACAGGGTCCACTGTCTCGTGGGTCACACTGCTGGCCGTTGTCTTTGATGACAAGGTGCCTCACAAAGCTGAAAAATGTAGCTGAAGGTCAAAACAAAACTCACTGTAAAGTTGCCATGGTGCCCACCAAGTTGCATCATTATGTTAAAAATGTCTTTAAAATCAGTTTTGGAATGGGAACGTGAGGATTCTGGAAGGGTGGGGAAGGGAGCTTAAATATCAAAGCTGAGTTCCAGTGAGTAGGGATGGGACTTGACTTGCTGCCCTCAAGCAAGTTCTACTAACTTACATATTTCAAGCGACTTGTAACCAGGAGTGGGGAAGGAGAAGAGATTCGACTCTGAATCTCCTGCTCCCGGGTTCTACATGGAAAAGTCGACTGCTGCTCGAGATCTACAACACAGGCGAAACTGCTCAGTCTTTGCCTCTTCACAAAACGCCAAACTACTGTTTCCACAGAGTAACATCACATACATGCTGTGCTGTGCTTAGTCGCTCAGTCGTGTCCAACTCTGCAACCCCATGAACCGTAGCCCACCAGGCTCCTCTGTCCATGGGATTCTCCAGGCAAGAACACTGGAGTAGCTTGCCATGCCCTCCTCCAGGGGATCTTTCCAACGCAGGGATCAAACCCACGTCTCCAGTATTGCAGGTAGATTTACCATCTGAGCCACCAGGGAAGCCCCAAAATACTGGAGTGGGTAGCCTATCCCTTCTCCAGGGGATTTTCCTAACCCATGAATTGAACCCAGGTCTCCTGCATTGCAGGCCGATTCTTTATCAGCTGAAGCACAAGGGAAGCCCCACATTAGTACATACTGCAGGGTTAAATCAAACCTACAAAAACAACTAGTTGATAAAGATGAAGCTGAAGTGACATTACTTTAAAAGCCTAAAAACCGTAAGTAAAACTGAAAAGGATCACAAGCTAAGTATAACACGGATCATACCTCGCCATTTACTCATTCTTCCAGAGAGGAAACGAAGTGGGAAACTCAACTGTCTGTGTGATAAAAATGTGCAGCTTTCCTGGGTGCCAGATTGTTTACGTTTTCAGTGAATTTTAAGACAGACACAATTTTTTTCAGAATATAAGATTTTAGTAAAGTTTATTCATTAAATAGGTCATTATTAATTATTCCCAAGTCATCTTTAGAAATAAATATCTAAAAAAAATAAAAGCCTAAAAGTTATTTGTGCCTAATATATGATCTGGATATAATTTTGAACCACATTTATCGAATTCTCAAGATGGTCTTTTCTGTCAGGCTGATCCTTGGGGCTTAATCTTATTTTCTACTTTTATTTATTTCACTCATCTTTTTGTTTAGTTTTTATTTTAATATGAAAACTGATTTCATATTATTTTATTGAAGTATAATTGATTTATAATGTTGTGCTAATTTCTGCTGAAGAGCAAAGTGACTCAGTTTTATATATATATATATATACTTTTTTAATAGATATTCTTTTTTATTATCATTTATCACAGGAGATTAGATAGTTCCCTGTGCTATGCTATGACTCTGTTGCTTATCCATTCTATAGGTAATAGTCTGTATCTAGTAACCCCAAATTCCGAGTCCATCCCTCCCCTCCTATCCCCCTAGGCAACCACGAATGAGTCTGGGGAACTGATTTTATTTTTAATCAGTTACTTGTATCTTTGAAAGAGGTTTCAAATTAGTTTCTGGAAAAATGTAAGGAATAATTTGATTAACTAGCTGTTAAAAAAATAAGAAGCCTTAGTAATGCATTGAACAAGATATTATATTCCTCAGTTCCACAATAAGAATATATACTAAAGTATTCATGTGAGAGTTTATAGTAAAATAGTTTTTTAAGAGATCCTACTCTGAACACCTTCATTGTTAATTGCCGCTCTAGATCATGAAATCAGCCCTGAATGTTCACTGGAGGGACTGATGCTGAAGCTGAGGCTCCAATACTTTGGCCACCTGATGCAAACAGCCAATTCATTGGAAAAAACCTTGATGCTGAGAAAGAGTGAAGGCAGAAGGAGAAGACAGCGACAGAGGATGAGATGGCTGGATGGCATCACGGATTCAGTGGTCATTAACTTGGGCAGATTCCGGGAGATAGTGAGGGACAGGGAGGCCTGGCGTGCTGCAGTCCACGAGGTCACAAAGAGCTGGACATGACGAGCAAATGAACAACAACACTCATGAAATTAGCTGAATAAAATCAAGTTCATCGGAATAGACAGGTCTACTCATTTTTTAAAAAATTAATTAATATATCGGTTGATTGATTGATTGGTTGATTTTTGGCTGTGCTGGGTCTTTGTTGCTGCATGGGCTTTCCTCCAGCTGCCGTGAGCAGCGGCTTCTCTCTAGCCGTGCTCCGGCTTCTCACGGCAGTGACTCCTGTCACTGTGAAGTGTGGCTGGCGGGCCCCCAGTTGTGGCCATGGACTCAGCAGCAGTGGTCCCTGGGCGCTAGAGCACAGGCCTGATACTTGCGGGGCACGGGCTCAGCTGCTCTGCAGCATGTGGGATCCTCCCAGATCAGGGCTTGAACTGATGTATCCTGCATCGGCAGCCACCAGGGAAGCCTGACTACTCACTCTTTAAATAGAAACAGTATTATTACATCACACAGTACTTTGCCTTATCACCACATCTGCTGTTTGTCAATAAGACTCTCACTGACTTGCATATTTTACTGAATACAGCCTTTCTTATGAGGATAAGAGACAGTTCCTGATAGTTAGAAACTTTCAGCATTCACTATTGAGAGTTTCAAATACATATATATATGTATATTTATGAACATAATTTTTAAATTTTATGTATGTTTATAAATACATAATATATACGTGAACTCTTTCCAGAAACTAATGACTTTAGGCACACTTCTGCATGAATCGTATGAATAACAATTTTCATCCAGCAGCTACTTTTAACATTGCAAGCTGAGAATACATATTTACAAATTTGAGGGAGTATTCTTTTGTTAGATGATTGAAAAGTTTGCCTCTTAGGATGCAGTATCCTTTGTTTCTTATCATGATTTATGCAATATTAGTGAATTGCTTCTGTAATGAAGGTTTGTTTGTGCACTGACATTTGTAGAACTTACTGTTCTAAAACCACCCTGTCAGATGAATAAAGAGAGGGTAGAATTTAGCTCAGTTCAACACATAACATGATTTATTTCACCCTGATTAGCGATGAACAACTATCAGACTTAATACATTAGCAGGATGATGCAAGACAACACATGCAGGCACACGCAGCATGAAGTTAAACATTTGAGAGAGGAGTGAAGACAGCTTTCAAAATGTCAAGCTTTCCCTTCCCACAGCATTTCCTATTTTATGACTTTCTGCCATAAACATGAGGCCAATAATAGGAATATCAGTAGCAGGAATAGGAAATCAATAATAGGCAAATGTTGATCAGCCAGCGAGTCTTCATTACGTGATTACGTGATCATCTGCCACCAGTGACTGCTCTGAGGTCCTGGTGACTCTGCAATAGGGAAGAACAAGTCTGATTCCATATTGGATCTATTTATTTTACTTTAACCTCTGTATTCTATTGCATTTGCTACAAGTTAAGAATTTTGCCTATAGCCTGAAATACACAGAATAGTCCATTATCAAGGGCTATTTTCAAAGATATGAATAGCACATTTCCATTCATATAGAGATAAAAAGTTGTGTAACAGAAAATAACCATTGTCTTGTTGGAGTTTTATAGTAATATCATGAACAGACCTACGTGGACACCTGTAAGAACTTCTGTTTGCAACAACTCCTGCCCTTTGAGTATAAAGGAAGCCTAAATTCTAACTCAGGCAAGATGGTCCTTCAGGATGCTACATTCTTGGTCTGCTGGCTTTCCAAATACAGTCACTGTTCCTTGCCCCAACACATCCCTCGGTTCACTGGCCTGCCGTGGGGCGAGCAGTTACGGGCTTGGTAACAACTTAGGGCTCTTCCAAGTAGTGGCCTTGCTGGGGGCCCCTCTCATCCTATCTCTCTCCCTTCTATATTTTCTGAAACATGCCTCATTTCTGCAGACCCCTCGTTCTTAATGATTCAGCTAATTTATCTTGAAAACTACTTGGGATTCTACATACTTCTTGGGACTCTACATTCTAAGAGCTACCCTAAAACACAAACGTGGTGTATTTCCCTGTTAGGAACACAATGCAAACACCATTGGAGAGTGGGGATTAGCACCAGTTGTTCTTTCTGTTCGGGATACTGTGTTGAGGGGTCACACTGTGCTCATACAGTGCTTCTTTACTTCTGTAATAGTAAAATTAAGCATAATTTAGAATCACAATAGTTTATAAATCTTCTTGATCATTTATTATAGAGATTCAGATCTCCACACATTCTCTATTGGCCATAGGAAAAGGTCTAAGCTATTTTTATGGCAATAGTGAGTGAGTAATGTCACTCAGTTGTGTCCGACTCTACGGCCCCAAGGACCATGGCCCACCAGGCTCCTCCATCCATGGAATTTTCCAGGCAAGAGTACTGGAGTGGGTTGCCATTTTCTTCTCCAGGGGATCTCCCCGACCCAGGGCAATGGAGCCCTATTACTTCTCCAGCTTTATTTGTGCCATAGTCAAGACTTATCTTCTTGCAGTTCCGTAGGCCACCATGTTGGTCTGGCCTCTACAGATTTGCCTACTTGCTAGAACACTCGCACACCTTTACCTTCCAAGGCCTTCTATTTATGGTTGACTCAAGAATCACCTCCTTGAGGAAACCAATTCTGTCCCTGCCTTTGCTTCCCACTGTCTCCTGTGCTTACACATACCCTGCTGAGATGGGCTGGGGCCTTTGCTGCAGCGCTTGCATGTGGATGAACATTTCCCAGAGCAACAGAATACAAACAAACTGTAAGGGACTAAAAATAACTGTGTACATGTGCAGCTGGGACACATTATGGACAAGATACAAAAAGACTGAAAAAGCTCAATCGACACTTCATGATTTTCAGGAAGTGCAGGAGCAAAAGCAAGGTGTTGGGAATAAAAGCAGAGTCCTGTGCCTGCCTCCTGCACTCAGCACCACCTAAGGGGTGGGCAGATCACCTGAGTCCCCCAGCCCAACCCCTGGACACACCCCTATGCTCATCCCTTGTAAGGGACTAGCTTGCCTCCCCCTCAGGAAGCAAGAAAGGGAACCTTTACGGCAGAAAGGGCCCCAATAAAGCCTTGCCTGAATTTCTCGTCTGGCCTCTTACAACATTCTGATGATTCAGTTCAGTTCAGTTGCTCAGTCGTGTCTGACTCTTTGCGACCCCATGAATCGCAGCACACCAGGCCTCCCTGTCCATCACCAATTCCCGAAGTTCACTCAGACTCACATCCATCGAGTCAGTGATGCCATCCAGCCATCTCATCCTCTGTCGTCCCCTTCTCCTCCTGCCCCCAATCCCTCCCAAGTTCACTCAGACTCACATCCATCGAGTCAGTGATGCCATCCAGCCATCTCATCCTCTGTCGTCCCCTTCTCCTCCTGCCCCCAATCCCTCCCACCATCAGTCTTTTCCAATGAGTCAACTCTTCCCATGAGGTGGCCAAAGTACTGGAGTTTCAGCTTTCGCATCATTCCTTCCAAAGAACTCCCAGGGCTGATCTCCTTCAGAATGGACTGGTTGGATCTCCTTGTAGTCCAAGGGACTCTCAAGAGTCTTCTCCAACACCGCAGTTCAAAAGCATCAATTCTTCGGCACTCAGCTTTCTTCACAGTCCAACTCTCACATCCATACATGACCACTGGAAAACCCATAGCCTTGACTAGAAGGACCTTTGTTGGCAAAGTAATGTCTCTGCTTTTGAATATGCTATCTAGGTTGGTCATAACTTTCCTTCCAAGGAGTAAGCGTCTTTTAATTTCATGGCTGCAGTCACCATCTGCAGTGATTTTGGAGCCCCCAAAAATAAAGTCTGACACTGTTGCCATGAAGTGACGGGACCAGATGCCATGATCTTCGTTTTCTGAATGTTGAGCTTTAAGCCAACTTTTTCACTCTCCTCTTCCACTGAACGGGAAAGGCCAAGAACCCTGGTCAGTAACACTTTATACAGTGTGGAAATAAGACTTCATGTTCATGTACTTACTAATTTTCCTATATGGGATGCTAAGTGCCTTAAAGACTGGAAGGGTTACTTGTTCGCTCTGAATCTCTATGATTGATCTCTATGTCTGGCACATGGTGAATACTGAAAAAACCATTTATTAATTAGAAATGAATAAAAAGCTATCGCCTGTTTGTAATTACTGAATTAACCGCTGATTCAATACCTTGCTGCATGGTGTCTAAATGCTGCTTTTGACATATAAAACCCTATTCAAAACCCTTTGACAGTTTCCCCTATACCAAATTTCAAATATACCAAGCATCAAATTTGTGACAAGCACTATAAAAAAATTTCTGAAAAACATTTTTTTCTCAAATAATTTTAAATTCCACCCAGAAAATAGGTCAAGAATGAGTAAAGCAGTAATAATGTCAATAATAATCTTAAGGTTTTATACAACACTTATTTTGGACCCAAAGTATTCATATAAGCACTCAGCATGTACTAGCACAGGTAATCATCACAATAATCTAATTAGGACATCTCATTACCCTCTTAGAAGTGAAGAAACCAAACTGCTGGGAAGTTATATGGCTTTCCTAAGGTTGCAGAAGGAGGAAGCGGCAGAGCTGAAATGTGGAGTCAGGCAGCCTCACTCTAAAGCCTATATTCTTACCTACTGCCCCATATTGCCTCTAAAATCATGATTCATAAATGCCCGCATGCCCCTAAACAATCGTAAGACTGACTGTCAAATGGCTGGACAGACACATGCTCTTAATACAACTTTAGAGGAGAGGACAATGACTCCATGACAGACAGACGCAGGAAAACTTCACTGGACAAGTGAACTTTGACTGGAAGTGACTTTTTAGGATTTACTGGATTTCGGGGAAGGTCTCACAACAGAGGAGACAAAGATGAGTAAATACGAGGCATGCTGCCTGTAAGATAACGTTGGAGGATACGTGGGCGAGATGACGCTGTTAGTCGCTAAGTTGTGTCTGCCTCTGCAACCCCGTGGATGGCAGCGCGGCCAGGCCCCGCTGTCCTTCACTGTCTCCCAGAGCTTGCTGAAATTCAAGTCCACTGAGGCGCTGATACTGTCTAACCATCTCGTCATCCTCCGTGGTCCCCTTCTCCTTTTGCTTTCAGTGTTTTCCATTATCAGGGTTTTTTTTTTTTTTTCCAATGGGTCAGTTCTTAGAATGGGGAGGATTAAATTCCAAAGTCTATAGCTCAAAATATTCTAACTGACCCTAGAAGCTATTGAGAGAAATGGCCAAAGAGAAAGGAATAAAGCAGCATTTCAGAATAGTAATGATCAGCAGTTTGTAAAGCAAAATAAAGGACAAAGACACTGGAAGGAGGAAGCTCATGAAAACACTAAATTTACAGGGGCAGAAGTGATAAGATGCTTGTTTTACTTCTCCCTTCTTTCTTGTAAAAAGATTGTTGAATTTGAAGTTGGAAAATCTGGTCTTAAATTTTACCCCTGCCACTCATTAGCACTAGGGGCCAAAAGTGTAATATTTCCTAGTTCATAAACTGAGATTGTTAAAGGATCACTATTTTACAAGATAAAATCTGTCATGCGAATTTACAGTATGCAGGTGTCCAAGACAATATTTAATTTATTAATTGATGAGACAGATGCTAAAACTAGCTCAAAGAACCACAGACAAAAGCAGCAAAAAATGCTAAAATAAACTTAGAAATAGAATAAAAACCTGGCTTCTTCAACAGTGGGCAAAGAAAGCAAATTTCACCTCACGAGGAAATAATGTATTTGTACATCTGTAGACAAGAATTGTTTGCATTGCTATTAGTGACCCACAGCTTACAGAGTTGCAGATGGCTCAAAGACAGTTAAAGATGGCTCAAAGACAATTATCTGAAAATTATCAGATAACCAGGAGGGATGCATTTCTTAAGTGTTCCTAGTTTTCCACTGAAGAAATTCAGTATTTTTTTTTTTAAATTTCAAAGTCTTCCACTGTGTCCATTTGATGACACTGGTGTGATCATTAACTGAGAATATCAGTGATAACTGGACCAGAACAGGAATCCAAAATTCCTAACACATGGAATTAGGTAGTCCTTTCCCTCTCCTCACGACTCAAATAGTACCTAATCATTTTCTCAATATACATGTGAGCTGGAAAATTCAGGAAAGAAGCAGAGCTTGTATTCATGAGGTTTAGGCATTTGCAAGTACACCATTTCTGCAGGTAGAGGAAGATGACAGCTTAACAAACGGCTGACTGGGGGTCTCCTGGGGAGAATCTGCACAAGAAAAGAAAAGTCAGCATGGCCCAATAAGCCAAATCTGCAACGGTGTCTTTTACTTTGAGTCAGAGTGCATTGATGCAAAAAATAAAAATAAAATAAACTAACTTGAGCTAAATATTTTTTTAAAGCAAATGAACATTCTCTAATTTTCTATCTTTCTAACATTTGCTAGAACAATATCAGGTGTGGCAGAATCTGCAAGAAAGCAAGAGAAAGATGCAAATTGAAAAAAGAGCAGGACTCAGGGAATATGGAAGCTGGAGGACCAAGGAGGCAGTTATAAGATTGGTGCCTCTGCAAAGGAATCACCACTGCTACAAACCGCTGGCGCCAATACTGAACCTTGTTATAGTCATCATGGGCTTCCCTGGTGGCTCAGATGGCAAAGAATCTGCCTGCAGTGCAGGAGACCTGGGTTCGATCCCTGGGTCAGGAAGATCCCCTGTAGAAAGGAAAGGCTGCCCAGTCCAGTATCCTTGCCTGGAGAATTCCATGGACAGAGACACCTAATGGGCTACAGTCCATGGGGTCCCAGAGGGTTGGACACGACTGAGTGACTAACACTTTCACAGTCATCATAGTTCCTAACTCACTCTTCTTTCCTGGATGTCTTGCTCCAAAATCAGGGTCTCAGACTCCAGTATCTGATTGGCTAAGCTTGGGTTACATGCCATGCTCTGGCTCCTGGGGAATTATCAGGCAGATGGAATATCTCTCCCTTTCACTTTTGTAGTGCAAGGTAAAACATTGCATCGTACCCATATGATGAACTGTACTAATACAAAGAGGGTAACAGAGGCTTCACTGTCAAACAACAGAGCAAATGTCTGAAGAGAGGGTCTCTGATGGGGATGGAGAATAGATGAGATATGAGCCCACCTCTCATGCATCTGCTTTGTCAGCTCCAATGTGCCTTGAAGAAGAGCCCTGTGGGAGTCAAGGGGGGAAAAGCCTATACGGCCAGAGCCAAGAAGTTCTGCCATGGGATTCCTTCTGAAAAGGCAGAATATGGTGGGAAAGGCTTCCCTTCACAACCAGATGAGGAGGGAACACACTGAGCCTTGGAACTGCAGGAGGTCAGGCAGCAGCTCGTAAGTGGGTGCCAGGGTAGGTGATGAAAGCAGAGAAAAGGCGTGGGGGTGACTCCAGCTGGCAAGAGAGGATTCAAGTGTTCCTACAGCTGGTGAGGCTCAGGGAAAACATTTGATTATAGAAATGACCGGTATTTTGCCTGAAAACACATCACGTCATTAATTTTACCATCACTTTCAGTTATGATGGCTTTCCTCATAATGCTTTACTACCCTGAAATGGCCTTCTACTCTTTTTTTACCTTTTTTAAGTAGGTGGACAATCCCACCTCTTAACAAAGCATTTCCTGACCTAAACCAACCCATACTGCTTTCTTCCTTATCCAAATTAGTAAAGCTCTTTCCAGGCAATTTAATACTTTAAATCAAACACTGTCTATGACCTTCCCTAACTGTTTCCAACGCATAATGTTGGCCTCTTCAACCAATGCATGGGAGCCCTGTAAAGAGACTGGACTGTCAGATTTTGGAATTCTCTGTGTCTAATAGTTGCTTAACAAACAGGGCTTTAACCTGCAAGATGGGTTGGAATAAACTGGTCTGGGTTAAGTCTGTCACACATTGATTATGAGATAAATATTTTATTCAACTGCCGATCCTTACTCCCTCATTAATAAAAAAAGGGACAAAGATGATGAAGATAAAAATACCACCACCAAGACCTAGCTCAATGTGTTATCATGAACTAATAATAATACAGCAAACTGCTTTCAAACGTTAAACCCTAGCATTATAAAAAGACTACTTTTGAATGTATGCTATTAACTACTATTTCAGCTCAGTTCAGTCGCTCAGTCATGTCCGACTCCTTGCGACCCCATGAATTGCAGCACGCCAGGCCTCCCTGTCCATCACCAACTCTTGGAGTTCACTCAAACTCATGTCCATAGAGTTGGTGATGCCATCCAGTCATCTCATCCTCTGTTGTCCCCTTCTTCTCCTGCCCCCAATCCCTCCGAGCATCAGGGTCTTTTCCAATGAGTCAACTCTTTGCATGAGGTGGCCAAAGTATTGGAGTTTCAGCTTTAGCATCAGTCCTTCCAATGAACACCCAGGACTTACATCCTTTAGGATGGACTGGTTGGATCTCCTTGAAGTCCAAGGGACTCTCAAGAGTCGCTTCTATCACCTACTATTAGCAACAAGCAAAACAATGTCCCTAGCTGAATTTCAAATGCCATAGGAGCTTATAGACAAAAAGATATTTTTGGAAATGGGGTCCATTCTAGTGTGCTTCCAAATATACCATATAGGAAGTCCTAATTTTTCTTAAACTTACTCTACTGTCTTTTCCTGTCCCAGTATGGCCACAGAAACCTTGGTCTGCACCCTCCCTATGCAAATTCCACTCTTGACATTCTCTCCCTTCACAATACCAGCACCTTACATTTATATAGCACTTCACAGTTTTTAAAACACTTTCACACATACTGTCTCATTGGATCTTTGCATACACATAAGCATACACACAAACTACAAGAAAAAGCATGCTAATACTTAATAAATTCCCTGAAATGTTTGCAGCTTTAAAGTTAAACCAAAATTTCATTAGTAAAACAGTTCTTTCTTTGAGGAGACTTCTTTTGCAATAGCAAAATTACCTCTACTTTAATACTCAGTACTGAAGGCAACAATCAGAAAGCTTTTAGAGCTAATTTTAAAACGTTAAATCTGTACCCCAAATTTAAACTGAATCACTTCTGCATCTACCTATACTTCTATGGAGCCTTATATAGCACTTTATAGTTCATAGCACTTTTCACACCTGCAGTCTCACTTAAATTTGCAGACACAAAGGCAAGGCCAAAATCATGGTTTATGCACTCACCTTTGTATCTCTTGGGATACAAAGCACCTGGTCCGATGAGATACTGAATAAATATTTGTTAGATTAAATATGCAGGCAGGGGATAAAGAAAAACAAGGAGGAAAGGAAGAGAATGACATGATTCAAAAGCAAGGAATCCTTCTATTAAAAAAATAAAGATGTCAAAAAAAAAAAGAAATACAAAATAAACAAAAAACAAGGGAACATTAGTGTCCACGGAAATACAGAAGTTGGGTTCTTATTTTTCTCTGCTGTAGAAACTCCACTAATTTACGTTAATATTAAATTCTCACATGTATACTTTGTGTTGAGTACTAAATTACAGGTTTGGTAAGGAAGGACTTATGAAATATTGGAATTAGGAGGTGTTTTCTTTACTACTTTTAAAAATGGCATATGTTTGAGAATCTAATCTTTCAGTCAATAGGGTATGAAAATCATCCTTGCAGGGGATCAGCCTCAGCTTTTAAATTAAAACTCCTTTTCTCATTTGTTTTTGTTCAGTCACTCAGTTGTGTCCCCCTCTTTGTGACCCATGGACTGCAGCACACCAGGCTTCCCTGTCCTTCCCTGTCCTTCACCATCTCCCGGATCTTGCTCAAACTCATGTCCATCGAGTTGGTTATTCATGCTTTAAAATAACAGAGTTTGAGTGCCTCTATAAATGAATCTTTCTAAAACGTGACATGGAAATCTTAAATCTTTTATGACAACTGGTTGCAATTCTGTATTTAAAACAGTAAAAAAAAAAAAAAAAAAAGCAAGGAATAAGGCTTTTGTAATAATATTTGACTGGATGAAAATGCCAGCAAGTTTGAAGACCATTTCTAAATATGCCTCAGTTGAGTTCAGTCGCTCAGTCATGTCCAACTCCTTGCAAACCCATGAACTGCAACATGCCAGGTCTCCCTGTCCATCACCAACTCCCGGAGTTCACTCAACTCACGTCCATCCAGTCGGTGATGCCATCCAACCATCTCATCCTCTGTCGTCCCTTTCTCCTCCTGCCCCCAATCCCTCCCAGCATCAGAGTGTTTTCCAATTAGTCAACTCTGCATGAGGTGGCCAAAGTACTGGAGTTTCAGCCTTAGCATCATTCCTTCCAAAGAACACCCAGGACTGATCTCCCTTAGAAAGGACTGGTTGGATCTTCTTGCAGTCCAAGGGACTCTCAAGTCTTCTCCAACACCACAGTTCAAAAGCATCAATTCTTCGGTGTTCAGCTTCCTTCACAGTCCAACTCTCACATCCATACACGACTACTGGAAAAACCATAGCCTTCACTAGACAGACCTTTGTTGGCAAAGTAATGTCTCTGCTTTTGAACATGCTATCTAGGTTGGTCATAACTTTCCTTCCAAGGAGTAAGTATCTTTTAATTTCATGGCTGCAGTCACCATCTGCAGTGATTTTGGAGCCCCAAAAAATAAAGTCTTACACTGTTTCCCCATCTATTTCCCATGAAGTGATGGGACCAGATGCCATGATCTTCACTTTCTGAATGTTGAGCTTTAAGCCAACTTTTTCAATTTCCTCTTTCACTTTCATCAAGAGGCTTTTTAGTACCTCTTCACTTTCTGCCATAAGGGTGGTGTCATCTGCATATCTGAGGCTATTGATATTTCCCCCAGCAATCTTGATTCCAGTTCGTGCTTCTTCCAGCCCAGCGTTTCTTATGATGTACTCCGCATAGAAGTTAAATAAGCAGGGTGACAATATACAGCATCGACGTACTCCTTTTCCTATTTGGAACCAGTCTGTTGTTCCATGTCCAGTTCTAACTGTTGCTTCCTGACCTGCATACGGATTTCTCAAGAGGCAGGTCAAGTGGTCTGGTATTCCCATCTCTTTCAGAATTTTCCACAGTTTGCTGTGATCCACACAGTCAAAGGCTTTGGCATAGTCAATAAAGCAGAAATAGATGTTTTTCTGGAACTCTCTTGCTTTTTCCATGATTCAGTGGATATTGGCAATTTGATCTCTGGTTCCTCTGCCTTTTCTAAAACCAGCTTGAACATCAGGAAGTTCACGGTTCACATATTGCTGAAGCCTGGCTTGGAGAAATTTGAGCATTACTTTACTAACATGTGAGATGAGTGCAATTGTGTGGTAGTTTGAGCATTCTTTGGCATTGCCTTTCTTTGGGATTGGAATGAAAACTGACCTTTTCCAGTCCTGTGGCCACTGCTGAGTTTTCCAAATTCGCTGACATATTGAGTGCAGCACTTTCACAGCATCATCTTCCAGGATTTGAAATAGCTCAACTGGAATTCCATCACCTCCACTAGCTTTGTTCGTAGTGATGCTTTCTAAGGCCCACCTGACTTCACATTCCAGAATGTCTGGCTCTAGGTGAGTGATCACACCATCATGATTATCTTGGTCATGAAGATCTTTTTTGTACAGTTCTTCTGTGTATTCTTGTCAGCTCTTCTTAATATCTTCTGCTTCTGTTAGGTCCATACCATTTCTGTCCTTTATTGAGCCCATCTTTGCATGAAATATTCCCTTGGTATCTCTAATTTTCTTAAAGAGACCTCTAGTCTTTTCCATTCTGTTGTTTTCCTCTATTTCTTTGCACTGAAATAACTCCAGAAAGAATGAAGGGATGGAGTCAAAGCAAAAATAATCTAAATATGCCTACTATAAGTATTTTGAACTGAAAATAAGATAAGAAGTTATCTCTTTTATGGGAATCAGGCTGAGTGAAAATAAATATAATGGTAACAAATCAACCCCAAACCCAAGTCAACTTCATAGAAAGATGAAAAATAGTAACTTGGAAAAACATAATCAGTTACTCAAAATGAATGCATCATGTGATTAGAGGATGCTTTTCGACCTGTGGTGTTAGCAAGGACTCTTGAGAGTCCCTTGGACTGCAAGAAGATCCAACCAGTCCATTCTGAAGGAGATCAGTCCCAGGTATTCATTGGAAGGACGGATGTTGAAGCTGAAACTCCAACGCTTTTGGCCACCTTATGTGAAGAGCTGACTCATTTGAAAAGACCCTGATGCTGGGAAAGATTGAAGGCAGGAGGAGAAAGGGCCGACAGAGGATGAGATGGTTGGTTGGCATCACCGACTCAATGGACATGGGTTTGGGTAAACTACGGGAGTTGGTAACGGACAGGGAAGCCTGGCATGCTGCGGTTCATGGGGTTGCAAAGACTTGGACACGACTGAGCAACTGAACTGAACTGAATGTCAATAATAAAGGAAATGTGGCTGCCACAAATCAAGATGGAAGAGAGCGGAATAAACACATCTCCTCAAACTCCTTTGAAAAGGACAAATGAAAAAATAAAAGTAAAAGAGCACCTGAAATCTGGGACAACTATGGACTTCCTGGAAGAAATAAAGCAGATGGAAATATACTAATGTCAAAATCCAGCCTGATTATGATTATCTTAACCAGAAAAGACCTTTAAAAATCCTGGGATAGTCGTGTTCTTTGGAGAATTGGATCACAGGAAGTTAACAGAAAAATTATAGTGTGTTGTAAGACCAATGAGAGTAGTGGACTATTTAGGTGAATAACTTTTTTTTTGGCCTGGTTGAAACTAAAATCGAACACGAGCACATTCTATCACAGGAGGAACTCTGACATGGGCAACTCCAACAGTGGGCACATGTACTGGAAATAGGAGACAAAATCCTAAGTAAAGCATATCATGAGACATTCAGGAAAGCACAAGCTGGCTGAAGGTCAATATTCTACCCATATTCTCCTCTGAACAATAACTAGAGGAAAACTCTCATCTCTAAGGTGTGTATTTACTGATAAACAAACAAATAAAACTCGTCTAGTCTGTGAAAATACACTGAAGCTACTTAGACTGTACAATCTGAGATGTGTAGAGGAAATCCAGTACCTTGAAAAAGAGGCAATAACCTACTCTCCCAAAGAAGAAAAAATTTGCTGAAAAAAATTGAAAATGTTTTTGAATTTTCTGAAAAAAAATTCTGAAAAAAATCGAAAAAAATTTTCAAATTGAAAAAATTTTTACATTTTCAAACTTTTTACAAATCTGAAAAAGCTGCTCAGGCACAAGACATGAGAAAGATGAAAAATATGTAGAGCTAATGTTCTCAGAATTAAATACTATCCAAGAGGATAGTGAGAACAAAATATTCAAATTATAAAACATACATAAATAACTTGTTATAAAAAACGGTAAATACTAAGATGAAATTAAAAAAAAGAAACAGAAGTCTAAATAGCAGAGTAGACCCTGACAAAAATTGGAAACCCTTAAGAGTAAGAGAATGCTCAATCTACTGCACAATTGCACTCAACTACAAGCTAGTAAAGTAATGTTCAAAATTCTCCAAGCCAGGCTTCAACAGTACGTGAACTGTGAACTTCCAGATGTTCAAGCTGCATTTAGAAAAGGCAGGGGAACCAGAGATCAAATTGCCAGCACCCACTGGATCATTGATAAAGCAAGAGAGTTCCAGAAAAACATCTACTTCTGCTTTATTGACTATGCCAAAGCCTTTCACTGTTTGGATCACAGCAAACTGTGGAAAATTCTTAAAGAGATGGAATACCAGACCACCTGACCTGCCTCCTGAGAAATCTGTATGCAGGTCAGGAAGCAACAGTTAGAACTGGACATGGAACAACAGACTGGTTCCAAATAGGGAAAGGAGTACGTCGATGCTGTATATTGTCACCCTGCTTATTTAACTTCTATGCAGAGTACATCATGAGAAACGCTGGACTGGAAGAAACACCAGCTGGAATCAAGATTGTCAGAAATATCAATAACCTCAGATATGCAGATGACACCAGCCTTAAGGCAGAAATTGAAGAAGAAGTAAAGAGCCTCTTGATGAGGGTGAAAGAGAAGAATGAAAAAGCTGGCTTAAAACTTGGCATTCAAAAAACTAAGATCATGGCATCTGGTGCTATCACTTCCTGGCAAATAGATGGGGAAAAAGCAGAAACAGTGACAGATCTTATTCTGGGGGGGCTCCAAAATCACTGCATATGGTGACTGCAGCCATGAGATTCAAAGACGCTTGCTCCTTGGAAGAAAAGTTATGACCAACCTAGACAGCATATTAAAAAGCAGGGATATTACTCTCCCAACAAAGGTCTAGTCAAGGCTATGGTTTTTCCAGTAGTCATGTATGGATGTGAGAGCTGGACTAAAAAGAAAGCGGACAGCTGAAGATCCTTTTGAACTGTAGTATTGGAAAAGGCTCTTGAGAGTCTTTGGACTGCAAGGAGATCCAACTAGTCCAAGCCTAAAGGAAATCACTTATGAATATTCATTGGATGGACAATGCTGACGCTGAAACTCTAATACTTTGGCCACCTGATGCGAAGAACTGAATCACTGGAAATAACCAAGATGTTGGGAAAGATTGAAGATGGGAGGAGAAGGGGATGACAGAGGATGAGATGGTTGGATGGCATCATCGACTCAGTGGACATGAGTTTGAGTAAACTCCAGGAGTTGGTGATGGACACAGAGGCCTGGTGTACTGCAGTCCATGGGGTCACAAAGAGCTGGACGTGACTGAGCAACTGAACTGAACTGAACTGAAGAGTAAGCCTGGGGGCCCTTTTGCTGAATGCAGTGGACAAGAGTTGGATAGTATGAGAAAAAAGTTATAAGACGTAATGCTGCTGCTGCTGCTGCTGCTGCTAAGTCACTTCAGTCGTGTCTGACTCTGTGCGACCCCATAGACGGCAGCCCACCAGGCTCCACTGTCCCTGGGATTCTCCAGGCAAGAATACTGGAGTGGGCTGCCATTTCCTTCTCCAATGCATGAAAGTGAAAAGTGAAAGTGAAGTCGCTCAGTTGTGTCTGATTCCTAGCGTCGCAATGGACTGCAGCCGACCAGGCTCCATCGTCCGTGGGATTTTCCAGGGAAGAGTACTGGAGTGGGTTGCCATTGCCTTCTCCATAAGACATAATGATTGGCTATAAATAGTCTTTTAACATTAAACCAACAGAATTCAGAGAGGTGTAACAGAGAAGAAGAAATAACCAAAGAAAAAACAATTTACCTATGTCAACTCCATAAAATAAAATTGACATACAGAAGTTCAGAGACAGGGGGACTTTCATCATGGCGGAGGAGCCTTTCTTCTCACAAATACATCAAAAACACAGCATCTGCACGCGGAACGACTGTTAGGGAACACCTTCTGAAGGCTGGCAGAAGACCCCAGACTTCCCCAAAGGCAAGCCACTCTCTTCAGCATGAGGCAGGTTAAAAGATAAAAACTAAAAAAGAGACAAATGATTTTAGGATGGGGACTTGCCCTTGAGGAGGGAGTCATGAGGGAGGAGAAGTCCCCACACACTTGCAAAGCCCCTCACAGCGGGGGGACCAGGGGGCCGGGGGGTGGGAAGGGTCGCGAACCTCAGTGGGGAATGAGCGACAGGATCTCAGGGAGCGAAACCAAGGGAAGTCACCACAGAGACGCTGCTGAACAGCGCCTCCCAGTGGAGAGGAGGCTGGTGCACCCGCGCGGTGAGGGCCCTCGTGTGGAGGCTCAGGCTTCCGGGGTCGGGTCCCAGGGAGAGACCCGGGTTGGCCGTAGTGAGGACACTCCGAGGGGCGTTCACACGAAGACTGAAGGAGCCCCGAAAAACCCCGGCCGGCCAGAGGAGCGCTGTCACTGTGCCGAAGAAAGCAGGGCCCCGCCTTCGCGAGGGTCCCTGCGGCGCTCTGTCCCTCCAGCGGTGGATGAGCCAAGCCAACGCAAGTGACAGAGGCCGATACAGCCCAACCGCCATGCGCCATGCCAGAGCGGGGAACGCGGGCCGCTTGACCACCATCAGGGCAGGGCCGGTGCTGGCCGGAGTCAGAGGACGGGGGCCACTGAGGTCCCGACGGTGGCTGCCCCCAACTCTGAGTGGGCACAGGTGGCTGCCCGCCCCTTCCTGGGAGCCTGTGAACCTGGCTCTGCCTAGAGACCCACGACCCGAGGCCAACACCCTCGGGGACACGCCCGACGCACCTCAGACTGAGCGACTTCCCACAGGTCTCGGCCGCGGCGGGCCCTCTCCACACGCTGCCAGCACTGTCTGCTGTGCTCACACAGCACCGGGAGCTGTGTGAGCAAAAGAGGGGAAGGGACTTCACACCTACAGCCACAGGTGCAGTGGATCAAATTAAACCCTCACAATCAGCCCGAGGCTGTGGACTCTGGGGCAAGTACACAAGCTGGAGGACGGCCGGATCTGACTCTGAGCTGCCCCCACACTGACCACAGCAGGTCTAAGTTCAGTCCAGTCACTCAGTCGTGTCTGACGGTCTGCAATCCCATGGACTGCAGCGCTCCAGGCTTCCTGTCCATCACCAACTCCCTGGTTTACTCAAACTCATGTCCATTGAGTCGGTGATGCCATCCAACCATCTCATCCTCTGTCCTCCCCTTCTCCTCCTCCTGCCCCCAATCCCTCCCAGCATCAGGGTCTTTCCCAATGAGTCAGTTCTTCACAAAGAATTGGAGTTTCAGCTTCAACATCCGTCCTTTCAAGACTGATTTCCTTTGTTGAAGTGAAGTGAAGTCGCTCAGTCGTGTCTGACTCTTTGCGGCCCCATGGACTATAGCCTACCAGGCTCCTCTGTCCATGGGATTTTCCAGGCAAGAATACTGGAGTGGGTTGCCATTTCCTTCTCCAGGGGATCTTCCCGACCCAGGGATCAAACCCGGGTCTCCTGCATTGCAGGCAGATGCTTTACCCTCTAAGCCACCAGGGATTTCCTTTGTTGGACTGTGATTCAAGTCTCCTTTGTGTAGGCTAGAAAGTCATAGTTCCAATTAATTGTGGAGTCTATCCCCAGTGCATGGGATTGGACCAGTGCCTTGTGAAGGTTTCCTGGTTTCCAGGTACAGAACCAGTGCCTATGTTCTGTTGGATGGATCTGGGTCTTGTCTCTCTGAAGGGCAGTGTCAGAGATTGATTGGTTGGATCTCCTTGCAGTCCAAGAGACTCTCAAGAGTCTTCTCCAACACCATGGTTCAAAAGCATCAATTCTTCGGCACTTAGCCATCTTTATGGTCCAACTCTCACATCCATACAAGACTACTGGAAAAACCATAGCTTTGACTATATGGACCTTTGTCAGCAAAGTAATGTCTGCTTTTTAATATGCTGTCTAGGTTTGTCACAGTTTTTTTCTTTTTCCTTTTCATATTATTCTTATGTTCTTCCTTTATTATGCCTTTAATTTTTATAACATACTTTTTCCCATTTAAAAACATCTGATTTTTAAACAAATTCATTTTATTTTTCTTATTTTTACTGTACTTTTTAGTTATAACGAAATTTTCCCATGTTTTTATTTTGTGTTTTTGCTAGTCTAGTTTTTAGTATTCATTTTCACTAATGGATTTGTTTATTGGCTTGATAGTTCTCTTCTTTTTTGACTCTTGTTTTTATCCTTCTTTCCCCCTCTTCTTTTCTCTTTGTGTGTGAGTTACTTGAGTGTTCTTGGCTGTTCAGTGTTCCTTTCACCATTAGTCTTGGGGTTTTTCCTTCTGTGCTGTGTGGCCTGTGAAAACTTGGTGCTATAGTAAGAGGTAGGGCCTGAATCTCCAAAGTAGGAGAACTCAGTCCAGGACTTTGGGCTACCAGAGGACTTCTGACCCCAGGAAACATTAATCAACCAGAACTCTCCCAATGGCCTCCATCTCAACACTGAGACCAAGCCCCACCCCCACCCCCAAAGGCCAGCAAGCTCCATTGCTGGATGCCTCATGCCAAACATTCAGCAAAATAGGAACACAAAACTGCCCCAAAATAGACAAACTGCCCAAAGCCATACCAAACCTATAGGAACCCCAAAACACACTACTGGACATGATATTGCCCTTCAGAGAGACAAGACCCAGATCCATCCACCAGAATACAGGCACAAGTCCCCCCCAAACCAGGAAACCACAAATCACTGGTCCAGTCTCACCCACTGGGGATAGACTCCACAACTGAGAGGAACTATGATTTTCTGGCTGACATAAAGGAGACTTCAAACACAGTAAAGGCAGACAAACATGCAGCAGATGAAGGAACATGGTAAAACTTCATAAGACCAAACAAATGAAGAGGAAATAGGCAATGCACCTGAAAAAGAATTCAGAGTAACAATAGTGAAGATGATCCAAAATCTTAGAAATAAAATGGAGGCACAGATATATAGAACAGATATGCAGATCAAGAATATACAAAAAAAAAAAATCTAACAAGGGGCCTAGAAAAAATACAGAATAGAAAATAAGCAATGGACACAACATAATAATTGAGATTAAAAATACACTATAGGCAACCAATAGCAGAATACCTAGGCAGAAGAATGGATAAGTGAGCTGGAAGATAGAATGGTGGAAATAACTGAAGCAGAGAAGAATAAAGAAAAAACAGAACAGAAATAAAGAATAAAGAAAAAAACAGAAAAAATAAAGAACAGTCTCGGAGACCTCTGGGACAATAAACACATCAACATCTGAATTATAGGGATCTCAGAAGAAAAAGAGAAAAAGAAAGAGTGTAAGAAAATATTTGAGGAGATTATACTTGAAAACTTCCCTAACATGGCAATGGAAATAGCCACCTAAGTCCAGGAAGATCAAAGAGTCCCAAACAGGATAAACCCAAAGAGAAACATGTCAAGACATATATACATCAAACTAACAAAAATTAAACACATAGAAGAAATATTAAAAACACTGAGAAAAAAGTAACAATATACAAGGGGATCCCCATAAGGATGATCTTTCAAGCTGACCTTTCAACAGCTGACCTTTCAACAGAAAAGCTGCAGACCAAAAGGCAGTGACAGGATGTGTTTAAAGTGATGAAAAAAAAAATTACAACCAAGATTACTCTCTCCAGAAAGGATCTCATTCATATTTGAAGGAGAAATCAGAACCTTTACAGATAAGCAAAAGTTAAGAAAATTAAGCAGCTCTTCACCAAATGCTAATGAAACTTTTCTAGACAGAAAACACAAGAGAAAGAAAAGGCCTACAAAATACAAACCCAAAACAATAAAGTAAATGGTAATAGAATTATACATATCAATAATTACCTTAAATGTAAATAGAATAAATGCTTCAATCAAAAGACATAGATTGGTTGAATGGATACAAAAACAAGACCCCCTATATATGCTATCTACAGATTCCCACTGCAAACCTAGGGACACATACAAATTGAAAGTGAGGGGCTAGAAAATCCAAGCAAATTGAAATTAAAAAGCAGGAGTAGCAATACTCATCTCAAGATAAAATAGATTTTAAAATAAAGACCATTACAAGAGACAAGGAAGGATACTATGTAATGATCAAGGGATAAGAAGATACAACAATTAGTTATATTTGCACCCAAAATACAAGTACCTCAACACATTAGGCAAATGCTAACACCTATTAAAGGGGAAATTGACAGTGACACAATAATAGTGGGGGACTTTAACACTCCACTCACACCAATGAACAGATCATCCAGATAGAAAATTAATAAAGAAACACAGAAATAAAAAAGGATCATAAGAGACTACTCCGAGCAACTATATGCCAATAAAATGGACAACCTGAAAGAAATGGACAAATACTTAGAAATGTATAACTGTCCAAAACTGAACCAGGAAGTAATAGAAAATATGAACAGATCAATCAGAAATAAAAACTGTAATCTAAAATCTTCCAAAAAACAAAGACCAGGGCCAGATGGCTTCACCAGCAAATTCTACCAAAAGTTTAGAGAAAATCTTACACTTATCCTGCTCAAGCTCCTCCAGAAAAATGCAGGGAAAGGGAAAACTCCCAAACTCATTCCACAATGCCACCATCACCCTGCTACCAAAACCAGACAAAGATACCACAAAAAAATGAAAATTGCAGGCTAATATCACTGATGAACATAGATGTAAAAATCTTCAACAAAATTCTAGCAAACAAATCCAACAACACATGAAAAGATCATACATAATGATCAAGCAGGCTTTATCCCAGGGATACAAGAATTATTCAACACACACAAATCAATCAATGTGATATGCCGTATAAGCAAATTGAAAGATAAAAACAATATGATCATCTCAATGGATGCAGAGAAAACTTCTGACACAATTCAACACCCACTTGTGATTAAAATGGACTCTGTGGGAGAGGGAGAGGGTGAGAAGATTTGGGAGAATGGCATTGAAACATGTAAAATATCATGTGTGAACTGAGTTGCCAGTCCAGGTTCAATGCATGATACTGGATGCATGGGGCTAGTGCACTGGGACGACCCAGAGGGATGGTATGGGGAGGGAGGAGGGAGGAGGGTTCAGGATGGGGAACACATGTATACCTGTGGTGGATTCATTTTGATATTTGGCAAAACTAATACAATTTTGTAAAGTTAAAAAAAAAAAAAAAGATACAAAAAAAAAAAAAAAAAACACCTCTCCAGAAAGTAGGCATAGAAGGAGCATGTGTTAGTTGTTCAGTTGTGTCTGACTCTTTATGACCATATGGACTGTTGTCCTTCTCTGTCCATGGAATTCTCCAGCAAGAATAGTGGAGTGGGTAGCCATTCCCTTCTCCAGGGGTTCTTCCCAAACCAGGGATCAAACCCATGTCTCCTGCATTGGAGGCAGATTCTTTACAGTATGAGCCACACATATGCAACATAATAAAGGCCATAAATGACAAACCCACAGTAAAAATTACTATCAATGGTGAAAAACTGAAAGCGTTTCCTCTAGGATCAGGAGCAAGACAAGGGTGCTCACTCTCACCACTGTTATTCAACATAATTTTGATTATGTTGAATAACCAAAAAGCCTCAGCAATCAGAGAATAAAAAGAAATGAAAGGAATCTAGAATGGAAAAAAAGAAGTAAAACTCTCACTGTTTGCAGATGACATAATACTATACATAGAAAACCTTAAAGAGGCCACCAGAAAATTATTAGAGATAATCAATGAACATAGTACAGTTGCAGAATATAAAAGTAACAACACAGAAATCACTTTCATTTCTATACACTAACAATGAAAATCAGAATGAGAAATTAAGGAAACAATCACATTCACCATTGCAACAAAAAAGAATATAATACTAGGAGTAAACCTACCTAAAGAGACAAAAGATCTGTATGGAGAAAATTATACATTGCTGATGAAAGAAATAAAAAAAATGATACAAACAGATGGTGAGATATACCATGTTCTTGGATTGGAAGACTCAATATTGTGAAAATGACTATACTACCCAAAGCAATCTACATATTCAATGCAATCCCTATCAAACTGCCAGTGGTATTTTTCACAGAACTAGAACCCCTCAAAGTTTCACAATTTGTAAGGAAACAGAAAAGATTCTGAAAAGCCAAAGCAATCTTGAGAAAGAAAAGCAGAACTGGAGGAATCAACCTTCCTGACTTCAGACTATACTACAAAGCTACAGTCTTCAAGACAGTATGGTACTGGCACAAAAACAGAAATATAGACCAATGGAACAAGATTGAAAGCCCAGAGATAAACCCACAAACTTATGGGCACCTTATATTAGACAAAGAAGGCAAGAATATAGGAGAAAATGGAAACAAGCTAGCCTCTTCAATAAGTAGTGTTGGGAAAACAGGACAGCTACATATAAAAGAATGAAACTAGAACACTTCCTAACACCATACACAAAAATAAAATCAAAATGGATTAAAGACTTAAATGTAAGACCAGAAACTATAAAGCTCATAGAGGAAAACATAGGCAGTACACTCTCTGACATAAATCACAACTCTTTGACCTAGAGTAATGGAAATAAAAACAAAAATAAACAAATGGGACCTAATTAAACTTAGACACTTTTGCAGGGCAAAGGAAACAATAAACAAGATTAAAAGACCACTCCCCAAATGGGAGAAAATAATTTCAAATGGAACAGCTGACAACGAATTAATCTCCAAAATATATAAACAGCTCATATGGCTCAATATCAGAAAAACAAACAGCCCAACCTGAACAGACATTTCTCCAAAGAAGACACACAGACAACCAATAAACACATGAAAAGATGCTTAGCATCACTCCTTATTAGAGAAATGCAGATCAAAACTACAGTGAGGTATCTCCTCACACCAATCAGAATGGCCATCATCAAAAAATCTCCAAAAATAAATGATAGAGAGAATGTGGAGAAAAGGGAATCCTCTGGCCCTGTTGGTGGGATACAGCCGCTATGTGGAATAGTATGGAGATTCCTTAAAAAACTAAGATTAAAACTACCATATGACCCAGCAATCCTACTACTGGGCATATGTCCTAAGAAACCCATAATTCAGAAAGACACACGTACCCCAATGTTCACTGCAGCTCCATTTACAATGGCTAGGACATGGACGCAATCTTCAAGTCTAATATCAGATAAATGGATAAAAAAGTTGTGGAACATATATACAATGAAATATTATTCAGCCATAAACAGAATGAATTTGAGTCAGTTCTAGTGAAGTGGATGAACCTAGAACCTGTTATTCACAGTGAAGTAAGAAAGAGAAAAATAAATATCGGATACTAATGTATATATATGGAATCTATAAAAATGGTATTGACAAACATATTTGCAGGGAAGGAATGGAGATGCAGATATAGAAAATGGACTCGTAGATACAATGGGGAAAGGAGAAAGTGGGATGAACGGAGACAGTAGCATCAACATATACACACTACCATGTGTAAAACAGATATCTGGTGAGCAGTGGCTATATAACACAGGGATCCCAGCCTGGCAGTCTCTGGCCCACCTAGAGGGGTAAGATAGGGGAGGGGAGGGAGCCTCAAGAGGGAGGTGATATATGTGTAATTATGCTGAGTTGCGGCGTTGTACGGCGGAAACCAACACAACATTGTAAAGCGCTTTCCTCCAATTAAAGAATAAAAACAAAAGCAAAGAGATGACTTTGGGATTCCTTGTGCTCCTGTGGCTAAGATTCCATGCTCCCAATACAGGGGCCTGTGTTCAGTCCCCGGTCAGGCAACTAGATCCCACGCATTGCAACTAAGAGTTCAGCTGCCAAAACTAAGACCCTGCGTGGGGCAATGAAGACCCTGTGTGCCATGACTAAAACCCGGAGCAGCCAAGTAAGGAAGTATCTAAATAAAATAAATAAAGATACTACATGATGTCCAAGAGGGCAGAGTAGGAAGACCCTGAGCTCACCTTCCCCCACAGGCACACCAAAGTCACAACTATTTGCAGAGCGACTGCTGATGACAAAAGCCAGATTCTAGCAGAAAAGATCTCCTGTGACTAAAGATATGAGGAAGAGACCACAATCAGACAAACATGACGGCAGGGCTGGGGTGCAGTCAGGATGCACTCCTGGCTGGGTGGGGGACCCACAAACGGGAAGGCAGCTCCAGTTGCAGAGGCTCTCCCTGAGGAATGAGGGGTCTGGGCCTCTGAGTGGGCTCCTAGCCTGGGGATCTTGCTCTGGGAATATAAGCCCCCAGAGTGTTTGGTGTTGAAGGCCAGCACACTCTCAGAAAACCCAGAGGGCTAAGGAAAATGGACTCCATTCATTAAAAGCACACAAAATCTCACACCCTCTGGGATCTAGGGCAGAAGCAGCAAACTGAAAGGAGTCTGGGTCATAGCCACCTGTCAATCCTGGAGAGGCAGGGGGTAACTAGAGCTCACCCTGGGGAGAGAGACTCTCGAGGTAGCCATTTTGGGGGGCTTGCAGTACCACATGGACCCTGGTGCTGACAAGGGCCATTCTGGAGTCCTCCCTTCAGCTTATGGACACCTGGACCCAGAGCAGCCCACCAGCCATCTGGCAGAAACGCTGTGAGCTCAGGCCACGCAACTACCTGGATGGGGACACAGCCTGACCCACTAGTCAGCCAGCTGCCTTAAGAGCCCCTGTGCTCACAGTTGTCCCAGGACCCTGTCCTGGCTACCAGAGGGCCCAGGACCTAGCCCTGCAAGCCAGCACACCAATGCGAGGACCTCCAGATCCCTGCAGCCTGAGACTCTGGCCCCTTACCCTGCCCACTGGTAGGCAGACACCAGGCCAAAGACTACCACATAACTGCAGCCTCTCATTCCAGGATCCAGCATGCCTGCCAACTCCTGGTCCCCATGCCCACCCACCAGTAATCCAGCACCACCTCCAAGACATTCTGGATTCCTCATTCACAGCCCTGGGATCAAGCCCAACTCACCAGCAGGCCAACGCCACTCTGGGGAATCCCAGTTGGAGCCTCCAGCCATGTCAGTAACTGGCCTCACCCACCAGTAGGCCAGCAATACATCTGGGACCTCTAACCCACAACCACCCACTCCACAAGCCACCTCCACCCCAAGGGCCAGCACTACCTCCCAGGCCCCCCAGGGTCATGCAGCTAGCAGCCTTGAGACCCAGTACCACAAACAGTGGCCAGCAGCCTCTGCATAAGGAAGGCCAGGCAACCAGCTGGACAGGGACCAGTCATGCCCACCAGACCACTGACACTCGTCAGGCGGCTACAGCAGAAGGCCCCATGCAGCCCCCACGTAGAGCAATCCTAGATCACACACCTCTGAAGACCAGAGGAGTGTACACTGCTGGGATGCAGAGGATGTCTCCCGCATACGGCCACTCCACCAAGGTTGAGATACACAGAAATAGAAACAGCAAATTGGGCAAAACAAGGTGACAAAGGAATGTGTTCCAAATGAAAATATAAGATAAACTCCCAGAGGAAGAACTAAGTGAAGTAGATATAAGGAATCTACCCAATAAAGAGTTCAAGGTAATGATCATGTTGCTGCTGCTAAGCCACTTCAGTCGTGTCCGACTCTGTGTGACCCCATAGATGGCAGCCCACCAGGCTCCCCCGTCCCTGGGATTCTCCAGGCAAGAACACTGCAGTGGGTTGCCATTTCCTTCTCCAATGCAGGAAAGTGAAAAGTGAAAGTGAAGTCGTTGAGTCTTATCCGACTCTCAGCGACCCCATGGACTGCAGCCCACCAGGCTCCTCCATCCGTGGGATTTTCCAGGCAAGAGTACTGGAGTGGGGTGCCATTGCCTTCTCCAATGATCATAAATATGTTCAAAGAATTTAGGAAATGATTAGATGAACTGAGTGAGAAGTTAGACATTTTTAACACGTGAGAAAATATAAAGAACAAACAGAGAAGAAGAACATAATAAATAAAATGAAAAATACACGAGAAGGAATCAACAGCAGACTAAATGATACCATGGAACAGATTTACAAACCTGAAGACAGAATAGTGGAAATCACTGAAGCTGAAAAGAAAAAAAAAAGAAATAAAAATAAGTGGACAGTTAAGTCACTTTGCGACAACATCAAGTATACAGACATTCACACACAGGTGTCTCAAGTGGAAAAGAAAGAGAGAAAGAGGCAGAGAACATATCTGAAGACCTAAAAGTCAAAAACTTCTTTCACCTGAAATAGGAAACAGACAGGAAATTCAGAAAGTTCCAAACACGATCAACTCAAATAGCTCTACACCAAGACAGACTGTAATGAAAATGGGAAATTTTAAAAATACAGGTGCAAGGAAAAAGCCACAGGGAAGGAAATTCCCATAAAGCTGTCACCTGGCTTTTCAATAGCAACTGGAGGCCAGAAGGCGGTGACACAATATATTAAAGTGATGAAAGGGGGACCCTGCAACCAAGAACACGCTACTCAGTAAAGCTTTCATACAGGCTTGATGGGGAGACCACAGTTGTACAGAGAAAGAAAAGCTGAAAGGGCTCAGCACCAGCAACCAGCTTTAAAAGAAATGTTTTAGACTTCTCCAGGTGAAAAAGAAAAGGTCACAACTAGAAACATAAAAGGGAAAATCCCATCAGTAAACGCAAATATACAGTTAAATAAGTAGATCAACCAGATATAAAACTGGAAGGTTAAAAGATAAAGGTGGTACACTCAATTATGTTCACAATGAAGAAATAAGGGATACACAAAAAGATGTAAAATATGATGTCAAAAACAGTCAATGTGGGGATGGGGAATAAGAATGTAAGACTGTTAAAATCTGTTTGAACTTAAGAGATCAGTAACTTATAATAATCACATATATAGAGAGAGGTTGCTATGTGCAGTACGGGGAACACAGTAAATAATTAGGTGAATCTCTGCACCATGACATATGGTAACTAGTCTTATTGTGGGGATCATTTTTACATGAACAGAAGTATCAAGTCACTATGTTGAGCAACAGGAACTATCATAGTGCCGTAGGTCAATTATACTTCAGAAACAAACTCATAGAAAGAAGAGACCAGCTGTGTGGTTACCAGAGGCAGAGGGTGGAGGAAGAAGGAACTGGATGAAGGTGGTAAAAAGTTACAAATAAGGAAGCATCAGGGAAGTACCAGACTCCACGATAAATATAATTAACATTGCTGTATATTATATATGAACGTTGTTAGAAAATCCTGAGTTCTCATGAAAAAGAAAAATATTTTCTATTTCTTTAATTTTGTATCTGTATGTATATATGATAAATACATATATCTCCAAAATCACTGCAGATGGTGACCGCAGCCATGAAATTAAAAGATGCTTGCTCCTTGGAAGGAAAGTTATGACCTACCTAGACAACATATTAAAAAGCAGAGACATTACTTGGCCAACAAAGATCCTTTGCTAGTCAAGGCTATGGTTTTTCCAGTAGTCACGTATGGATGTGAGAGTTGGACTATAAAGAAAGCTGAGGGCCGAAGAATTGATGCTTTTGAACTGTGGTCCTGGAGAAGACTCTTGAGAGTCCATTGGACTGCAAGGAGATCCAACCAGTCCATCCTAAAGGAGATCAGTCCTGAATATTCATTGGAAGGACTGACACTGAAGCTTAAACTCCAGTACTTTGGCCACCTGATGCGAAGAACTGACTCCTTCAAAAAGACCCTGATGCTGGGAAAGATTGAAGGTGGGAGGAGAAGGGAGTGACAGGGGTGAGATGGCTGGATGGCATCACCGACTCAATGGACACAAGTTTGGGTGACCTCCGGGAGTTGGTGATGGACAGGGAGGCCTGGCGTGCTGCAGTCCATGGGGTCGCAAAGAGTCGGACACGACTGAGTGACTGAACTGAACTGATGTATATATGTGTTAGTTGCTCAGTCATGTTAGACTCTTTGTGTCCCCATGGACTGTAGCCCACCAGGCTCTTCAGTCCATAGAATTCTCCAGGAAAGAATACTGAAGTGGGTTGCCATTCCCTTTTCCAGGGATCTTTCCGACCCAGGGATTGAACCTGGGTCTCCCACAATGCAGGTAGATTCTTTACCATCTGAGCACCAGGGGAGCTCTGTATCTATATCTGTACGAGATGATGAATACTCTGTAACTTGTTGTGGTCATCATTTCATGATACATGTAAATCAAATAATTGTGCTGTACACCTTAAACTTGTAGAGTGCTGTATGGGGAGGCCTGGCCTGTTGCAATTCTTGGGGTCGCAAAGAGTCAGACACGACTGAGCAACTGAACTGAACTGGTGTCAAGGATACCTGAATAAAACTGGAAGAATAAATAGACTAAATTTGCCCATTAATCAAAGCTATAAAATGATAAGAAAATACTATGCTATTGAACCATACATGTGAAAGAGTTTCAATTCAATTACTTTAGTCAGACACATCAAAATCATAATGATACATCACTTTTTGTTCATAATATTCAGAAGGGTGGTAAAATACAAATGGGAAGCTTATGGGAAATGGATGTCCTCACACAACATCAGTGGGAACACAATAGGCTGAGCAAGGAAATTGCAGAGGGTATTAAACAATGAACCCATTTACATTATGTACATAAACGCAAATGCAAAGCAAAGACACGCAAGGTTACCCAGATGGGGATGGGGAACAGGGTTACCAGACAAGCGTGTGTGTGTGTGCACGTGTGTGTGTGCACGTGTGTGCAGCAGTCAGCAGTCAAGGAGGACTCTATTTTTTGAATTGCGTATTCATGTCTTAACTTTGTAACTTTAATATATAAGACAGCTTGTTACTATTATAACAGCTTCTTTGAATGTTTTAAGATATGATCACAGTAATTCCTCAACGGAGTCCACAGGGTTAATGAAAGTAATTCTATAAAACTATGGACAAAGTACTGATAGCCACTTATTAATAAATAGCAAAAACATTATATATAGTTATATATATATATTGGAGAAGGCAATGGCACCCCACTCCAGTACTCTTGCCTGGAAAATCCCATGGACTGAGGAGCCTGGTAGGCTGTGGTCCATGGGGTCGCTAAGAGTCGGACACGACTGAACGACTTCACTTTCTCTTTTCACTTTCATGCATTGGAGAAGGAAATGGCAACCCACTGCAGTGTTCTTGCCTGGAGAATCCCAGGGACGGGGGAGCCTGGTAGGCTGCCGTCTATGGGGTCGCACAGAGTCGGACATGACTGAAATGACTTAGCATAGCATAGCATAGTATAGCATAGCATAGCATAGCATATATATATATGGTATATATTTATTTTTTCATAAAAACAAGACTCAAAGAACATATTTGAAATAAAGCAATGCAAATTTGTAGAAGCCACCCTACCTTTATAAGGCTGAGTTTGAGAGATTTTAAGTGGGGGCATGAAAGTAAGGTTTTCAGGTAGCATTTGAGTGCCCTGTCCTAAACTCGAGTCAATTCATATTGGGAAAGCCAAACTATGGCCACATTGTTATTTCCACGTGTTACTTGAAGAAAATAGCTAATCTCCAACAGCATCCTATTTCCTTCCCCATTACAGCATCAGGCTGCTTCTCTATGCTGTTAATATTTTTTTGGCTATAAATAGATTGGAGACATCTTATCCCCCACAGAGTTATCCAGGAAAAAAGAATCCCTTCAGAGAAGCCAGTTTTATACATTTTATTCCTTTTACCTCATCAGAGGTCAAATTAATATCACCTGGTTTGTTTACACTTTTAAAAACACTTCTGCTGGGATTAAAAAAATATCTTTGATCTACTGAAAACAAGCAGCCTGGAGTAGCCAAGGTAGACTGAGTGAAGCATCCATTCAGCTTTGGCTCCTTGGTAAGATGAGAGAGGGAGAGACAGAGAGAAACACAGAAGGAGTCACAGAGACAGAGAATGAACACGGACGAGGGTAAATCCATAACTTCTATAAAGGAGCCATGGAACTTCTAACTAGGCAGGAGTGCCAGAACCTAAACAATTTAGAATCCAATGATGAGGAAAAACAATCGTAACGCGGAAGAACAAATTGACTCCATATTGGATTTGCTTCTTTTACTTTGGTATTTTTCCTCTATTACTTGGGGTACTTGTGAAGAATCGTAGTCTAAAATATACAGGATCTGTCAGACAGTTCAGTTGCTCAGTTGTGTCCGACTCTTTGTGACCCATGGACTGCAGCACGCTAGGCCTCCCTGTCCATCACCAACTCCCGGAGTTCACTCAAACTCATGCCCATCCAGTTGGTGATGCCATCCAACCCTCTCATCCTCTGTCGTCCCCTTCTCCTTCCGCCTTCAATCTTTCCCAGCATCAGGATGTTTTCAAATAAATCAGTTCTTCCCATCAAGAGGCCAAAGTGTGGAAGCTTCAGCTTCAGCATCAGTCCTTCCAATGAACACTCAGAACTAATCTCCTTTAGAATGGACTGGTTGGATCTCCTTACAGTCCAAGGGATTCTCAAGAGTCTTCTCCAACACCACAGTTCAAAAGCATCAATTCTTCACGCTCAGCTTTCTTCACATTCCAACTCTCACATCAATACATGACTACTGGAAAAACCATAGCCTTGACTAGATGAACCTATGTTGGTAAAGTAATGTCTCTGCTTTTTAATATGCTCTCTAGGTTTGCTCATAGTTTTTCTTCCAAGAAGCAAGCGTCTTTTAATTTCATGGTGGCAGTCATCATCTGCAGTGATTTTGGAGCCCACAAAAATAGAGTCTACCACTGTTTCCATTGTTTCCCCATCTATTCGCCATGAAGTGATGGGACCAGATGCCATGATCTTCGTTCTCTGAATGTTGAATTTTAAGCCAACTTTTTCACTCTCCTCTTTAACTTTCATCAAGAGGCTTCTTAGTTCTTCTTTCCTTTTTGCCATAAGGGTGGTGTCATCTGCATATCTGAGGTTATTGATATTTCTTCTAGCAATCGTGATTCCAGCTTGTGATTCATCCAGCCTGGCATTTCGTATGATGTACTCTGCATAGAAGTTAAATAAGCAGGGTGACAATATACAGCCTTGATGTACTCCTTTCCCAAATTTGGAACCAGTCTGCTGTTCCATGTCCAGTTCTAACTGTTGATTCCTCTCTGCACACAGATTTCTCAGGAGGCACGTCAGGTGGTCTGGTATTCCCATCTCTTTCAGAATTTTCCACAGTTTGTTGTGATCCACACAGTCAAAGGCTTTGCATAGTCAATAAAGCAGACGTAAATGTTTTTCTGGAACTCTCTTGCTTTTTCAATGATCCAGTGGATGTTGGCAATTTGATCTCTGATTTCTCTGACTTTTCTAAAACCAGCTTGAACATCTGCAAGTTCTCAGTTCACATACTACTAAAGCCTGGCTTGGAGAATTTTGAGCGTTACTTTGCTGCTCCGTGAGATGCGTGCAACTGTGTGGTACTTTGAATATTCTTTGGCATTGCCTTTCTTTGGGAGTGGAATGAAAACTGACCTTTTCCAGTCCCGTGGCCACTGCTGAGTTTTCCAAATTTGCCGGCATACTGAGTGCAGCACTTTCATAGCATCATCTTTTAGGATTTGAAATAGCTCAACCAGAAGTCCATCACCTCCACTAGCTTTCTTTGTAGTGATGCTTCCTAAGGCCCTCTTGACTTCACATTCCAGGATGTCTGGCTCTAGGTGAGTGATCACACCATTGTGATTATCTGGGTCATGAAGATCTCTTTTTGTATAGTTCTTCAGTGTTTTTTTTTTTTTCACCTCTTCTTAATATCTTCTGTTTCTGTTAGGTCCATACCATTTCTGTCCTTTATCGAGCCCATCTTTGCATGAAATGTTCCCTTGGTATCTCTAACTTTCTTGAAGAGATCTCTAGTCTTTCCCATTCTACTGTTTTCCTCTATTTCTTTGCATTCATCACCGAGGAAGGCTTTCTTGTCTCTCCTGGCTATTTTTTGGAACTCTTCATTCAAATGAGTATATCTTCCCTTTCACCATTCTCAAGCCTGTGATCTTCAAAGATATTAATATAACACTTTTCCATTCAGATAGAGATAAAAAATTACAGAGGAGAGAATAACGTTTTGTTGTTGGAATTTTACAAGAACATCATCAGTTCAGTTTAGTCACTCAGTCATGTCCACCTCTTTGTGACCTCATGGACTGCAGCACGCCAGGCCTCCCTGTCCATCACCAACTCCCGGAGTTTACTCAAACTCATGTCCATTGAGTTGATGATGCCATCCAACCATCTTATCCTCTGTTGCCCCCTTCTCCTCTCACCTTCAATATTTCCTAGTATCAGGGTCTTCTCAAATAAGTCAGCTCTTCGAATCAGGTGGCCAAATAATTGGAGTTTCAGCTTCAACATCAGTCCTTCCAATGAACATTCAGGACTGATCTCCTTTAGGATGGACTGGTTGGATCTCCTTGCAGTCCAAGGGACTCTCAAGAGTCTTCTCCAACATCACAGTTCAAAAGCATCAATTCTTTGGCCCTCAGCTTTCTTTATAGTCCAACTCTCACATCCATACATGACCACAGGAAAAACCATAGCCTTGACTAGACAGACCTTTGTTGGCAAAGTAATGTCTCTGGTTTTCAATATGCTATCTATGTTGGTCATAACTTTCCTTCCAAGGAGTAAGGATCTTTTAATTTCACTGGCTGCAGTCACCATCTGCAGTGATTTTGGAGCCCAGAAAATAAAATCTCTCACTGTTTTCACTGTTTGTCCATCTATTTCCCATGAAGTGATGGGACTGGATGCCATGATCTTCGTTTTCTGAATGTTGAGCTTTAAGCCAACTTTTTCACTCTCCACTTTCACTTTCATCAAGAGGCTTTTTAGTTCTTCTTCACTTTCTGCCATAAGGGTCGTGTCATCTGCATATCTGAGGTTATTGATATTTCTCCTGGCAATCTTGATTCCAGCTTGTGCTTCATCCAGCCCAGTGTTTCTCATGATATATTCTGCATAGAAGTTAAATAAGCACAGTCACAATATACAGCCTTGACATACTCCTTTTCCTATTTGGAACCAGTCTGTTATTCCATGTCTAGTTCTAACTGTTGCTTCCTGGTCTGTATACAGATTTCTCAAGAGGCACATCAGGTGGTCTGGTATTCCCATCTCTTTCAGAATTTTCCACAGTTTATTGTGATCCACAGAGTCAAAGAACATCATGACCTAATCTAATTGGATAGGTTCAAGAACACAGAATTCTGCCAGAAGAAGTTTGCAACAACCATCCACACCCCCTCCTCTTTTGGTATAAAAGAAGACTGAATTCCAACCTGGGCACGATGGTTCTTTGGAACCCTAGTTTACCATCTTCTAGGTCTTCTGACCTTCCAAATAAAGTTGGAAAACACAAGCACCTTTTCTCTTGACTTATTGGTCTGCTGTGCACTGAGCAGAATGGGCTTGGACTCTGTAATACACAGAGCACCTGCAGACCACGCCTATGCCAGGAACACACAGGACAAGGGTCTGAGGGTCTCCTCCAACTGGAAGCATATTTGTCACCAAGACAAACAGTTACTGATGCAATAAGAAGGAAAGTGACTCAATTTTTCTTAGAACTTATATCGGTGAAAAATAAAGCATTTACTAGTTTCTTGTATCAGAGGAAAACCTGTGAACACCAGCTTTAAAGTGTTCGTTTCACTTAACAGAAATATTGATTCCAATGTCCTCAATCAAGTTTTCCTCTCAAGGGAAGGAAAGGTAATTTTTTTACCCTTTACTTGGCCATCTCTGCTGACTCGACATCAATTTTGACAAAAGTCAACTAATTATCACCAATATTCATCAAATGTATCAACTGTTTCAAGGAATATTAATAAATTTAAAAATTACATTCAATGACTATATATTCTTTTTTGAAGCTGTTATAAATATATTGGCCTTAGTTTTTTATTTCTATAAACTAAAATATAAAACTTTGGCACTTCACATGTGATAAAATTGGTTTTCCTTAATTCTTTTAGTTCTTTCCCATTCTTTGCAATTTCATTTTTTTATTCTTTCAGACTTAAAGTAAGTTTATTTCACCATTATTTCATCAAATGCCGTATCAACCATAATTTTGATATCATTGTTTTGATATAACTTGTGGAAGGCACATCAGTTTTCTTTAAGAATGAGCTTTTAATTGGAAATAAGTTTTAGAAACCTAGAAATTTTTAACATAAAGTATCAATAATGATCCAATTTTAATTACTAGCATAATAGAGTTTTTAATCAATTTATTTACTTTGTAGCATTTATTTGCAAAGTCATGTTTATGGCCCTTATAAATAAAATCATAATCTAAATTTGGTTGCCTCTGAATATGGATTACATATTTTTAAATAAGCATAGTCTAAGTATAATCATAAGAAAACTAAGTCATTCTGTGACCTTTTAAAAATTATCTTTCAACCAAATAATCCCTAAAAATGCTGCTATGAAGACAAAAATCCAATAAGCTAGAATTCACAGAAATACTTAAAAACTATCAACATAGTTCTATAATATGAATTGTTATAAAATTTATAAATTATTAAGTAAGCTAAATTAATGTTACTTGAGAATTTAAAGGATCCCTTAAAAGACATAAAAGCAAAAATGACTTTAGAAGGAATTAAAAAGAGATATCCGCAGTCCATGGGGTCGAAAAGAGTTGGACACAACTGAGCGACTTCACTTTCACTTTTCACTTTCATGCATTGGAGAAGGCATGAAATGGCAACCCACTCCAGTGTTCTTGCCTGGAGAATCCCAGGGACGGAGGAGTAGTGGGCTGCCGTATCTGGGGTTGCACAGAGTCGGACATGACTGAAGTGACTTAGCAGCAGCAGCAGCAGCAGCAGCAGCATGAAACATTTGGTAGATTCATCAAAAATAGTTAATAAAACAATGTACTTATAAATGCATTCATAAAAATTCATCAGCTCAACAACTGAGAACTGATTGGATATATCCAAAAAGAAATGGTAATTTTGATAAACTGTGCAAATCAGCCATCCAGCAAATAGATTTTTGGGGAACTGATAAGTTTTTTAACTTTTTTTCTGGTCTGTCAAAGTGTGACCCACGGATTCGAATTTCTGCATACAAACAGCTTTGATTTGGCTGACATCTAAAAATCCTTCACTTGCAAGATGAGCACAAAAAGGAATGTCTTATATCTAGGATATGGTTAGCAATTCATTTGGTTACTCAATTATGTGTACAGCTTATGGCTGAGTCAAAAAGAAAAGCTACCCATTGTCTATGTAAAAAAAAAAAACAAACTTGTAGAATGCAGGTCAATTTTCTTCAAGAATGAGCTTTTAATTGAAAACAAATTTTAACAACCTAGAATTCTGGGAGAGGGGTTCAGGATGGGGAACACATGTAAACCCATGGCTGATTTACATCAATGTATGCCAAAAACCACTACAATATTGTTAAGTAATTAGCCTCCAATTAAAATAAATAAATTAAAAAAAAAACCCTAGAATTCTTTAACATAAAGCGTCAGTAATGCTCTAATTTTAAACTGTACTTCTATAAAGGAAGGATCATGTTATCAAGCAAATAATAGCTTCCTAAATTTATTATTCCTAATTTATGGAATAATTTTGTTAAAGTATGAATGGACAGTTATAGATAGATCTTTCTTAGACGTTTGAGAATCATCAGGTGCTCTAGAATAGGAGTTAGCAAACTGAGGCCCTTGTGCTAAATTTCACCTATGACCTGTTTACTTGTTTTTGTAAATAAAGTTTTATTGGAACACATTAATTTCCATATTGTCTCTGGCTGCTTTCACACTATAATTTTCAAGTTTCACAGCTGTGATAGAGATGTTAAAATCTAAACTACTTACTTTCTAGCCTTTTATAGAAACTTCGTTGACCCTTGCTCTAGAATGTATTTGTATACCCCATTACAAGGACCCAAAGCTCATAGTTGGACCAATGTTATGGTAAAAGTAACATTTTAAAACAATGACTAAAGCACACTAAAAAAATAAATGCAGGTATAGAAATAAAAATCCCTTATGATTATACAGTGGAAGTGAGAAATAGATTTAAGGACCTAGATCTGATAGATAGAGTGCCTGATGAACTATGGAATGAGGTTCATGACATTGTACAGGAGACAGGGATCAAGACCATCCCCATGGAAAAGAAATGCAAAAAAGTAAAATGGCTGTCTGGGGAGGCCTTACAAATAGCTGTGAAAATAAGAAAAGCAAAAAGCAAAGGAGAAAAGGAAAGATATAAACATCTGAATGTAGAGTTCCAAAGAATAGCAAGAAGAGATAAGAAAGCCTTCTTCATCGATCATTGCAAAGAAACAGAGGAAAACAACAGAATGGGAAAGACTAGAGATCTCTTCAAGAAAATCAGAGATACCAAAGGAACATTTCACGCAAAGATGGGCTCGATAAAGGACAGAAATGATATGGACCTAACAGAAGCAGAAGATATTAAGAAGAGATGGCAAGAATACACAGAAGAACTGTACAAAAAAGATCTTCATGACCCAGATAATCACGATGGTGTGATCACTGACCTAGAGCCAGACATCCTGGAATGTAAAGTCAAGTGGGCCTTAGAAAGCATCACTATGAACAAAGCTAGTGGAGGTGATGGAATTCCAGTTGAGCTATTCCAAATCCTGAAAGATGATGCTGTGAAAGTGCTGCACTCAATATGCCAGCAAATTTGGAAAACTCAGCAGTGGCCACAGGACTGGAAAAGGTCAGTTTTCATTCCAATCCCAAAGAAAGGCAATGCCAAAGAATGCTCAAACTACCGCACAATTGCACTCATCTCACACACTAGTAAAGTAATGCTCAAAATTCTCCAAGCCTTGAACTTCCTGATGTTCAAGTTGGTTTTAGAAAAGGCAGAGGAACCAGAGATCAAATTGCCAACATCTGCTGGATCATGGAAAAAACAAGAGAGTTCCAGAAAAGCATCTATTTCTGCTTTATTGACTATGCCAAAGCCTTTGACTGTGTGGATCACAATAAACTGTGGAAAATTCTGAAAGAGATGGGAATACCAGACCACCTGATCTGCCTCTTGAGAAATTTGTATGCCGGTCAAGAAGCAACAGTTAGAACTGGACATGGAACAACAGACTGGTTCCAAATAGGAAAAGGACTTCGTCAAGGCTGTATACTGTCACCCTGTTTATTTAACTTATATGCAGCGTACATCATGAGAAACACTGGACTGGAAGAAACACAAGCTGGAATCAAGATTGCCGGGGGAAATATCAGTAACCTCAGATATGCAGATGACACCACCCTTATGGCAGAAAGTGAAGAGGAACTAAAAAGCCTCTTGATAAAAGTGAAAGTGGAGAGTAAAAAAATTGGCTTAAAGCTCAACATTCAGAAAACGAAGATCATGGCATCTGGTCCCATCACTTCATGGGAAATAGATGGGGAAACAGTGGAAACAGTGTCAGACTTTATTTTTGGGGGCTCCACAATCACTGCGGATGGTGACTGCAGCCATGAAATTAAAAGACGCTTACTCCTTGGAAGGAAAGTTATGACCAACCTAGATAGCATATTCAAAAGCAGAGACATTACTTTGGCAACAAAGGTCCATCTAGTCAAGGCTATGGTTTTTCCTGTGGTCATGTATGGATGTGAGAGTTGGACTGTGAAGAAAGCTGAGCACTGAAGAAGTGATGCTTTTGAACTGTGGTGTTGGAGAAGACTCTTGAGAGTCCCTTGGACTGCAAGGAGATCCAACCAGTCCATTCTGAAGGAGATAAGCCCTGGGATTTCTTTGGAAGGAATGATGCTAAAGCTGAAAGTCCAGTACTTTGGCCACCTCATGCGAAGAGTTGACTCATTGGAAAAGACTCTGATGCTGGGAGGGATTGGGGGCAGGAGGAGAAGGGGACGACAGAGGATGAGATGGCTGGATGGCATCACTGACTCTATGGACGTGAGTCTCAGTGAACTCTGGGTGTTGGTGATGGACAGGGAGGCCTGGCGTGCTGCGATTCACGGGGTAGAAAAGAGTTGGACACAACTGAGCGACTGATCTGATCTGATCTGATAGAAATAAAAACTGTATAGCAGTACTTGGTCATAAAATGGGAATCCACATAATAGAAAATATGCTTATAATCTTACTAGATCATTCATAAACATAAAAATACCTATTAAGCAATCATGGACCCCCAAGAATATATAGCATGGCCCTAGCAGCTGTAAATCACACTAATAGAGAACAGAAACATAAATACATAAAAATATAATTTTTTAACTTTTCCTGATTTATGAAATCATCAGTTTATTCAGCCAAGTGGATGAGAGTTGATAAAGTTTATTCACAAGGATTTTCAATTGTTTTACTTGTGCAATTAAAAAATATTATTTAATAAAATGAAAATACTCATATCTATAGTTCCCCTGTATGTTTGGAACTCCAAGTCAATTTTGTATGGATTATCTGAAAGAGAATCATTAGGATTCAGGCAATTTTGAGTCTTATAACCAAAGTGAGTGATAACCTAGACTAATAAAACTTAAGTCAACAAAGTCTAGTACTCTTTACTCGGTCTGTTTTTTCTTTCTGACTGTTTTCACATAGAGTTTTATTGTTGCTCTCTTATTGCTAGGTAAGGTAGATTGATAGGAAGGCTCATTTATGCTACTGTGTATGGCCATTTATTATCATAAAATACATACTTCGTAAAAGCTGGGCAAATGTTATGAGCTTTTCAGGTTATTCCCTGTAGATTAGAGGTTGCTGCTGCTGCTGCTGCTAAGTCGCTTCAGTCGTGTTGACTCTGTGCGACCCCATAGACGGCAGCCCACCAGGCTCCACCGTCCCTGGGATTCTCCAGGCAAGAACACTAGAGTGGGTTGCCATTTCCTTCTCCAATGCATGAAAGTGAAAAGTGAAAGTGAAGTCGCTCAGTCGTGTCCGATTCTTAGCGACCCCATGGACTGCAGCCCACCAGGCTCCTCAGTCCATGGGATTTTCCAGGCAAGAGTACTGGAGTGGGGTGCCATTGCCTTCTCCAGATTAGAGGTTAGCCAAACTCAGTTCATAATCCCAATCTGACTGGGGAAAAAATTCTAAAGAAAGTATAATATTTCATGACAAGAGAATAATATGAAATTCAGTGATCATAGATGAAGTTTCACTGAAATATCACATCCACTTGTTCACTTATTGTCTGTGGATGCTTTCATGTGACAACAGCAGATTGGAGAGGGAGACCATGGATCCACAAACATAAGATATTTACTATCTGGCTCATTACAGAAAACATTTGACAACCCTTGCTTAAGACTATACAGAAATTTAGACTATGAAAAATTTATTGGATGTCTCCAATGAAATACCATGCATCAACCCTGCCGCCTCTCCAAAAAGCTAGTTTCACCTCTTCTTTAAATTCATTTCAACATGTCTTTGTTCCATATCAATTTGAGATTCTTTGACTTCTTTGAACACTGCAACATTAGCATACTGCCCTTTTTGAGAACAGGTTAAATCAAATCTTTAACATGTTTTGTTTTATATCTGCACGAAAGTTATGAATTCTCCTTTTTCAAATGGATCCTTCAACAGAACAAAAAGAACACATCAAAGAATATGTATTATTCTCCCTGCCCCACCTCTTACATCATGTGAGGGGCAGCACACAAAAGTGATCTGTTTATGCTCTGCCCTTTCAATGTATGAATAAAAGACACGGCTCAGGAAAAGTGCCCTTAAGCAACACAATAATTTGTGAAATGCCAGGTGTTTATACAAGGGTTTCTTCTAGAAAGACTTTTGAAAATGAAACAAAAGGCATATTCAAGTGTAAAGGACATTCATTTCAAGCCAGGAAGGGTGAATTGCATTTTTTTTTAAGAGGAGCAGTCTGCAAAAAATAACACCGTAAGAGAATACACCCAACTGGGTTGTGTCAATGCGGCAGTGTCTCCCAGACAACCTGCAAAGGTGACTCAGGAGGAGAGCTATCTGTCCCAGCAAATTGTAATCTGATGAACCTAGTTCCTGTAGACGCAGGGAAGTCTAGAACTGTTACTTACTCTTGTTTTTTAAAGCGTATTTAGGAATATTTTTTATTGTCTCACTAGACCCCATTTTCCATGAAACACTCATCTTGCCAACTGGAGTTTGCCCAACTGTTAGGGAAAACAGTGACTGAAACCTCCCACCCTGGCCAGGGGACCATCTGCATGAGTCATTTTACAACAGGAGGTCCTGGTAAGGAACGCGGAACTCACAAGTCACTACCAACCGGAAGAATCGGGAAAGGGCGAAAGAGGCGAGGACGCGCCAGTCCACGTGTCCTCCCGGAATCCTCCTGCTGGAATCCATGTTGGCTGAGCGGGGAGGGCGCCCCCAGGAGGGACCCTGGGTCAGAAAGATCGGCCACAGACAACCCGAAACGAATCCCCTCACCATAAACCCGGGGCCGCGAGCCGCGTGCGGAGCCGTGCTCCCGGGGCCCCTCACCCCGCCGCTGTCCCCCGGGGCCCTGCCCAATGACGTCTCCTGCTTCGTGAGCACCTGTCTCCTCGGATAATTCATTTCTGAGCTGAGAGGAGAGCCCGCTCTCGGGCCCTGGAAGGCCTGTCCTGTATGAACTCGGAGTCTGAAGCAGAGAACACCAGAGTGTGCGTTTGCACTCGTACACTGTGAGCAGGTGGTTCACACTTGCTTGGAACGCAAACCATGAGCTAACCTCAAAGGACGTTTTGAATGATGGTTATATTTTTGGATACATGTGGAGAGTAAATACAATTACTTTGACAGAATCACTGGTAATTGGAACACATGAGTTCTAATAAGTCAGAATCGATGTTTTTCATTAGATTTAAATTGCCTTTAAAAAGAAAAAGGGCAAATAAATCGTAGGAGCATAAAAATGCTAACTACCTAAAGTATTCGCTACAGTGATAATGATCCTCTTTTAAATTGTCTTCCGAGCAGTACTTTCTATCTATATTCAGATCATAGGAGAGATATGATATGCATGAAAATGGAGCCCCACTTAAAATTAAATTCTTTCACACAGAAAAAAGCTTGCATATCATATCTAGTAAAGGACTTGTACCTAGGCTAAACCTCTTGTAACTCAATAAATAATAATAATAATCAATTTAAAATACAGCAAAAACTTGAATAGACATTTCACTAAGGAAGACATCAAACAGCCAATAAGTACATGATAAGACATTCAGTATCATTTTTCATTAGGAAAATGAACATTAAGAACTATACTGAGGCAGCATAACATAGCCACCTGAATGGCTGTAATCAAAACACAGACAGTAATAAGTTTTGGCAAGGATGTGGGGAAGTAAGAATGTTCATCTATTACTGGTAGAAATGCACAGTGATGCAAACACACTAAAAATAGGTTAGCAGTATTTTAATAAGTTAAACATAAATATTCAATGATGCAACTACACTTTTAGAAAGCTACTCAAGAGAAATAAAAACACATGTCTATGAAAGACTTGTATAAGAATTTCATAGCAGTGTTACTCATAGGCAAGAATGAGAAACAATTCAAATGGCCATCAACTACAGAATAGATAAATCAAACACAGTGTATCCAGGCAGCTGACTATAGCCCGTTCAGTTCTCCAAAGAACAGATTACTGCAGGGATGGACCTCAAAAACACTGTGAACTGAAAGAAGGTAGATTCAAAAGGCTGCACTGTGTGGTTTCATTTGTATGAGATACCCAGAAAGGGCAAATTTGGGGAGACAGAAAGCAAATCAGTTGTTGTCTAGGGGTGGCAACCAGGATTAACTACAAACCGGATGTTGGGAATTTTGCAGGTGGTAGAAATGATATAAAACTAGATCATGGTTATGGCCGCACAACTTTGTACATTAAATTGAAAATCATGTAATCACACACTCATAAAAAAGTTCATGTGATATAAATTAGACTCAATAAAACTATAAACTACCTATTGAAATCTTTTAAATTCTATAGATATTTTATGCCACAAAATGGAAGAGCTTTTCTATTAACCCCCCCCACAAACTAAACCATATTTAACAAAGCTTCACCCATTTTGGTTAAATATTCTGACCGCAAGGCAGGTGCTCATCCAGATCCTAGACACTTGCACTGAGAAAGAATCCCACAGTAGTGTCCATCTCTAGATTTCCATTTTGCCCATTCTTCCTGCAATAATCAAGTGTCACAATACATACCTTCAATATTCATCCCCTGGCAAATGTGTCTCAGGAGAACTGGATACTACATTTGCCTTGTAGAGAGTCAGCACATCCAGTTTAAAAATGGTTCTGAGAACTTCTGTATCAGCAACAATACAGGTGAATTTTAACACCATTTTCAGTGAAATATCATTACTGTCTATACCATTATAGAGAATGACATCTCTTTGTATCTCTGAAGCAGTTTTATTAAATTTCAAAATTTTCCATTTTTGTTTTTGATGATATTGGATAAAAATATCAACATTAGATATACAGTTGAAGCACTTCTGTATCCAAATTCCATCTTGCCTTATCTAGTTGTTTTCCCTACACTAAGCTGGTGTTTATCATTCCCATGCCTATTATATACTATTACTATATAGATGTATGTCTGTTAATAATATAAGGTATTTTTACATATTTTTAAACTTTATATGAACAATGACACACTAGCCTTTTTTTCCTCTCAAGACTGTGTTTTTAGATGTTTCCTAAAATGAAGATGTTCATCTTCATGGGTGTTTAGTAGTTTTTTACATGATTACATTCACAATTTCCTTATCAAATTTATAGTACATTTTACTATTATAGAAAATGATGCCAACAAGCATTCTAGACATACCTCTTTATGTACTGGTAGCAGATTATTTTCTAGAACTTATTTTGAAAATTGGCACAGCTCTGCTAAAAACTATGCTTATATTCAAGTTTATTACAGCTTATCAAATTGCTCTTTCAGAGAGGCTATTTCAAGTCATAGTAACATAAACATATTTAAAGCCTATTTTCCCAAATTCTTGCCAATACATGTTAAACTCAGATTTCCAAAATTTGTACTAACCAAATGGATACAAAGTGTCTTAATTTGCATTTTCTTGGTTACTAGTGAGGTTGGGCATCTTTCCCTTTTTCTTTCTTCTGTTGACTTACCATTGGAGTTTCCTCCTCTCTAACTTGCCTTGACACATTCCTTTTTCAGACGAGTATAAGGAGTTCTTCTAAATTCTCCACGTAATCTTTTGTCAATCACATATGTGGCAGATATCTACTTCCAGTCTGCGGCCTGCATTTCAGCCATGTTTATGGGAAGTGTTGTGATCATTATTGTTAAATAGTTATAAAATTTGCTTTAATCGCATCTGTCAAAATTTATAATAGTTCACTTTCTTTGTGTGTTTTTAAATGCTACCCTTCCTATAATAACAAAGACATTCTTTATCAGAGGTCCTCAACCTTCTGGCACCAGGAACTGGTCTCTAGGAACACAAGTTTCCCACGGGACGGGGACTCGGGGGGCAGTTCAGGCGGCAATGCCAGCGATAGGGAGAAGCAGATGGAACTTGGCTGGCCCGCCTGCTGCTCACCTCCTGTTGTGTGACCCAGTTTCCTGGGGGCTGGAGACCCTTGTTCTATATTGCATGCTGTGCGATTTATTTATTTATTCTTAATTTTTTATTGGAGAGAAGTTGACTTACAATGTTGTGTTAGTTTCAGGTGTACAATAAAGTGAATCAGTTATGCATGTACATGTATCAACTCTTCTTTCCTTAGATTCTTTGCCCATATGTCATTACAGAGTACTGAGTAGAGTTCTGAGTCCCATAAACAGGTTCTTAGTAGTAATCTATTCTGTAAACAGTAGAATGTGACTTACTGATTTATCTAGGTCTTTAGTCCACTGAGAATTTAATGGTCACCTCACCCTTTGCCAGACCATTTGTAATGTTAACTCTGCCCTATCTTAGGTTTTCTTTGCTTTTTCTTGTAACAGTTCGGTCCTTAAATCATGCATGGCTCTTTATTACCCCATTGACTGCAGCACACCAGGCTTGTCTGTCCTTCACTATCTCCTGAAGTTTGTTCAAACTCATGTCCATTGAGTCAGTGATGACATTCAACCATCTCATCCTCTGTTGCCCGCTTCTCCTTCTGTCCTCATCTTTCCCCACATTAGGGTCTTTTCCAGTGGACTCTTCACATCAGGTGGCAAAAGTATTGGAGCTTCAGCTTCAGCATCAGTCCTTCCAGTGATAATTTAGGATTGATTTCCTTTAGGATTAACTGGTTTGTTCTCCTTGCTGTCCAAGGGGCTCCCAAGACTCTTCTCTAGCACGAGTTGGAAAGCATCAGTTCTTTGGCACTCAGCCTTCTTTACGATCCAACACTCACATCTGTACATGACTGCTGGAAAAACCACAGCTTTGACTATAGGGATCATCGTCAACAAAGGGATGTCTCTGATTTTTAATATGCTGTCTAGGTTGGTCATAGCTTTTTTTCCAAGAAGCAAGCATCTTTTAATTTCATGGCTGAAGTCACCATCTATAATGATTTTGGAGCCCAAGAAAATAGAGTCTCTTACTGTTTCCATTGTTTTCCCATCTATTTGCCACAAAGTGATGGGACCAGATGCCATGATCTTAGTTTTTTGAATGTTGAGTTTTAAGCCATCTTTTTCACTCTCCTCTTTCACTTTCAACAAGAGGCTTTTTAGTTCTTCTTTGCTTTTTTTTTTAGGATTTGTCAATTTTTATTGATGTATAGTTGATTCACAATGTTATATTAGTTTCAGGTGTACAGAAAAGCTATACACACACACACACTGACACATACACATGAGTGTGTGTGTGTGACTGTTGTTGTTAAATAATTTTAAAATTTGCTTTAATTGCATCTGTCAAACTTTATAATAGTTCCCATTCTTTGTGCATTCTTAAATGCTTCTCTTCCTATAATCAGAAAGAATATATATATATATACACATTCTTTTTTAGATTCTTTTCCCTTTTAGATCATTACAAAATATTAAGTATAGTTCCCTCTGTTAGGTTTTAAACATGTCTAGATCTGTTTCATGGTTCTCTACTCTATATGTATATGTATGCGTGCTCAGTCGTGACTGACTCTTTGCAGTCCCATGGACTGTAGCCCACAGGCTCCTTTGTCCATGGAATTCTCCAGGCAAGAATAGTGAAGTGGGTTGCCATTCCCTTCTACAGGGGATCTTCCCAACCCAGGGACTGAATCCAGGTCTCCCATCTTGCAGGCAGATTGTTTACCATTGGAGCTAACCTGGAAGCCCTTAACAGGGGTATTTCTACTCAATATATTAAACACAAGTTTATTTTGTCCCTGTTACTCAAAAAGAGGTCGTTAATACACAATATTTGACTAATATCATGGATAAATACATCTTGAAAAACTGCAGAGAAATAATATAAATATAAATTGTTTATATAAATATAAATTGTTTCTCTGCAGTCCAAGCTTTTCTTCCATAGCTTTTTTTCCCCCCACTCTAATATAAAATCTAAACAACAATATCTAGCAGTAAATTCTCTACAGAAGCTCAGTGTTTGGGGCAAAGAATTCCTCAGCCAAATGGACAGTACTTATTACATTAAAAACATATTATTTCACAGCAATATCACTCACAATCATCTCTATTTTCCTAGTTCAAATTTCCTTCTCTGGTTCACATCTCTTGATACCACTCACACAAATCCTAACTTTTTTGTCTCTAATTTCTAATCACTCATTCCAATCACTATCTCATTTTTTCCTAATCCTTCTAAATGCCATTGCTAGAGGGATATAAGCCTGTGACTTTCAGTTCAGTTCAGTCATTCAGCCACGTCCGACTCTTTGTGACCCCACAGGACTGCAGCATGCCAGGCTTCCCTGTCCATCACCAACTCCCGGAGTTTACTCAAACTCATGTCCATTGAGTCAGTGATGCCATCCAACCATTTTATGCTCTGTCATCCCTTCTCCTCCCGCCTTCAATCTTTCCGAGCATCAGGGTCTTTTCCAATGAGTTAGTTCTTCACCTTAGGTGGCCAAAGTATTGGAGTTTCAGCTTCAGCATTAGTCCTTCCAATGAGTATTCAGGACTGATTTCCTTCAGGATGGACTGGTTTAATCTCCTTGCAGTCCAAGGGACTCTCAAGAGACTTCTCCAACCCTGCAGTTCAAAAGCATCAATTCTTCAATGCTCAGCTTTCTTTATAGTCCAACTCTCACATCCATACATGAGTACTGGAAAAACCACAGCTTTGACTATGCAGACCTTTGCTGGCAAAATAATGGCTCTGCTTTTTAATACACTGTCTAGGTTGGTCATAGCTTTTCTTCCAAGGAGCAAGCATCTTTTAATTTCATCACTGCAGTCACACAGCTTTTTCACTCTCCTCTTTCACTTTCATCAAGAGGCTCTTTAGTTTCTCTTCACTTTCTGCATAAGGGTGGTATCATCTGCATATCTGAGGTTATTGATACTTCTCCCTGCAACCTTGATTCCAGCTTGTGCTTCATCCAGTCTGGCATTTCGCACGATGTACCATGCATATAAGATAAATAAGCAGGGTGACAATATACAGCTTTGACGTACTCTTTTCCCAATTTGGAACCGGTCCATTGTTCCATGTCCAGGTCTAACTGTTGCTTCTTGACCTGCATACAAACTTTAACAGCTCAATATTTTGTAACATGTGTTTTTGGTCTATTTATCTAAGTCCAGTCATATTACCTAGCTTCCAAGACCTGAACTATTATATCCCAAACACCACTGAATCCTTGCAAGAATTTGCCACCCTAAAATTTACCTTCAAGAATGTCCTGCTCCAGCAAAATCTGCTGATGCACCATGCTCTCTCTCCTACATAACAGATGCCACTTAGGATACAAACCCTAGTCTACAAGCTCCCTTCTCTGTTCTTGAGCATCAGCCTCTTTTATCAATTCATAGTCCCGGTTGCCAGTTCTCAGATAACCTTTCCAATCTACACTGTGTGGCAGTCTCGCCGGTCTAACCTCCCTCCCTACAGTGTGTCTGGAGACAGGGAAGAGCCATCCCTGGACTTCAGGCATTCTCTCAGCCACATGCAGCACAGTGATCTGCAGCAGTATTTACTGAACTCATGTCTGAGGCACTGAGGTAGAGCCTGCAGATGAAGGGATGCACAGAGCACTCATTTCTATTCCCTACTCCCAATTAGCTTTTTAAATGGACAAACATTAAAATGCACAAGCACATTGGAGAATGATCTTCTGGTCACCAGTGGGGGAGAGGAGGGGAAGGGATAGTTAGGGAATTTGGCACTGACATGTTTATCCATTTAAAACGGATAACCAGCAAAGACCGACTGTATAGTACAGGGAACTCTGCTCAATATTATGTAATAACCTAATTGGGGAAAGAATCTGAAAAAGAATTTAAAAAAAATACAAGCTAAATGTAAAATGAAATGAATAAGTATTTCTGTGACCCCAAAATATGGCAGTGAAAAATAAGTACAAAATATAATTCAAAGCAGGAAATGTATTTCTTTCCAAGAGGCTTCAATTCTACCTCTTACTAACAATCGAATGCAGAATTTCCTGGAAAAGGCCACCTGATCACTGTGTTTACTTTCCTGTGCTATTCAGTGTTACAGAAGGCATAAAGTAATTCTGATAAATGAACAAAGAATTGAGTTAGCAATATACTAAGCAAATGTTCCGCTGACTTTCATATTAAGAAGGAGAAAAAAAAAAGCAAAACAAAGCACCACCTTCTAATGTATAATGACCTGTTCAAATTCAGTAACTACAAGTGTGGCAAAAACTGAATTAACGATGTCAGAAGATGGATGGCTTCCCATTAACTGCCTTTTAAAATAATGTTAAGATTATATTAATTATGAAAGCTTTTCATTTTAATTGTCTATAAACAGGAGAGGGTAAGTCAATTTTATGTACTTCGAAGAATTTTTAAGTAGGCTGCTACACTAACACAGGAATAATTAGGACATTCATTACCTTATAAAAAACTGCTTTCTTCCATAATCCACTTGTCAGGGCTCTCCTCTTTCACTCTCCCTCTCTCCCTGGCTCTGGCTCTGAATGTATATACAATAATATATGAGTATGTAATACATACTTACATACTCGAGTATGTAATACACAGGTATACAGATGATAAATACTGCCCTCAGAGATGTCTGCCTTTGACTAACAACAAAGGGAGGCACAGAATGAGCCTGGCTGCCCACCAAGTGTTGTAACAGGGAAGGAGCAATCTGACTCCATATTCGGTCTGTTCCTTTCCCGGTGCTGAGTCACGCTGGCTCCGTACCTTTTGTAAAAGAAAGCTGCCTATAGCTTGAAATATATAGGATGTCCTAATCTCAAGGCTCTGACCTTAAAGAGTCCATTCATATAAAGGCAAAAAGTTGCAGAACAGAGAGTATTAACACTTGCCTCATCAGAGGTGCGGGAACAGCATGACCTGACCTAGGTGGACAGCTGCAAGAAGAAAGGACTCCAACACCAAGAAGTTTGCCACGACCAGCAGAGGCCCCAGGCGTGCAGGCTCAGTAGTTGTGGTGTGCGGGCTTACTGCTCTGTGGCACGTGGGGTCTTCCCAGACCGAGGACTGCAGCTGTGCTCCCCGCACTGGCAGGGGGATTCCTAACCTCTGGCCACCAAGCAAGCCCCACTTGTGGCTCTCTTATTTGTTAATTTCTTATTCACCAAAATGCATCTGTATCCACAAAACCAATGCCTGTGCCCTCACAGTCGTTCACTGAGGTGAAAGCCTGCACAGTCACCTGCCCCCCGTTCCCACCTGAAGGGAACAGGGCAATTCTCTGCCTTCTTGTTTAATGTCTGGTAAAACAAGCGTCCTTCTCATGGTCTAATGCCAGGTTTTTCTCACGTGTGCACTTTCTACTGGTGACTTTGCTCCTCAGTGTCACACCCCACACACACATGCACTGCAGAAGTACTGCCCAGGGCCCCTGAGCAAGAGGACTGCGAGGCGCCTTATGGAGAAAATGCATCCATTACACACATTTGCTCAGCTGTGAGTTAAAGGGCTGTTGGTCTTGAGTTCAATGCAAATGAATCAACAATAAACATTAAATAAGGTTTTGAAAAACAAAATTATGTATTGACCTGCTGACAGAAATGTGGTGACCCGAGGCTCAGTAAAACCTAACCCTGAATTTCCCTTAGGAGCACTTCTCGGTATCTGCAAATTCAGTACTCATGGCAACTTTACAGAGCATAACTACCGCATATAATGAGGATATATCATGCACACGCAAACAATCATGGACTCACATGTATATCCATGAAAAGGAATAGTCTCAAAGTTATGAAATTAAAGTAGCCGAAAGATAGGTAATGTTTTTAAATTACTTTTTTTAGTTTGATAACTCTGCCTGCTCAAAATCAGTATATTTCACTCAAACTAAGTGTATATTCAGTTTAGTTACTCAGTCATGTCTGACTGTGACCCCATGGACTGCAGCACGCCAGGCCTCCCTGTCCATCACCAACTACTGGAGCTTGCTCAAACACATGTCCATCGAGTTGGTGATGCCATCCAACCATCTCATCCTCTGTCCTGCCCTTCTCCTCCTGCCTTTAATCTTTCTCAGCATCAGGTTATTTTCCAAAGAGTCAGTTCTTCAAATCAGGTGGCCAAAGTACTGGCCAGTGCTTCCAATGAATATTCAGGACTGATTTCGCTTAGGATGGACTGGTTGGATCTCCTTGCAGTCCAAGGGACTCTCAAGAGTTTTCTCCAACACCACAGTTTAAAAGCATCAGTTCGTCAGTGCTCAGCTTTCTTTATGGTCCATCTTTCACATTCATACATGACTATTGGAAAAACCACAGCTTTGACTAGATGGACCTTTGTCGGCAAAGTCAAGTCTCTGCTTTTTAATATGTCGTCTTGGTTGGTCATAGCTTTTCTTCCAAAGAGCAAGCATCTTTTAATTTCATGGCTGCAATTACCATCTGCAGTGATTTTGAAGCCCCCAAAATAGTCTGTCAATGTTTCCACTGTTTCCCCACCTATTTGCCATGAAGTGATGGGACCGGATGCCATGATTTTAGTTTTCTGCATGGGGAGTTTTAAGCCAACTTTTTCACTCTCTTCTTTCACTTTCATCAAGAGGCTCTTTAGTTCTTCTTCGCTTTCTGAAAAAAGGGTACTGTCATCTCCATATCTGAGGTTATCAATATTTCTTCTGGCAATCTTGATTCCAGCTTGTGCTTAATCCAGCCCAACATCTCACATGATGTACTCTGCATATAAGTTAAATATGTTAAAACAGCCTTGTCTAACTCAATGAAAGTATGAGCCATGCCATGTAGGGCCCCCCAAGACAACAGGTCATGGTGGAGAGTTCTGACAAAATGTGGTCTACTGGAGAAGAGAATGGCAAACCACTTCAGTATTCTTGCCTTCAGAACCCCATAAACAGTATGAAAAGCATATATTAAATTTCAGTAAAAGGAAGAACATTTTTCTATTAATTTCTCTGGTAACTTTAAGATAGAGAACAGTCTTAAAAGACTCTTGGGAAAGAAAACAGTCATTAGGTTGCCACATTAAATACAAGCTAAATGCTCTACTAACCACAATCTTGGCATTTTCAGATCTTTCCAGAACTGATGTCTAAGATCATGGCATCTGGTCCCATCACTTCATGGCAAAGAGATGGAGAAAAAATGGAAACAGTGAAAGATTCTTTTTTTTCCCCTTGGGCTCCAAAATCACCATAGACGGTGACTGCAGCCATGAAATAAGACACTTGCTCCCTGGAAGAAAAGCTATGACAAACTAGACAGCACATCAAAAAGCAGAGAAATCACTTTGCTGACAAAGGTCCCTATAGTCAAAGCTATGGCTTTTCCAGTAGTCATGGACAGATGTGAGAGCTGGACGGCACAGAAAGCTGAGTGCTTTTCCAGTAGTCATGGACAGATGTGAGAGCTGGACGGTACAGAAAGCTGCCAAAGAACCGCCACTTTCAAACTGTGGTGTGGAGAAGACCCTTGAGAGTCCCTTGGGCAGCAGGGAGATCAAACCAGTCAATCCTAAAAGAAATCAGCCCTGAATATTCACTGGAAGGACTTATGCTGAAGCTGAAGCGCCAGTACTTTGGGCACCTGATGGGAAGAGCTGACTCATTGGAAAAGACCCTGATGCTGGGAAAGATTGAAGGCAGGAGGAGAAGGGAATGACAGATGGTTGGATGGCATCACTGACTCAATGAACATGAGTTTAAGCACACTCTGTGACATGGGGAGGGGCTGAGAAGCCTGGCATGCTGCCGTCCATGAGGCTGCAAAGAGTTGGACACAACTGAGCTACTGAACAGCAAATGTTCTTACTTAACCTAGAGTGTCCTCATCCCCTCATACTGTTTAGTTGGAGATTTCCAGTAGATACTGAATAAAAACAATGGCCTCAAGCATAAACAACTCCTTGAATTTATGTTCCAAATTCCTGTTAAAATAAACAAGATTGCTTTCATCTATAATTTATGCAAAATTTTCTCTGCTAATCAGCAGGATAATGGAAAAATGTGGCCCTTAACGTTTATGATAATTCAGATAATTTATCAAAAATAAAGTCATTTAATTGCCATTAATTAGATTTATCATAATTAAATCTTCAAAGTACTACAAGATAATTGTCATTATTAATATTATGGCTGGTACCATTCTAGAAAGAGTATACTTAAAACAATTCATAGGCATGTACTCACTGCAGAAAATGGTTAGATTTTAAATAGTTCCTTTATAGCTATCTATTTCTCAATATACATGTATGTGCTTTTATATACAGGACAGGTATTTATAGGCAAGGTTCATCATTTCTGTACAAGTGTTACAATGTGATTAAGATCACAGAGTTTGTGGTCAGCCAATGCAGTGTTTAAATTACAGCCCAACTATTTAACAAGTCATTTTAATTCTCTAAATTTTTATTTCCTTAGTAAAAATCTCTTGATTTCAAAACTTTTTTAAAGCTCTGAAAATGGGAAACTTTTTGAAAGCTCAGCATAAATTCTATTGTATACAAACTTTATCTAAACTGATATGAGGCTATTTATATTCTCAGTGTTTCCCATTTGTGAGAATAACAATATGTTTGTTATTATGCAGAAATATTAATACGTTTGGTACAGATAAATTCGGAGAAGGCAATGACACCCCACTCCAGTAATCTTGCCTGGAAAATCCGGTGGACAGAGGAGCCTGATGGGCTGCAGTCCATGGGGTCACTAAGAGTCGGACACAACTGAGCGACTTCACCTTCACTTTTCACTTTCATGCACTGGAGAAGGAAATGGCAACCCACTCCAGTGTTCTTGCCTGGAGGATCCCAGGGACGGGGGAGCCTGGTGGGCTGCTGTCTATGGGGTCACACAGAGTCAGACACAACTGAAGTGACTTAGTAGTAGTAGAGATAAATTAGGAGTTAGGATTAATATATACACACTGCTATATAAAATAAACAAGGACCTAGTGTATAACACAGGGAGCTCTACTCAGTATCTTGTAACCACCAAGAATGGAAAAGAATCTGAAAATAATTGTATAACTTGCCGGGAGCCAGTGTGAAGAACTCCGCCCATGGCAAAGGTCGTGAGGAAGGAGGTTCGGCATATGCAAAGGTGGGATCGAGCCTCAGGAGTCCCCCTGGAAATTCTCGAGCATCTACCCCCAAAACCAGAGTCTGCCTACTTTACTGCTTTGTGCTCTCACCTACACCTCTGACTTTATGGGCGGCTGTCCTGGGCATGACAAGAGTGTTTTAGTTCACAACTGTGAGAGGCATGAGATGTTCTAAACTGTCTAAACACAGATTCCTTTGAGCAGTTAAAAGATTGATTAGAAATTGTGTTGGTGAAGGGTTTTTCACTTGTTGGGCCAATATTTGCTGCTGAGTCTCCATATCCCTTACCTGCTGTGTCCCTGGCGGTGTATTGATTAATATAATTGGTGTAAGTAGTAGCTTTAATGTTTGTAACCTGGGACCCTTGAGTTAATTCTTTTTCTTGTTATAGCCCACCACACCTTTGCCCTATAGGAATGCAACTTTATCTAATGCTTTCGGAGGGTGGCGCCTGACTAATAACCTTTAGAGAAAAATAAGTTTTCTGAAGAAAGGGTCTTAAAATGTTAACAGGCCTCTGGGCCAGAAGATGATGCAAATCACCTAAACTTTTGCATATGATAAGTTTGCAGGAAGAAAGCCTGGCTTACTGCATGACGCTACCCCTTCCCCCATTATCCTCTATGCCTAACTTAAGGTATAAAAACTACTTTGGAAAATAAAGTGTGGGCCTTGTTCACCGAAACTTGGTCTCCCCATGTCGTTCTTTCTCTCACGTTCTGGCTGAATTTTCATCTGGGGCGTGGAGGCTTGTCAAGCCTACTAACTATGCCTGGGCTTCTAAGATCTTACCGGGGAGGACTTAGCGTCTCCTCTCCTTCGGGAGAACGGGAGGATGCCTGCGGCCTACGTGGGTGACATAAATTCCTTATTTTGGAATTTTATTGGCTTTCCACGTAAACCAAGTTATTCAGCCTCTTTTCTCCACTGAATTTTCTGACCGAGCTATCCTCATTTAACCACTCTTTATATCTTTTATTCTATTGTATCCTGATCGCCGAAGCCGTCTCCCCTTCGAAACCCCTGACTCCACCAGGGCTGGACTCCGGTAATAACTGAATCACTTTGCTGCCTACTTGAAACTAAAACAACATTGTCAATTTTTTCTCAGGTTAGAAAAATATTAATATACTTCATTATAGAGTGCCACCCCAGACTCCAGTAGAGTGTTACGCAACATCTAGTTCATTCATCATATTATCTTAACTAACACCTGAAAAACCCTTCATTCCAAAATGCACCTCTCCTCCAGGGTTTTGGATAAGGGGGTGTGGAGGAGGAGTACTCAGCTTGAAACTGCTGGGAAGAATACATGACAATATATGAGAAGTACGCATGTGTACTTGATGTGCACATGACGACGTATCAGATCATATCACTCTAGTCTATACTGCCTTTGACCCAACAAAAAGAGGATAAAAGAAGACATGGAAATTCATTGTGTTTATTGAAGTATCTCACGTGGGGCTTCAACCCGTCCATATTGTAGTGAGCCCCTGCCCGCCCAGGCCCAGGTCTGTTTCTCCTCCTTCTCCTGGCTTCCTGCCTGCCCCATCTCTGTTTGACCTCTTTTTCCAAACACAATCTGTCTTTCCCTTCATGTCCCAGTGTTCCCTCTGCCATCAAGATCCTTTTTGATTCAATCAGTGCCTCCCATATCTCTAATCACCTAACATCTACTACTACCTAACAGCTAATATAACTACCTAACACCTAGAAGAATAAACCAAATCCTATTCTGCCCCAAGACACACTCATACACACACACACACAAACCACGTGTTCCAAAGGCCCCACCCAGGAAACGCCTCTCCATCCACCTGTAGACGATAACTCAACATACGAAGAGGTGGCTTCCGTTCATGTCCCACAGCGTCTTCTCCCGATACAGCCAAAGTGATAACACCACTCTGTTCCCTAAAACCCTACCCTGGCTTCCTATTTCCACCTGAACCCAGTACAGCTCCTTTCCACACGGCCCTGATACGGCCCTGCGGGATTCAGCCTCTTCTTATTACTCAGAACGTGCTTCGTATCACTTTCCCCTCTAGGAGTTATCTGCCTTGGATGTTCCCTCATTACCTCTAATGTTTCCATTGCTGGTTTCATTCTATTGTTTTCCTTATTTAAGTATTAGGTCACTTTTAAAGGGCTTTTTATGATTATCTTATCTAAAGAAATAACTTCTTTTCCCCTTATCTACTCTTCTTCTTCTCTCTTCTACTTTCTTAACATCATGTATCTCTCTCTTAACTCATTTTGTGTCTTTAGGATTTCCTCCCACACTCACTATTAGAACAGAAGTGTCACGAAGGAAGGGACATTTTCTCAACAATTCACATCTTCATCCCTAGTACCTAGAACTGCGCCTGACATATAGTAAGCACTAAATAATTATTTATTGAAGGAATCATTGCTCTGACTTGACGACAGGTTAAAAAACACCTGAACATAACAAAAATAAAAACACTGCTCTAAAAAAAGCTACTAGTATCTCACCAAGAAAGGACAAGTTATATACATTAAAGTAACACAGAATGATGTGGAATGCGGTGCTATTTGTTTTGGAGAAAAAGGGAGCAATTCCTGTAAGCTAAAGTAGTCAGGGAAGGTGAAGTGAAGTGAAGTGAAATAGTTCAGTCATGTCCGACTCTTTGCGACCCCATAGACTGGGGCCTACCAGGCTTCTCAGTCCATGGGATTTTCCAGGCAATAGTAATGGAGTGGATTGCCATTTCCTTCTCCAAGGGATCTTCCTGACCCAGGGATCGAACCCGGGTTTCCCACATTGTAGACGGACGCTTAACCGTCTGAGCCACCAGGGAAGTCGTAGTCAGGGAAGGTAGCATTCAATAATAGTCCTCTGTCCACATTCACACACCCATCCCAAAAGGAAGGCACTGGAATGTTGCTGGATGAAGTTCTGTAATCCAGGAAGAAAAGTCACTCTGTGGCTAGGATACGATTACCCACAAAGACAACAACAGATTCACGCCATGTGGGACACGAATGTTTAACTCAGTGTCAACTAGTTACCAGCTTTGGATGTTAGAACCTTAACCCAAATCCCCAAACACTGATTCAGGAAGGTACTTTTAACTTGCCAAAATGAAAATTAACAAAGGATTCTTCCTTTCTTGACTTGTGTCCACCTTCAAGGATGGCTACTAAAGGTCACTTTTGCTTCAGAGACCAAAAAAGAAGATTCTAACCCAAGAGAAGAGTGGTATTCAATGGGACATGCAGAACACTCAACATAGGGCTTAGAACTCCACCAGTAATCAAAGATGCTGGCATCTAACTAAGAAAGAAGTCACAGAATGTTCTTAGAGAACCATTTCTACCAAGGCAGACATTGCCTATTATGAGATATCTGAGAGACTCAGAATCCTTTTTTACCCTTAATAGGTCTTCTGGTTTTCATTGTCTTTATTATGCTTTCATTTTCCTACCTTTGCCTAACCTCAATTTTACAATGTCTACAAAAAGGTCATTATGAATAAAATACCTAAAGTTTATCATTTTAATCTCTGTTGTCCAAGAAAAATCTCACAACTTCTCAGATATTTATTATTTTAAATGTAAACATCAATTTCCATGGAATAAGAGTCTATGTAGAAAAGACATTTCCCATGGAGTTCTCATGGAACAAAAGTCTATGTAGGAAAGAAACTTCAGCGTCTCAAAGTTAAATATTCTCTCAATTGTACTCATTCAGCTTTAGGATGAATGTGACACCAGATAAAAACCACAGGTCCTAAACAGCTATATGACCCTGGACAAGTCAAGTTGCATTTATAAGCTTCATTTTCCTTATCAGCAAGTAAGAAGCTGAAAGAAGACAATCTTTCTGGCTTCTTGTAGTGCTTTATCAGAGGAGGACCTCTGAATCTAATTATTCGAGAGGAAAATCAGAGTGAAATATTAAAGGACAGGAGGTGAACAAATATTTTACCTCTAACTCAGCAGCACACATTTTCTGAGAAAATCCTAATAACAGGAAACAAGCCCAGAGGAAGTACTGACATTATGATTTGAATTTCTATCATTTTAGGTAGCATTATTTCTAAACAAGCTAATGTAGCTAAATTGATCCTAAACTCCCACACAGCTGCTAAAAATGTATTAGTTGAGGAAATTGTCTAAGGTGAAGTCTGTACTGTATGGGAACCTGTGCTTGAATTCAAATGTAAATATAAATAGCTCACAGGGATTTTTTTCTCCCTCTGATAAAATGTCAGAGAGATTATTAGGAGACCAATTTACAAGCAGCCTTTACATTTAATTGGATAAATATATAATGCACAGAAAAATCAAGACAGTAAACCAGTTTGGTGATTTAGTCGCTCAATTGTGTCTGAGTCTTTGTGACCCCTTGGACTACAGCCCACAAGGTTCCTCTGTCCATAGGATTTCCTAGGCAAGAATACTGGAATGAGTTTCCATCCTTCCTCAGGGGATCTTCCTAACCCAAGGACTAAACCCAAGTCTCCCACACTGCAGGCCGTCTCCTGCATTGCAAGCAAATTCTTTGCCAAGCCACCAGGGAAGCCCCAAATTTAATATTAGAAGTGATTAAAGGTAATAATGTAGTATTTCCAGAAGAAACATGCTAGAATGTTTAGCAAAATTAGTCTTTATGTTCTCATGGATTTTATAGAAAATATTACATAAAGTAGTATCTCAACTATTTAGAGTCACATGAAATATTTATCACCACTTTATGGACCGATAAAAAATAAAAAAAGAGTACAGAATAAAGTGTGACTGATAAAATAACAAAACAGTTATTCTGCATGTGTTTCCAATCATGAAATTACTAGAGTTCTTATATTTTTAGCTAAAAGTGAAGCGAGTATTCCTAAATTACTAAACTTAGAACACGCTAACTCATTATCGAAAGTGTGGACTCAAAGTACTTATCCCCAAGTGATGATGTCCTTTAAAACTCATGGTACTTCCTCTGGGGTAAGGAGGCCAGAGCCACCATTTAAAAAAAAGAAGGAAAAGGAGGTGGTGGTGGGTGGAGGAGAAGGAGGAGGAGAAGAGAAAGAAGATTACAACAAAACAGAAGGGGAAACCATATTCTCAAGAGCTGGCCAAAGACTTTTATAAAATGAAATGACTGGTGTCTAATGCAACACGGTAAGTTGGCACATTTCTTTCTTTTGCAACACTTTTCAGTAACTGAAACAAAAGCAATTCTAGATAGACTCAAACATGCCTTTTGCTAAAGAAAACAGAAGTCAAAATGATTCAAATGTTATACACTGCTCCACTATAAGAGTTTCCAGATTTTATTATTGGAAATAACAAGCATATCCATTGGGTAGGCTGGACATCACCTCCTTAAGGCTAGTGAATATTTTTATAAATATTTTATAAATATTCTAATGAAATTAGAAAGAAAGCAGATATCAGGCAAACAGAATAAGGAACATGCTTTAAGACACAACGGGAAAATCAACTTATGAAAACATGGAAGTTCAGTGTTGATTTAGTCCTGAAGATTGAGAACATAAAAAAAAAAATCAATATTTCTTACAAATGTAAAGAAGGTCCTAATTAGCTTTTTTTTAAATTGAAGTATCTGTAAACAAGACAAGAAGCCAACCCTCAGAATAGGAGAAGATATTTGTGGATTTAAACAAAGATTTAACCTCTAAAATATGCAAACATCTCATGCACCTCAATATTAAAAAAAAAAAAACAGCCAAATCAAAAAAATGGATGGAAGACCTAAATGGACATTTTTACAAAAAGACATACAGATGGCTAAGAGGCACATGAAAGATGCTCAGTAACATTAATTATTAGAGAAATGCAAATCAAAAACTACTAATGAGAGCTTTTAAAGTAAACCCTTAACTATTGGTTGGCTTGCGTGACTTCACCCAAGGTACTTTTTTCATTTCCCTAAAAGTACAGGGGGCACTGAGATTTATGAACTTGCCAGGAGGAATGTAAAAACTTAATTATGTTTATAAAATACTTTGGAGGCATTTTTAATACAATTTTAGAGGAAATCACCATGTTTATTGTCTAAAAATGTATTTGCCCAAATATATTTGAAAATCTACAGAAAATCCTTAAAATAGAGTTGTTGTGTAAGGGCTGGTACCAAGGTCAGGGGTGAAGCTGTCAGACACGCTGGGCTGAGCGGAGAGACCGTGTGGAGAGGTGGCCTCGAGGGGCGCCAGGGACAGGGCAGAGGGGCAAGTCCGTTTCAGGGTGTCTGTCCCTCCCCATTTCCTTTCTCTGTTTTTTAGGCACAGACGAGAGAAGGAAGGAAATGTGGCGATGTGAGAGTGGCGACAGGGAAGGAGAGGAATGTGAGTCTAACACAGGTGCCGGGAACCAGCGCAGATCAGAGATGAGCGGCGCTGCCTGGGGTCCTGGGTGCCAAGCCTGCCAGCGGCGAGAACTTGCGCGCAAGTCAGTCTTGGGGGAGCAAAAAGGACTATTTTCTTTGAGAATGAATTGCAATATATGGACTACGCAGTGATCAAGAGAATCACAGTCACATACATAACTCCCTCGTTCTTAGGTGAATTTATTTAGATACTGGTCTAAATGCGATGTCCTTTTCTCCTGAATCATACATGGTGAACAGCTCACCGCAGTGACGCGGCGTGCCCTCCTGTCCTGATGTATATGTCCACACCGAGTTCTGCCTTTCTCCCCGGCCCCCTCTTCTTTAAATCCTTTATCTCTATGTGACGTTTACAAATTGAGCAAAGAACTGAAAAATGAGAAGTTAAGCGTGCCGTAGACACAACAGATCTATCTCACAGTTTTAACTAAAAATAAAGCAGTTCGATTGATTGAATGATACCTTGCTTTTTGCACTTGGGCAAGTACAAGCTTTCACACATTGTCTGGCACATAGTAGATAATCAATACATATTTAAATAAGGAAGACTTGTGTAGGTGGGGTGGGGATACTTCCTTCCATGACCATCTGGTGGCTCGGGCTTAAAATAAGACAGGCCCGAGTTTCAGTCTGGACTCTGCTACTTTATGAGCTGTGACACTGGGCAGATTGCTTGATGCCTCTGAACTTCGGTGTCTTCATTTGTAAAATGGAAATGTGGTTAACATCATAAGGTTGCTGTGAAATAAATGAGCTTATGTATAAAGCTCGCTTAGTAGACTGACTGGGACTTAATAATAGACCAAGAAGTGGGAGGTGTAATGATGGCTATGCCAATGCTGATGGTAATGATTCCTGAATACAAGTGACTCAGGAATTTAAAAAAAAAAACCCTCGGAGGGACCTCCCGGGCAATCCAGGGGTTAAGACTCTGCACTTCCAATTCAGGGGCACAGGTTCAACCCCTGGCTGAGGAACTAAGATCCCACAAGCCATGTAGCCAAGAAGTTTTATAAATAAATGAGTAAATCAGGTCTTTAAAAAAAAAGTGGGTTTCCCTGGTGACTCAGACAGTAAAGAATCTGTGCAATGCGTGAAACTCAGGTACATTCCCTGGATCAGGAAGAACGCCCGGAGAAGGAAATAGCAACCCACTCCAGTATTCTTGCCTGGAGAATCCATGGACAGAGGAGCCTGCAAATTCCACGGACAGCCCATGGGTTCACAAAGAGTTGGACACGACTGAACGACTAGCACTTTCACTTAAAAAAAATACTTTGTAGTTGAATAGAAAAACATTAAAATTCTAATTTCATACTGATCAGCTTAAAAGTTTAGTAAATATTTTTTGTATATCTGTCATGTTTTTGACATTCTGCAAAGATAAAAGAAAATCAAAAAAGACAAGACCATCTCCAAGGAGTATGCATTCTTGCATGGGAAATAAATATATAAGTAAAAAGTAATAATAATAAAATAATACCAGCTTAAGGGCTACCTCTTTCTCTAAGCTATAGTTCCAAATAAAAAGTTTGTTAAGATAATCTAGGTACGAAGAGAAGGAAGGATTTACAACAGCACTGCTTTTTCCTTCCCCACCCAGGAAGGAAGTCAAAGTATTCCCCCTACTGCAAAGTAACAAACATCAGGACAAAAGGAAAGACCGCTTTAGGGGGAGACCCCACTGACAGGCAGCAATTGTGCAGAAGTCCCAAGCCTTTCCTGCTGGCTCCTGCATGACAGAGACAGGGGAGTGCCTGCTCAGATGAGATGACCCCCCTGCCACACTTTCAGTGGAAATGCTGTCAGGTTCCTGAGCGCATTGAAAACGACGATCCTTCACAACTGAGTGAGCAGAGAGAACTTCAAGGTTAATAACACAGCAAAAATTACCTGTGAGCTATTCTAGATTTCAAAAACCATCTCAGCTCCTCACTTTACAGAGGCTACCCAAAGCATATCTCACTCTGGGTTAATGAGATATTTCTCACTTTTCTCTGTAAACTTGGCAATGGAAGCAATCATCACGCTTTCCTGCTCACTTCAAAAAGCATCACAGACACTAATTTAAAAATATACATGCAATCATTCAGGTGAATTTAGTGATCAGAGGAGATCTGTCATTCACAGCAACTTAATCCTGGTTGGCTTATTTACAGATTCAAGTTACCAAATATCTATGTGAAAACTGAAGCAGAAATGAAGGAAAGCTATGTATCTTTACTATTTGCATCAACCCTTACCATATGACAACTTGAAAAATACATAGCAAGGAGGGGTCATTAATTTTTCTCTGAATCTTACTTTTTACCCTTCTAGTCATAAGCAGCCATACAGAAATGAATGAGTAAGAACAAAATATATGAGATGCATCCCCTAAAGGACCTAATTTAACCTAGAAAACTCTAAGCCAGTGATAAAGTCTCTCAGCAAGCAAAACAACCCAAGTTTTCTTAAAACTTATGTTTATTTGTAAGATGAACTGAAACAGAGATTATTCATATGATCCACAAAAATACATACAATTTATAAAAATAAATGAGATTAGAGCAAGTGAGAGGCTCTGTGGCTAGAAATGGTATCTGTCCTTAAAATAAATGCCACAAGGACTCATATATTTGCCAGGAGAGGCCGAACTTTGAGAATTCTGATGCCAGTTGATAGAAAAAATGCAATCCATTTCACAACATTTCCAAAATCTCTTCCCCATCTAATTCTCTGGTATTGAAAGCTGTTGTAAATTCTTTAAGATTTGAGAAGCTATTACACTGTATAAGATATTATACCTTGGCAGCAATTAACAATTAGCTGAAGCAATACTAAATTATAGATAGTGGTGTGTGTGAGTGAGTGTACAGTGTTCGGACAGAGTTTGGGAACCTGTTAAAAAAAGGAAAGAAAGACACAGGAGGTTAGGGCACAGCAGATGCACTTCACCCGGAACCCGGGTGCCTGTCCTTCAGAAGACGCATCTGCAAGGTGGGAGCGATGCTGTGTTAAGGGTCTCACAGAAAAACTGAACAAAATATTAACACAAACTGATATAAGCAAAGGACATCGACTATGGTGTTGTAACACATGGGTATGAATCTTCCCCCTGGATCTTAAATGGAAAGACAGCGAACCACTTCCTAAACTACCCAGGTACTTGTGAAAGACAAATGAAGTAACATGCGTGTTTCTGTAATAAAGCATTTCTGTATGCTTTTCAACAACATAATATAAAACAAAAAATGGATGTTAAAGTTCTATGACAAAAAACCAAAAGATATGCTTACACAATCTTTTAGTCATCAGGAGAAAATCTACTCATCCCTGATAGGCTCCAGAAGATCAATTTTGGCTGGAGCTACCCATTTACTGGAGGACAAGCATGTGCCCGGTATGCTTGTTACACCACAGGATAATAAGATGTATCTATTTTATTTTCCACTTATGCTGATATCCTAAAATATTAGGTGGTAGTGTCCCCACATTACCAAAAGAAGTGAGAGGCTGTACACAGGATTTCTAAATGAGGTCAGCAAAACTGGTTTTGCTCACTCTGAACCCTTCACCCACAGTGAGGTTATAAAAGGGTGGGGTTGGGAGGTTAAGGGTGGTGGTTTCAAGAGGAAAAAAAGGCTTGGCTTTCTCATCAAGCCCAGGAAACCAGCCTTTACTAACACACAGTGTCCTTTGGAAACTTGGGGAAACCAGTCTAAACAGTGAGCGCCAGTGGCTGACCAGTAGCTCTGCTGGTGCAGTTAAGAGAGACTGTTGTATTGACCATGGCCAGCAAGGAGTCTGGAGGTGTTCCCTGCAGACTCTACAAAATCCAGGCCAACAAGGGAACCAGTGTGGGGTTGTCCAACATCCTGTACAAGGGGGAGCCCCGCAGGGCTGAAGTGACCCCCTTAGAAGAAGCAGAAGGTGTACACTGGATGTCTCAGGGATGAAGAGTCATAAGCTAAAGATGAACACGGCATCCCAGGTCAAGAGAACAACAGGCGATAAAGCCCCTGGGACGTGTGCTGTGTGCTGTGTGTGCACAGGAAGAGGTCTTAAAGAACTGAAAAAGTGTCCCCAGAGAGAAAAACATCACCATGACCCCAAAGCACACGTCATGTTCTGAAGATTTAATGCTCAGATGGCCCAGCCATCAGCCAATCAGAAAAGGGCAGTGACCAACCAGAATGGCTTCTACCACTTGGCTGGAACAGCAGGTAGCAACCTCACTTCGGCTTTGCTCCCAAATGCCGGCAGCTTATGGTAATACTCGTCAGCCAAGAACTTCTCCACCCGGTATCTCTCCTCTCTCCTCCAGGCTTAGCCCTGGAAGAGCCTGGGACAGTCTAATGGATGGCAAAGAGGAGACTGTCCCACAACAGAGGCCAAACTGGGCCACTGCTGTGGGAGGGAAGCAGGTGTCATTTCAGAGGAAGACGGAAATTGCGGCTATTACATTGCACCGCATCTTCGTTAACCTAAGCTACAGTAATGGAAAGACCTTTCCATTACCTGGTGTTGACCCAAAGTGTCACAGAACTTGACCCAGATTTTCCCCAAGCAGAAGGAGAGGACTGACCCTGTAACAGTGGGTTGGAACAGGGGGTGACGTTGGGTGGGGAGGTAATTCAGTAAAACAATCGCAGTTACAGGATGTGCAGGTAACAGTTCTGATGTCTTCAGAATTTCTGCCACAAAACTCTTTCCTCAAAAGAAAGTTGATGCAAAGCTCAACATGCAAAGCAGATGATCACAGAGTTGCTCTAGTTGGGAGAGGGGTGGGGAGGGGGACAAGGAGGACTGGTGAATATCAGTCCCCTAAAGATGCTGAAGGTCAGGTTAAAAGGCAGATAGGGCATTGATCTCATAATTATATTTTTAATTCTTTTCTATTTTTATTTGAGAGATGAGGATTCAGCCTCTCCACAAGTTCTGAGGAAAATTGTTAATGAGGCACCTTCTCTAAACACATCAATGAAAGCTGTTACACTTCATCCTTCATATTTGAAAACAACTTAGATGCCTGGGGTTACACTTAAACACCTGAGGCAGCACATACCAGTTTTCTAAGGTTTATACCTTACAGGTCTGTTGACTCCTTGTGAGTGTTTCAGCCTTTTTTCAAAGCATTTGTTCAGACAAATCATGTTTAGAGTTGCAACTTAAGAACCAACTCCATACCAGTTACAGATGGAGAAGCTGGAGCTAGAAAACAAATAGATGGAACACTGCTCAGTAATAAAACGTAACCAACTACTGATAAATGTGTGTATCAACTTTACCAACATGGATGGACCCTCAAGGAAATACGCTAAGTGAAAAACAGTCAATCTCAAAAAATATTTATTGAATTCTAATACTGATACCATGTTCTTGAAATGACAGAATTATAGAAACACGGAGCAGATTAAAGGTTGCTGGGGGTAGGGAGAGAGGTAGCTGTGATGGTAAAAAGATTGTACGAGGGTATTCTTGTGATAAAATGGTTCTGTATCTTGACTGCTTCACTGTGTGGTTGTTCCACAAATCTACACGTGCGATAAAATCGCACAGAACTAAACACTCATATGCAAATAAGTACATGTAACACTGGTGAAATCCGAATAAGGTGAATTGCAGTGATATAATTAATACTCAATTTCTTCATTTGTAGCATGGGGATAAAATTTCTGCCATGCCTACTTCATTGTATGTGAAGAATAAATAAGAGGCACTTGTAACAAGGAAAATTAGGAAGTATTATATAGATATATCAAGGTATCTAATAAGCAGAGGCATTTGGCTATAATCTTTCTGGTCACTTGCAACTGACGTCCAGCACCACAGCTGAACTGCTGGAGGAGTTTCATCCCTATCGAACTAACCATGAGTGGTCTGGTCACCTGTGTCAAACAGCACACACCAGTGACTTTGTTACAGAAACACTGGGAGAACTGTTAAGGGCCTAAACATTCCTTAAGGATTCTAGGTATCTCTTGTTGCCTTCCATTTCAGTGTAGAATTTAAAATTATATACCACCACCATCTTCAACTTGACTTTCAAAGAAAGCTATTGGTTTTCTTGTTATCCCCACCCTACTATTGTAGGTAGGTCTGGTATGACTGTGTCTGCTGTTTGATTAGCCTGCCAGGCTCCTCTGTCTACGGAATTTTCCAGGCAAGAATACTGGAGTGGGATGCCATTTCCTTCTCCAGATAGCATTCCAGCATGGGTAATTTAACCAAATTTGGTTCCAGGTACCTAGGAAAGTCCTCGACTTCATGAAACCTTTAAACGAGAGGGCAAGGGACTTCCCTGGTGATCCAGAGGCTAAGACTCTGAGCTCACAATGCAGGGGCCCAGCTTCAATCCCAGGTCAGAGATACAGATCCTGTATGCTACAGCCAAGACTCCGTGCAGTTAAGTAAATGAATGAATACCTTTATAAAAAAATCGTTTAAATGATGAGAATGGACTTCTTTGCATTTTGCAGTTTCATTCATTCAACACGCACTTGATATTCTAACTGTGTCCAAGGACCTGTGCGTAGGAACAAGAAGTATGCCATCAACAGGACAGGGAAGACTGCAATGGTCCTGTGACTTCCACTCTTGTCGGAGTAGGTGACCTGTGCAGAACAGCACACAAACGTGTATTTTTCACGTGTGTGCTTTCTCATTACAGAGAAATTTTGGACTGGCCAAAAAGTTCGTTCAGGTTTATCCACACCAGCTTACAGAGAAATCCGAACGAACTTTTTGGCCAACCCAATATTCAGACCCTCTCTTTTTGTAACATTTTCATAAATCGAACAAGTAACATCACACATTTTCTGTTCTATGGCATTCTGTTTAAATTTTGACAGCATGTGAGGAAATAAAGCCATTTAAAGATACCAGACTGTCATTTTACAAAGAAAATAAACACAGCCAAACTTTTTTTAAGAACTAACTTTTCATTTTTGAAAGATGCATGCCCCACCCCCACAGAGATAATATTAACAAAGCAAGTGCTGTTACTGACTCCGGTCCTCCGTTCTCTGTGCCTGCTCCTTGTGGGAGGAGCATTATTCCCTCAGCTACGTTTGCCCAAATGACTCAGTTTGCCTTGCCCTCCTCCAGGGGGTCTTCCCAACCCAGGGATTGAACCCAGGTCTCCCACATTGCAGGCAGATTCTTTACCAGCTGAGCCACCAGGGAAGCCCAAGAATACTGGAGTGGGTAGCCTGTCCCTTCTCCAGCGGATCTTCCCGACCCAGGGATAGAACTGGGTCTCCTGCATTACAGGTGGATTCCTTACCAACTGAGTTATGAGGGAAGCCCGTTGAGATGTTAGCAAACATGATAAGAAAAGTCTTTAATAAGTCTATTATTGGGCTGGCTTTATGGTGCCTTTGCCATGGTCACAGAATCCAACTCAGATCAGCATATACAGAGAGACGTATGGAGCAGAAACGCCTCCGGGTCAGCTTCCCGTGAACCAACCAGACGGGGCAGACCCTGAAGATGCAGAAGCCAGTGAGCCTAGTCAAAGGCCCAGCGCAGCACAGCTAAGCCCAGGCTGGATCTTGGATTAGCTGACCTCCCAACCAGCCCATAACTTGCCAGCTATGTTAACCAACAGACAACTAACAGAGCAGGCAAGTCTGTACTACTGATAAAAAGAACACTGATATGAATTTACTGCCAAACAATTACTCTGTGTTGTTAATTTCAATAGCTTCATTGTCAATTTCACTTGTTTCTCAAGGCTCCTCTATGCAACAGTTTGGATCAGTACAACTAATAATATGCCAGAAAGGCTGCTCATCAAGAAGTTGTGACACACAGAATATTGAATAAGTGTGTCTTATTCCTAGTACTATAGCTATAATTCTACTCTTCCCCCTATGCCCAGGAGAGCATTCTAACAGCTTTCAGTTCAGTTCAGTTCAGTCGCTCAGTCATGTCCGACTCTGCAACACCATGGACTGCAGCATGCCAGGCCTCCCTGTCCATCACCAACTCCCGGAGTTCAGTGAGACTCACATCCATTGACTCAGTGATGCCATCCAGCCATCTCATCCTCTGTTATCCCCTTCTCTTCCTGCCCCCTAATCCCTCCCAGCATCAGGATCTTTTCCAATGAGTCAGCTCTTCACATCAGGTAGCCAAAGTATTAGAGTTTCAACTTCAACATCAGTCCTTCCAATGAATATCCAGGACTGATCTCCTTTAGGATGGACTGGTTGGATCTCCTTGCGGTCCAAGGGGACTCTCAAGAGTCTTCTCCAACACCACAGTTCAAAAGCAACAATTCTTCAGCACTCAGCTTTCTTTATAGTCCAACTCTAACATCCACACGTGACCACTGGAAAAACCATAGCCTTGACTAGATGGACCTTTGTTGACAAAGTAATGTCTTCTGCTTTTTAATATGCTGTCTAGGTTGGTCACAACTTTCCTTCCAAGGAGTAAGCGTCTTTTAACTTCATGGTTGCAATCACCATTTGCAGTGAATTTGGAGCCCAGAAAAATAAAGTCTGACACTGTTTCCAGTGTTTCCCCATCTATTTGCCATTTCCTTCTCCAGGGGATCTTCCTGACCCAGGAGTAGAACCCGTGTCTCCTAATTATAGGCAGATTCTTTACTTTCTGAGTCACCAGGGAGGCCCCAGAAAGCTTCCTGACGCTTCTTTATAATCCCACCCTTCCCCACGCCTCCTCCCACTCCTACACAGCCACTGACTGGCCAGAGGCAGTTTTAAAATGTTACATGTTCTACAGGCAGCTCTGGATGTGTGCCACCCAAGTGACCAACGCCAGTGGCCACGACCCCTCACATAAAAAGAACCATTGCTGAAGTAATCCACCAAATGCCATTTGGAGAACATGCTACTCATAACTTTCTTAATTGAGTTTCCCAAAGGACATGTTCTTAAAAGCACAAAAAAGGTTCGTGTCTCAAATTGAAGTCAACCCTAACCACTAAGGTCTTAACCCTGATAAACGGCATGCCTTACGATTCAGCTCCAAGTGCTTGTCATCTTATTAAACACAAAATGCTATAGTCAAAACAATATGTATCCATTCCAACTTCACTAATTACAAAGTGTGTCATTTTGACAATTTATTCAGCCTTTCTGGGTTTTAATTTCCTATCCACAAAGTAGGAATAAAAACATCTACCTTGCAGAATTGTAGCGATTAAATAAACTAATATAAATGAAATGTCAAAAACAGCATTGGATACATGGTTACTCAGTTCAGTTCAGTTCAGTCACTCAGTCGTATCTGACTCTATGACCCCATGGACTGCAGCACACCAGGCCTCCCTGTCCATCACTATGTCCCGGAGTTTGCTCAAACTCACATCCATTGAGTCAGTGATGCCATCCAACCATTTCATCCTCCGTTGTCCCCTTCTCCTACAGCCTTCAATCTTTCCCAGCATCAAACGAGTCAGCTCTTCGCATCCAGTGACCAAAGTATTGGAATTTCAGCTTCAACATCAGTCCTTCCAATGAACACCCAGGACTGATCTTCTTTAAGATGCACTGGTTGGATCTCCTTGCAGTCCAAGGGACTCTCAAGAGTCTTCTCCAACACCACAGTTCAAAAGCATCAGTTCTGTGCTCAGCTTTCTTTATAGTCCAACTCTCACATCCATACATGACCACTGGAAAAACCATAGCCTTGACTAGATGGACCTTTGTTGACAAAGTAATGTCTCTGCTCTTTAATATGCTGTCTAGGTTGGTCATCACTTTTCTTCCAAGGAGCAAGCGTCTTTTTATTTCATGACCGCAGTCACCATCTGCAGTGATTTTGGAGCCCCCAAAAATAAAGTCTCTCACTTTTCCACTGTTTCTCCATCTATTTGCCATGAAGTGATGGGACCAGATGCCATGATCTTAGTTTTCTGAATGTCGAGTTTTAAGCCAACTTTTTCACTCTCCTCTTTCACTTTCATCAAGAGGCTCTTTAGTTCTTCACTTTTTGCCATAAGGGTGATGTCATCTGCATTTCTGAGGTTACTGACATTTCTCCAGGCAATCTTGATTCCAGCTTGTGCTTCATTAACTGTCAATTCTCCTCTCCTTTTCTTCTTTCTATGTAATCAGAGTAAAGTTGAAAGAAGAATATGGGTTTTCAATTATGTGATAGTCTGAGGCAAAATCCTGAGGCTCTCTAGGATCCTCTGCCTCCTTTTCTCTAAAAAGGAGACAATAAAAATCTTTAGGAACAATCACAGGGCAAGAGAAACCCAAGTCACTTCCATTCAAGCTATCTGGTATATCAAAATTAAAGAAACAGCTGACAGTGTTATATAAACCCTTTTATTTTTATTTTTTAATTTTATTTATATTAACAATTAAAATTGGGAGATAAAGTTTTCCTCAACTTCATCAATCTATCACAGAAGATAATCTCAAAGGTAATTTAAAAGTCCAATGTAAAAACATTTGTACTTGGAGACCTAAGGCAGGGCAAAAAGTGGCTTCAAAGAGTTCTGAAGATTTTGTTATGAGGTGGGCATAACATATGATGACTTGAGGATGCCTTTGAAAGTTAAAATAGGTACCAAAGAATAAAATTATATAATGAGTATAGCATATTTTTTTTTTATTGACTCGTTTTACAATATCAGTGAACCTACAGACTTCCATTTTCCCAAAATTATTTTGAAACATAAAATTATTTCTTTGAGATGGCATCTATATATTACCAGAAATAAAATAACCTAAACACAATGATTTTTCATTATATTTTCACACATTTGTTATATACATAGCCATGACACCACCCTTATGGAAGAAAGTGAAGAGGAACTCAAAAGCCTCTTGATGAAAGTGAAAGCGGAGAGTGAAAAAGTTGGCTTCAAGCTCAACATTCAAAAAACGAAGATCATGGCATCTGGTCCCATCACTTCATGGGAAATAGATGGGGAAACAGTGGAAACAGTGTCAGACTTATTTTTGGGGGCTCCAAAATCACTGCAGATGGTGACTGCAGCCATGAAATTAAAAGACGCTTACTCCTTGGAAGGAAAGTTATGACCAACCTAGATAGCGTATTGAAAAGCAGAGACATTACTTTGCCAACAAAAGTCCCTCTAGTCAAGGCTATGGTTTTTCCAGTAGTCATGTATGGATGTGAGAGTTGGACTGTGAAGAAGGCTGAGTGCTGAAGAATTGATACTTTTGAACTGTGGTGTTGGAGAAGACTCTTGAGAGTCCCTTGGACTGCAAGGAGATCCAACCAGTCCATTCTAGAGGAAATCAGCCCTGGGTGTTCTTTGGAAGGAATGATGCTAAAGCTGAAACTCCAGTACTTTGGCCACGTCATGCGAAGAGTTGACTCATTGGAAAAGACTCTGATGCTGGGAGGGATTGGAGGCAGGAGAAGAAGGGGACAACAGAGGATGAGATGGTTGGATGGCATCACCAACTCGATGGACTTGAGTTTGAGTGAACTCCGGGAGATGGTGAGGGACAGGGAGGCCTGGCGTGCTGCGATTCATGGGGTTGCAAAGAATCAGATACGACTGAGCGACTGAACTGAACTGAACTGATATTTGTCTTTTACACTAAGTTGCTGGTATTAATCTAAATAATATCTCTCTTGTATCTATATTATATTATTATTTTAATAAATAAATTTCCTGTAGTTTTCCTCAGTGGTGCATTTTATGCTTAATAAATTTGAAATTGTAGGCATCTTCAATTAACTCTTTGCTATAGACCATAAAAAGTTTTAACTGAAAAAATGCTCTGTACTTGCTGAACTACCTTAAAGACACATGATAAAGTCTGCTATGCACAGAATATTTTCAATTCTATTTGTCCCCAATATTTTACTGCAGTGAGAAAACCTCTACTTTTTATGTTGAGCATCTAAGTTTTTCAGTCCAAATCTCTCATTGCTCCTTTCATTACTCAGAGAAATTACCTTCAAAAAAGGTACTATACAAATTTTACCATACAAGAAATTGTCATAAAAAGGATCTCTGTGATTCTTCTTAGTGTTTTGTCAAATGTAGGTGCTGCAAAATGACAGAACTTTTCAACTGTGTTCAGTTTCAGTACTGAGCAATGTGCCCAATTAAAGACAGAAGCAAAGTCTTCCAAGCTAAATTATTCCAAATATTCCCAAGGGAAATTCTTAAATCTAGCACAGAATTAGAGCTCTTACTGTTTCACTTTCCCCCTTTCTTATCTAGTGATACATTTCACAGTTCTCCTGTCTTTAACCTTGGTTTACAATACTTGCTATCCATTAAAATGAAGTTTTTTAATACTCTGCTGATTAAATTCTTTGACTAAATATTTTCAAGTGATTTCAAACAAAATGAAAAGAAAGTACAAAAAGCTCATTCAGAAAAGAATAATAATTGTCAGGCACTTAGGCTGTTTACAAAGCATTCATTCAAATGCTCAGACAGTTTAAAATTCTGGCTGATGATGGCAATAAAAAGAAAAACCAAGTTCTGCACACCACATGCTTTCCTGTATTTAACAATTATCACATAGTGTGACTGCTATAATAAATTCTTCACATATAAACATATTTGGTAATTATGAGCATGATACCCTCTATAATGATTGCTAGTAAAGTGAAGTCGCTCAGTCGTGTCCGGCTCTTTGCGACCCGCGGACTGTAGCCCACCAAGCTCCTCTGTCCATGCGATTCTCCAGGCAAGAATACTGGAGTGGGTTGTCACTTTCTTCTCCATGAATTTCTTTCTCCAATGATTGCTAGAATATACAACTTTTTGGACACAAAAATGTACAACCAAGTTGAAGCACATTTCTTCCTCCTGCATATATTTTTTAATTTGACATGTGTTATCTTCACTATGACACTATACTCCATCAGAATTTACATTTTTCTTGTCACCACAAAACAAGTAATTTTATTTTTAAGGATTCATTTAACTGAATTTACGGTAACACTTAATATATGATTTATCTTCTATAAGACAAGCTTGGGAAAGCTTTACTTACATCCATGAATTTGATGCAAAAACTCAAGTATTATTAAAATTAACCAATTTTTCATAGAAAACTTTGATGGTATGAACACTAAGTTCTTCTACTATTGAATCAATACATTAACCCACTGTTGCTTCATTTTTTTCTGTGTACCAGGAAACTCAAATTTAAAACTGAATAAAGTTTTCAACAATAAAACAGAGCTACTGACACATGCAAAAAAATTAACTGCAAAAGCATTATGGTAAGTGAAAGAGGCCAGAAGCACCCTGCCCACACCAAAATGCTACACGCTATACGGTTTCACAGTAGCCATGTATCCTAGAAAAGGTAAAACTATAAGAAGGGGAAAAAATAAATTAGTTGTCCCTAGAGACTGGAGGTGGGAGGAGGGTAATACCTTTGGTGGGAAGGGGAAGACACCGTTGCCTATCTTGAATGTGGTGGTAGTTTTATGACTACAGGTTTTCTGTAAACCTCATTGAATTATACTTACAAGGGATGATTTCATGGTATGTAATTTTTTAAAATTAATATATTTATTTTAATTGGAGGCTAACTACTTCACAATATTGTGGTGGTTTTTGCCAAACATCGGCATGAATCAGCCACGGGTGGACATGTGTTCCCCATGCTGGAGCCCCTCCCACCCCCACCTTCCCATCCCTCGGTCACCAGTGTACCAGCCCTGAGCACCCTGTCTCATGCATCAAACCTGGACCTGTGATCCACTTCACATACAATAATATACACATTTCAAAGCTACCCTCTTAAATCATCCCACCCTCGCCTTCTCCCGCAGAGTCCAAAAGATTGTTATTTACATCAGTGTCTCTTTTGCTGTCTCGCATATAGGGTCATCGTCACCATCTTTCTAAATTCCATATATATGGCATGTGAATTATACTATTATAAACTTCACCAAAAAAAAAAAAAGAATGAATGAATGAAATTCATTTAGAAGATCAATTCTTTGATCTAAATGGAAAATCATGCCCCCGTAGAGAAGAGCAAACTTATTGGGTCTGTTCCTTTACCTCTGGGCTTCCCTGGTGGCTCAGAGGTTAAAGCGTCTGCCTATTCCGGAATGTGGGAGGCCCAGGTTTGATCCCTGGGTGGGGAAGATCCCCTAGAGAAGGAAATGGCAACCCACTCCAGTACTCTTGCCTGGAGAATCCCATGGAGGGAAGAGCCTGGTAGGCTACAGTCCATGGGGTCGCGAAGAGTCGGACACGACTGAGAGACTGTTTCCTTTCCTTTCCTTTCCCTCTAATCTGTGCTGTGTGGCCCCAGCTTAGTCAAGCTGACTCCAGACGTTTGTAAAAGAACATTGCCTAGAGCCGGAAATACACAGAATACCCATTGTTGAGGCTCTGAAGTTTAAAGGTATAACACTTTTCCATTCACATAGAGATTAACAAATTGTAGACCTGAAAAGAACAATTGTCTTGGAGTTTTTTAGGAACACTGTACCAGACTTATAAGGACAGCTGCAAGAACAAAGGACTTTTGCACCAAGAAGTTTGCAACAGCCTCCTACCCTTTAAGGATAAATGAAGCCTGAATGATTCTAACTCAGGTAAGAGGCTCTTTGGGACACTGGTCCACCATCTTCGTCGTCTGCTGGCTTTTCAAATACAATCAATACTCCTTGCCGCAACAACTCGTCTCTTGACTTACTGACCTGTTGTGCAGCAAGCAGTATGAATCTGAACTAGGTAACAATGGTGCACAGCAATTATGACCAAGCTACTTTCTGGGATGAATTGTCACTTGCAGGCACAATTTTCTGACATCAGATACTAATTTAAAAAATGAAAACATGCTGATGCTTATTCAGCAGATTTGTGGCTTTTGATGTTAAGGGGTCAGTAACACTGCCCCAGTATGGGTGCCCACGATAGATACAAATGTCACACGCTCATGCACGCTTAGCCCATGTCTCCTACCGAGCACACTAGCTTGTGGGCCTGTAGTGTCACGCATGTTGCAAGACACGGTGTTACGGGGGGTGTTGTGCAACATGCGTGCTGTTCTAGGAAAGGACATGCATACATATCTTTCACCTGGAAAATGCCAGGATACAAGATGTGTGTTGTTGCTGGGCATCTTTCAGATTTAAGGACCCACTCAAGTAAGGACTGCATTCAGTACACAGACATCTGAGACACCACTAGAAAACTGCCATGAGCTGAAGCTGCAGAACTAACTGGAGACCTACCAGCCCATCCTGACTTGTTTTAATGTAACAGTGACTGATAATATATTAAATTAAGAACAATCTGGTACCAATATTAAACCCAATGAGACCACATTAAAACTGGCAAAAATATGGATGTGTGGATCCCCCCACCAAAAAGCCAATAACATACACATACAAAAAATGAATATCACACACACACACACTCTGAAATTCTAAATAAAACACTAACAAGTAAAATTCTAAGTGAAGTGCTAAATAAAATATTAACAAGTAAAAACCAGCAAGACATTCAAGAAATTTTTATTGAAAGATAGTTGAAATTATAAAATCTGTCAAAAGAATCTATTAACTGATTCAACAAGAACCACAGAATTACTTGAAAGGTTATGAAAAGAATTGATTAAACTGCTTGATAAAATAAGAACATATAACAAAATCTCTTAATAATAAAATATTTCTCAAACTAAAAACCAGAAAAATTCTTATTAGAAAAACACTAAAATAATTCCCATTGAAGTCAAAAACAAGAAAGATGTTCTTTATCATCACCATTTTTTTAGTATTTATAATACTAGCCAAAACAACTAGACAACAGAAAAATTAAAGGGACAAAAGTAACAGCTGTGAAAATTGAAAATAAAGCAAACTTTTTATTATTTGACAGCAATATTATTTCTTATCTAAAAACCTAAAAAATCCAAGTGCAAAATTATTACAAAGAATAATAGAAACTCAGTAAGCTGACTGGTTAGAAAAATAAAAAATGTAAGAATCAATAGGCTTCAAATAAATAAACATGACTGCATTAGAAACACTAACCAGTGGAAGGAAAGAATCGATTTTTATCTAGCAGTTACAAAGATAAAATTACTAGGCATCAAATAAACCAGAAATATGCAAGACCTTTATTGAGAATCCCCCCAAAAAGATGTGAAAGATAAAAATATACAGCAAATTTTTGGATATGAATTTTCAACATTATAAAAATGTTATTTTCCTACAGGAGATTGCGTTAAAAATACCATGAGGGGTTTTTCCCACTAGATAATCTGATTCTTAAGTTCCTGTGGACTTCCAAATAAGTATGATTAGCCAAGTAAAATTCTGGAGGGGAAACAGAATAGAATGAGACTTTTAACACACATAAAACTTCTATAATTAAAACTGAAACTACACATTAAGAAGAAGATAAATGAATGTAATAAGTCAAAAATAGAATTACACAGACAAATGTAGAATATGATAATCTAGACATTTAAAATCAGCATGGAAGAGAATTATGGAAGAATATTGTTAGAAAAATGGATACAGATCTAGAAAGGAAGAATCTGATCCCTACATTGTACTCAATAGATCAAATTATACAATGTATTGAGTAGAAAAAATGAATATACAAAATGAAACTACGGTAGAACACACAGAACACATATATATAGGATATATCTTTTTAATAATTTCAGAATAGAAAACATCTCTTTAAGTATGGCACAGAACACAGAAATCATAAAAGGAAAATTGATTAATTTATTTACATAAAAATGCTAAAATCCACCAAAACTGGAGGAAACATACACAATTCACATCACTAATAAAGTGCTCCATGTGTTACTATGTAAAGAGCTCACAAATGTCAAAAAGGGAACGAAACAATTTAATTAAAAAAGGGTAATGAATATGAATAAACAAATATGCTCAGGAAAGGAAATTTAAATAGAACTTAAATATATTAAATAATGCTCAGCTTCCCTTACAATAAATACATGTACTTAAAAATGACAATAGGAAGCCACTTTTTATCGATCAGTTCAAAAGTAATTCAAGCAATGGAATGAAAGAACGGATATACTGAAATGCTAGGCAAATAGCTATTCTCATATCTTTTCCTTAACCACAGCACTTTTATTCAAACCAAAAGTCACAGCGCAATACGAAAGCTGCAGCCCCAAGACACTCACTCTCCTCCACCGCTCGTGGAGTCACAGTAGAAACAGCTTTCTGGGTTGAGGTTAAAATAGGCTCAGGAAGCAACAGTTAGAACCGAACATGGAACAACAGACTGGTTCCAAATAGGAAAAAGAGTACGTCAAGGCTGTGTATCGTCACCCTGCTTACTTAACTTATATGCAGAGTACATCATGAGAAACGCTGGGCTGGAAGAAGCACAAGCTGGAATCAAGACTGCTGGGAGAAATATCAATAACCTCAGACATGCAGATGACACCACCCTTATGGCAGAAAGTAAAGAGGAACTCAAAAGCCTCTTGATGAAAGTGAAAGAGGAGAGTGAAAAAGTTGGCTTCAAGCTCAACATTCAGAAAATGAAGATCATAGCATCTGGTCCCATTACTTCATGGCAAATAAATGGGGAAACAGTGGAAACAGTGTCAGACTTTATTTTTGGGGGCTCCAAAATCACTGCAAATGGTGACTGCAGCCATGAAATTAAAAGACGCTTACTCCTTGGAAGGAAAGTTATGACCAACCTAGATAGCATATTGGAAAGCAGAGACATTACTTTGCCAACAAAGGTTCATCTAGTCAAGGCTATGGTTTTTCCAGTGGTCGTGTATGGATGTGAGAGTTAGACTATAAAGAAAGCTGAGCGCTGAAGAATTGATACTTTTGAAACTGTGGTGTTGGAGAAGACTCTTGAGAGTCCTTTGGACTGCAAGGAGATCCAACCAGTCCATCCTAAAGGAGTCAGCCCTGGGTGTTCATTGGAAAGACTGATGCTGAAGCTGAAACTCCAATACTTTGGCCACCTCATGTGAAGTGTTGACTCACTGGAAAAGACCCTGATGCTGGGAAAGACTGAAGGTGGGAGGAGAAGGGGACGACAGAGGATGAGATGGTTGGATGGCATCACCGACTCAACAGACATGAGTTTGGGTGAACTGGGAGTTGGTGATGGACAGGGAGGCCTGGTGTGCTGAGGTTCACGGTGTCGTAGATTCGGACACGACTGAGCGGCTGAACTGAACTGAAAAGTGCGTAACACTGGAGAATATATTCCTCCCATAAAAGTTGACTCAAAATAAGTAGAAGAATTTCCTGTGTAAGACATGAGTAGTGTAAAAATACAAAAAGATGTCACTATAACAGCAATAAGAATTAGAATATCTTCTATAGAAAGCTTAGCCTGACAACAAAAACACCACAGAAAGTTCTAAAGTCAGCAAATGCTAAGGACCAAAATCTCAAAGAAGATGGGTTTAATTTTTTCTTTTAAAAAAATGGACAGTAGATATTCTTTGATGAGCAAAACTGCTTTGCAAGTGAGTGCACTTAGTAGTTCCAGATACAAGTCTTAAGTGCCAATCGAAAAACATTCCTTAAATGACAAGTATCAAAAGGGAAAACAGTATATGAACCAGAAAAGGCTAAACTCTTTAAAGCAGAAATCCCTTTTTGCGAGAGTCAGAAACTAGAAATGCCATCACACATTGCCCCAGCCTGTTTATACTTACTATTAAAAAAACCACATTTTAGAGGCAGTGTGATATAGTAGAAAAATCACAGGCTATAGTAGAAAAATCACAAGCTACTGTGATAACGCTGGGAAAATTTGGAGCTTGAGTCCTGTCATCTGGTACAGAAAGGGCGCTGAAGTGCCTGCCTCCTTGCTGAGCCGGGTCTGTGTAGGAACAGATAAAGCAGCAGCCAGCCACACAGCCAGCCACATAGCAGGAACGCAGACAGGCCCCAAGTGGGAGTCACTGTTACCATCAGAGTTCCGTAAAAGAAATTAGCACTTCACCCATGTGGAAATGAAGGGCTAGAAGCCAGTCTAGAATTATGTTTCAAAACTACATTTAAGCACATTGTTCTGTATAAATAGGGCAGCAGTTATCACTGAAAGGCAATAAAGGCAGTCAATATACAAACCTGGTCTTCAAGAAATGTGAATTCTTTTACCCAAAGAAACATTTATTGAGCACAGACTTTCTTCCCAGCATAAGCCCAAGAGAGGAAGCTGGGAGAAGCTGATGGCTGAGTGCTGAAAGCAGGTCGTCAGCACACACAGAAGAGCTGACTAAGGCACGGCCTGAGCAAGGCACTGTGGCAGCTAGGGAAAAGGTCGCCTGACTCTCTGCAGCCTCAGGGCAGGTGCCAGGCAGAGACCCGGAAGGTTCCGGGTGACGGTGTCTGCAGCCTTAGGAGGCAGCGGCTGGACAGGATTCTGAGAGTGGCCTTGGGGTCAGATGACACTGAGGGCTTTGGAGCCCCTCTAAGAGGTGGCAGCGAACCGTCTGTTACAGGGTTAAATGATGACACTGCTTTTACAGAAAATTACTCTCGGGACAATGCAGACTGAAAGGGGCCACAAGTGGGTCAGACAGAGGCTTATGCCCGCAAGAGTCTAGAAGAGTAAAGCTGCCATCATGCCCAGGAGAAACAGGATCCAAACTAAAGCAGAAGCAGCAAGACAGAAGCAAGGCACCAAATCACGGCATTTCCACGTGAAACCTCAAGCCTGATGACCCATGAGATGGACAGGCCGCTCGGGCTAGCTCAGAGCTCCAGCCTGAAGAGATGGGTGGGTGGGATGCCAATTACGGTGCCAGAGAACAAATAGGTTTCCTGGGCTAGAAAAGATTATTTGTTCACTTGGGGTCATGTGAATTTTGAAGGGCTTAAGGGAGATAGTTAGTTGTATTAACAGCTAAAAAGGAAAGCAAAATTAATTTTCCAGGGAATTTATAAGCCAAGAACCACATTTGACTGTTTAAATTACTGAGAAAACTCTTCAGTTGCTGCAGTTGTTAAGTACGAACTATGCCACAGATGAAGTTGAAACCTCATCGTTTTTGTTTGCAGGCGCTGCTAAACCAAAATGGGTTTAAAAACAGTGTTTAGACAGGATCAGCAAATAGGCCTATTCCTACTGTCTCTGAAGAAGTGGCAGTTCTGTCCCTTTGAGGGTTGGCGTTTCTCCAGTCGCTTCACGGGGGCTAGCACACCCTCAATTACTTTTCCTCTTCACAGGCATAGTCCTACAGAACAACACAGCGGTGAGCAGCCCTGGGGGAGAAAGGCACTCAGCCACGCAGTCAGAAATCAATCTTCCCCTTTCCTAAGGAAAGCTGGCTTTGTGGGCAAAGCAGATATCCATAAACAAATGAATACCACACAATTTCACTGCGTAATAGGGGACCCTTGCTCAAGTGTGAAGGCTTTATTAAGACACAGTAAGAAAAAGGATCTTAGGGATTTGGTTTACACACTTGGACAGCCTATAAGAATTAATTCAAAGCATCTAGACATAAGAGCCAGATAAACACACACACACAATAAAATAATATCTTGCTTTTTCAAAGGCAAGACCAAGCCAATGTAGCTCTTTCCCACTGAAGCCCATGAGCTTGAGACTCTCAGCTTCGTTCAGAGAGCCCAGGTTAAAATTCAGACACCAAGTATTGTAACCCTTAATGGGTAGAAGCTGAAAAATATCGCAAACTCTCATGGAAGCTGCGAGTAATCTCTAGGTGGAAAGAATGAACACTTTCAGAGGGAGGGGAGGGAGAGCAGTATAGGCAAGGGGATTAAGACGGTGCAAATCTTCAGGTAAAAAATAACCTACAAGGATATGCTGTACAACATGGAAAATACAGCCAATGTTTTATAATGACCATAAGTGGAATATGACCTTTGCAATTTGCGAATCACTATATTGTACACCTGTAACATATAATATTGTATATCACCTATATTTGAGTTTAAAAAAGAAAAAAAAGGAGTGTCTTCAGTTTCCTAGGCTCAGTGACAAGTGCTACACAAGTCGGCAAAGTAAATGGAAGATTATTTTTTGCCCTTATCTTATACGAGCCAAGCATGCCCACCCGGAAGTCATTTACTGTGTGATGCCCCCTGGAGAAGCTATTCCTCCCTCAGCCAAACGCGCACAGCCCTTTCCTTCACTTGCTGAACACTCGCATCCGACCCGACAATGGGATCTGTGCATACATTTCCTGTCCTCTTTTAGAGAAGGACAAGCCTGATTTACCCCGAGGATCCTAGCATAATGGCTTTGTATAGAGTCAGCGTGGATTAAATGTCCTCCAGGAAATGTTGGACTCACTGAATAAAGTAAAGACGTCCTAAGAGAGAATGCGCCTTCCCAGAAGAGCATCGTGTCTGGTCTACAGGCAACACCAAATGCCAGAGCCTAGGAAAAATACACTGGGGTATAGCTCCCATCCTTAACATGTTTACCTCTCCATGCTCTTCATCATGTATGATGATGTCAAAACAAAATTATCTGGTACTTTTAAAGGTCATGTAGCAAAATTTTTCTTTTATTAGTATATCTCACTCATTCAAAGAAACGCATTTCTTGTTAGCCAAGTCATGTCTGACTCATTTGCAACCCTATGGATGTAGCCCACCAGGCTTCCCTGTCCATGGGATTTCCCAAGCAAGAACACTAGAGTGGGTTGCCATGCCCTCTTCCAGGGGATCTTGCTAAGCCAGGGATCGAACCTACATCTCCTGTATTTACAGGCTGATTCTTTACCACTGAGCCACCAGGGAAGTCGGTTTCTGGTAAATACCTAAATCCAAATTCTTATAAATCAAACACTTTGTTCTTTGCAGGAAAGTTTTGAGAACCTACATGATAAGTCTTTTGCAGGATAAAGAATTCATCTCTCAAGTCAAAAGAGTGAAAATAAATAATTCCCTCCTTCCTCATCCCTCTTCTCAATTTGTTCTTCCCTCTCCCTCTTTTTTTCTTCTTTTCTATGTTTTCGTAAACTTGGGATAAAGCTTATGCAAAGAAAATTATTTAATTTAACACAGTCAACTTCAACACACAGTGCATAATGTGGAGTTTCTTAAAATCTGAAACATGGTTAGAGGCATAAAAAAGAGATGGAAAACATACTGCTTCAAAACAGTCCACATACTGGCCCAGTTACACAAGTGGTTCTGAAGGTAAATAAAGTGGAAACAGCTTGGTCAGCTCAGGGCACAAGGACTCGTCTTGGATCCTAGACGGATGCCACGGCTGTGGGCTTGCTCACCCTCCAGTACGCAGACCGACAGACCCCCACGGAATCCTCCTTATCTGGAAAGAGTGCGCACACTGTCAAAAGACTGGGATTAATATTCTGAAAATATCCTTATGTCTCCCACATTTTTCCTAGATCAGAGAATGAAGAATCTGATAACACAGCTGACAAAACACATCCTAGGCTGCGCTGACTCACACATCTTCACCAAATATAAAGAAACACCCTCAGCCCCGTGAGTTGGGCCATATATTCACCAGGATTCAGATGTGAGTTTATGTGCGTACAGAATTACAGAGACCGTGCTCATGTGCATACAGAATTACAGAGACTGTGCTCAGTAAACCTGCTTCACAGGAAGACGGATGTGAAAATGTTAGGCTTTGTGTGATGGGACAGCAGTGAGACAGCACTGTTAGTAGACTGAATTCTAAGCCAGCTCACAAGATTTCCAACCCCTCGTGTGACACCTCATCTAATCCCTTTCTCTTGCATATGGACAGGTCATGTGATTTTAGAAGGGATTTTACAGATGATTAAGATCCCTCATCAGTTGACTTTGAGTACATCAAAAGGGAGATTATTCTGGGTGGACCTGATGGAGGTGAGCTCCTAACAGAAAGGCATCCTTGCTTTTTTTTGTTTTGTTTTAGTATAGTTGATTTACAATGTGTTAGCTTCTGCAGCAAAGTGACTCAGTTATACAGATACATATATCCACTCTTTTTTAGATTCTTTTCCCGTCTTGGCCATTGCAGAGTATCGAGTAGAGTTTCCTGTGCTGTACAGTGAATCCTTATTCCTTATCTATGTTTTATATAGTAGTGTGTATATGTCAGTCCCAATCTCCAATTTATCCCTCTCCCTGTTTCCCGCTGGGCTTCCCTGGTAGCTCAGCTGGTAAAGAATCCACCTGCAATGCAGGAGACCCTGGTTCGATTCCTGAGTCAGGAAGATCTCCGGGAGAAGGGATAGGCTACCTACTCCAGTATTCTTGGGAATATTCCTTGGTGGATCAGACTGTCAAGAATCTGTCTGCAATGTGGGAGACCTGGGTTCAGTCCCTGGGCTGGGAAGATGCCCCTGGAGAAGAGAATGGCAACCCACTCCAGTATTCTGCCTGGAGAATTCCATGGACAGAGGAGCCTGGCAGGCTAGAGTCCACAGGGTCACAAAGAGTCAGACATGACTGAGTGACCTCCACTTTCATCTTTCACCCTTGCCCCTTGGTAATCATAATTTTATTTTCTAATCAGTGAGTCTATTTCTGTTTTGTAAATACGTTTATTTATCTTCTTTTGTAGACCCCACATTCTAGACAAACACACGACAGTCGTCCTTTTCTGACTTACTTCGCTCAGTATGACAGTCTCTAGATCCTCCCATGCTGCTGCTAATGGCATTATTTAGTGTTTTTTTTATGGCTGACTTACATTCCATCGTGAAGAAGCCGCTGTGCTGTGAGAGCACCTGGGAAGGGATTTTGTACCAGGAGCCCAAAGGAAACCAGCTGCTGAAAAAAGTCCCCAGCTGAAGACAGGCACGAAAGCAGAGGCCTTAGTCCTAAAACCCCAAGGAACTAAATTCCTCCAACAACCACGTGAGCTTGAAGGAGGGCCTCGAGCCTCAGCTGATGACTTGGTTGCCACCTTGTGGCCTATGAAGCCCTGGGCACAGGGCCCAGCTGGTCCCTGCCTGATGTCTGACCTAAAGGACGCGTGAGAAGGCAAGTCACCGAGGGCGCGGCAGTTCCCTGCCCAGAAGCAGAAACCCAGCTCGGGAACCATCCCTCCGAACATAAAGAACGGGAGTAACAGCGACTTCCCGTGGCGTGTGAAACACAAACGAGCCTCTGCAAATCGCCGCTTGTGGGGAGACATCTATGCAGCGCTAGGTGATTCTGCCAGTGTTTCCCTGGGACAGCCCGTTACAGACAGACCCACACACGGTGGAGCTCACTCTTTCCATCGGCTACATGCCTTTGATGATATTTTCCACACTATAGCCCAGAAAAGACTCAGGAAGTCCCCAGCGCCCCCTTTTTCACTGTGCTCCCTTCCTGCCCCACTGGGTACCTTACCTTCTCTTTGTGCTTCCAATGTTATGAGATCTACATACTTTGAAGAAACTATAAAGACGAAAAGCCATTAAGAACTGCCTTTGTACAGGAAGCATTCCAGTTTAACAAATGTCCTTGGACCACTTTGCGCAGGAATACATAAAACATATGCAAATACGAGTGAGTGTCTAAGCCTCCATTATTTCTGAGTACTTGGACTGGAAGCTCCTTGACAGAGTCCAGTGGGCTACAGACTTCCTTTAGAGCTTCGACCTTGTTTCACTAACCCCAAAGGGAAAAAGGTTTTCCGGCCAAATTTTGATGTGACTGGAAAATGTAGGCTAATGCACCACTTTGTTTGGAAATGGACACTTTTCTTTTAAAGTTTTACATACTCAAATAAAAAAAAAAGTTGTTTTTCTCAAATGGTACCCTGTGGCAAATATTTGTCACACTGAAAAACTGTTTTTTAAAATATGCACTTATGTGTTCTGTTATTACACCTTCCCTTTGTCCAGATTAATATTCATGTACTTAAAGCAATTGTCGACTCTGAAAATAATTTTTTAAGTACATTAAAAGTGTAAAAATAAAACATTATGCAGTCATAATGTTAAGATTGTGTGTGTGTATGTTTAACTGTTTCAAGTGAGAAGTACAGCTATATGCTGAGTCAAAGAAATTCATTGGAATTACTTTTTCCCCCTAAATGGGGTACACATATTCAATACTTGCAAAGTTCTTAGTTTTTCTAAGTCTCATTTACATTCAGTTTACCAGGAGAACATACTTCAAGAGTAAATATATGCTAGGGTAGTTTTATGTGAAAAGATTTGTATTTTCCAGTAGTTGTTAAAATTATGCTGCATACGAGGAAAAACTTTCAGTTAACTGTCCACTACTGTCTTTCAATCCTGACAAAGAGGTCACCTCTTAAATATGAAAAAGAAAAAATATCCTATTATGCCAAATAATAAAGTGTCTCTGGTAGTGCTTTAGTCGCTCAGTGTTGCCCGACTCTTTGTGACCCCATGGAGTGTAGCCCACCAGGCTCCTCTGTCCATGAAATTTTCCAGGCAAGAATACTGGAGTGGGTTGCCATTTCCATCTCCAGGGGATCTTCCGGATCCAGGGATCAAACTCAGGTCTCCTGCATTGAAGTTGGTCTCTTGCATTGCAGGTGGATTCTTTATTGACTGAGCCACCAGGGAAACCCAGGGAAAGCATCAGTAGGTGATAAAAAGCATTATTAACTTCTTTGATGTTGTTCTGTGATAATACAGCAACTGATAAATTATAGGTTATGTTATAGGCTTTTATTGTCATATATTTAATTTTTCCTGGGAGAAATTTTTAGATGATGTTTCAAGATTTATTATTTTCCACTACAGTATTAAGTCAATAAGGATAATAATAATACCGCATGGTGGTTAACTAAGGGGGCTTGCTAGGGTTATTGTTTGGTCCCTTATTTTTTCAATGATATTGCCCAAAATAAAACAGAGTAAGAAGTTAACATGACTATAAAATATACCTAACAAATAAGGCAGAAAATGTACCAAATAAACACACTATGTTTTGAGTGCAGTAGCATTATTCTTTCTCCAGTATAATTTTTATTTGGGCAAGTGGTAATTTTGCAAATTTAAAACTTGCAAGTAGTTTTATCTTTCCCAAGGAAATAAATGACTGTTCTAAAAAAATCAAGAGAGAGGATGATCATAGGAAAAGAGTTTCAGGGACAGTAATTATACTTAATAAAATTGTGTCAATACATAAAAATAGAAAAAGATAAACTAAATATTTAGCTGAAATGGTTTGCCATGATGCTAGATACAGCAAAATGTGTGGCTAACTTTTGCTTAAAGTATTTTTTTAAGTTTCAGATTATTCAGGTCTTCTTGCATTTCTAAGGAAGTGCAAATGAGAAGACAGATTCCTCATTCCTCGAATGGGGTTTGTTAGGATGAGGGGTATCATTATATGCTGTGCTCCACTGATTTTCAGATTGATTTCATACACAGTGGTCCCCTCCAGGAATTCCACAGACCCTTGCAGCACAGACCAAGCATGCTCTCCCTCTACAGTTTCAGTTCTGCTATTATACTAAATGCTGGTTATGTGATGATGATCTTCCCAAACAAGGCTTTAAAACCTCTAACCTTCTATTTTATTCACATGAATGTGTAGTCAAATAGAAAAAGAGCTATTCAGTAGCACACCATTCCTTCTCTTAGATGTCCGCTGTTTATCAAATGTTACAGTGAAAGAGGCAGAGGTGTTCTTACAGATGATCCAAAGCCTCCTCTCATTAGCAACTGATACCTAAAAATAGCCCTGCTGACATTCCCAGGGCTATGCTGGGAACACACCGAATTCCATTCAACTTTAAATGACAATGAAATAAGCAACCACCGTTTACCAATTAGTTCATTTTCAATAGATGTATTTGTAATCAATATCAAAAGTCTTTGGGGTTTAAATTTTCAACTTCAAGAATAACATCCACTAGAAACTAATCAGTTCCTAATGTAATAAATAGTAGTAACCACAATCATGCATGAAGACAGCAGTGGTGATGTTGTGTAGAGGTTGGGTGGTGGGTATGATGATGGCATTGGCAAGGGTTTGAAAGCCTAATAATGATATTTTCTCTTCTTATCATCTGACTAAGACCATAGCATTGCTCTTCACTCATACCGTCTGACACATCTAGAACATAACAGGGGAGGGAAAGGCTAAAGATAAAGATAAAACCACCGGAAAGAATGTTCACAACAACCACCCCAAGTAGGCTGGATGTCAAAAATAAAAACTGAACAAAATCCAGTAAATATTTCATTTCTTCCTCACATAAACTTTCCTAACTACTCCTGAAGCGCATAAGTCCAGGATTTACTTCCCACCGGTAGTAAGACCGTGTATCCAGACTCCTGGAGTGAAAATTGTTACATGTGTGCTCCCCCATCAACTCCGAGAAATATGCCATCATCCTAAAAAGTGATATCGGAAACACTACAAGCCTTTTCTACACAGTTTTGTGTATAGGCAGAAAAGGAAAGACAACACGCAGAAGCAACGCAAGCTAGGAGGCCGGTGTGGGCATTCATAGAGAAACCAAGTGATAGCTTTTGCTGCGGGCGAAGCACAGACTGCTCGTTGCAAGGAAAACCAACCGCCCCTGTTGAAGGAGGGCTTGAGAAGCCCGGAAGTAACGGGGACCTGACCGTGGTCCTGAAAGAGAACCATTCGCAGATGTGATCACGTCTCCAAGAATCCACAGGGCATATCTTTGCTTTTAAACTGAAGCTTAAACAAGCTAAACGTCCAGTGATTTTCGCCCTCAAAATACATATGTGTATGTTGAAAGTTTCTCTTATGATAGATCAGCCTTTAGCATGCCCCGCATCTCTTTCCACAATAGTCTCTTCTGGAGTGCTAGGGTAATTCCAGATCGAAAGGTATTTTATTCTACCTGAGAAGTAGGAATCGATATTCTGATCAACTCAGAACGCTTAGAATTCTACAGGAAGCTTACACTTGGTGATCTTGATTCTAGTTGCATTTCTTAAACTCAGATGGGATCATGCCTATTCAAAAGACTTTTCGGAATGAAGCTCCACCGAAAAAGAACACTCCAAACTCTCCCTATAATTTGTTGTTGTGTTAGTCGCGCTCAGTCTATCCAACTCTTTGCGACCCCATGGGCTGTAGCCCGCCAGGCTCCTCTGTCCACGGAGCCTTGAAACTCTAGATAGATTGGCAATTCACCAATATGGACAATTTTCATCTTCACCTTATAAAATTAATAAAAACCGATTTTTAAAAGAGACATTACGGGTCCCACAGTGGACACAGATGTAGGTCTTTCTTCAGATTCTTTTCCAGCCTTGACAAACCCAAGAATCAAGGGGGCCAAATACACCGAAGTGTTAACACTACACTGAAAAAAAAAAAAAAATTCTCCCCACAAAAGACACCTCGGCAGGAAGCGAAGGTAACACACTCCCCTGGTGCAAAATGGACAGTGGGAACGAAAGTAATTTATATGAGAAAAGATCGTTTAAAAAAAAAAAAATATATATATATATATATATATATATATATGCAACTCATCCAAGTGCAAGACTTACGTGTTCCGTCAAAGCGGGTGGCGATGGTGTCCAGGAAGGTGTTCTGGGGCGCCAGCAATCCTTTCATAACCGGCATCTTTCCAGCGCGGTGTGAAATTCTCCATCAAAGTTTGTGCCGGAGGATGGCTCGGGAGGAAAGTGCCAAGAAGCGAGTGGGGAGCGCAGGGCCGGCCGGGAGGGGGCCGGCGCCGGCGAGGGGCCGCTGCGAGCGGCGGGAGGACGCGAGGGCGGGGGCGCGGCTCCGGCGGGGGCAGCCCCGGGGCGCCCGCCCGGCCCGGCCCGCAGCGCCCGGCCCGCCTGGCGAGGCCGCCTGGCCCGCCCTCCACCCCCGCGGCCGCGGGAGCCCCGTCCCCCCGCCGCGGGTCCCCTCCCTGCCGGGCGCCGCGCCCTGACCGCCGGCGCGGGGGTCGCGAGGGCGGCGCTCGGGGCTGCGTGAGGCTCGGGGCGCGGGGAGACGCGAGCGAGCGCCGCTCCCGGCCCCGGGAGCCGGGGAACAAAGACCCCTTTGTTCCGCGCCGGCCCTCTCCCGGGGAGCCCGGAGTCCCGTGGGTGTGGTGTCGGCGAAGGGGAGGAGACAGGTCGGGCAGGTACCCGGCCGCCCGCGCCCCGGGGCCGGCCCCTCCCGGCGCCCCCGCCGAGCCCCGCGCCCGCGCCCCCGGGGGCGGCCCCCTCCCCAGGTCCGCGGGTGTCTCAACCGGGACACCGGCGCCGCCGGGGTCTCCGCACCTTCCCATCCCCGGCCCCGAGACGGAGCCTTCAGCCCCTCGCCCGCGGATGACCACTGGTCCCCGCAGGCCACGCTAAGCGAGGAGAACGAAGTGATATAATAGCTTTTTATATGGACGGTGAACGGGGTCCCACTCTGCGGGGAAAGGGGAACAAAACCTTTCTAGAAAAGTTTGCTGTTGCTATCGATTTGAAAATCGCCACGTAAGTAAACACCCGTGAGGCTGCCTAGTGAGAACGCTAAGGGCCGGGCGCGCCGGGGCCTCACCGGCCTTCCCCCTCGCAGGCTCGCGGCTCCGGGTAGCAAGCCCGGCCGCGCCCCCGGCCGGCGTCCGGGAAACGAAAGCGGCCCTCCGGGCCCGCCGCCCCGCTGGCCCGGGGACGCCCTCCCGCCCTGCGTCCTGCCCCGGGGAAGCCTGGCCCCGGCTGGGGGCGCAGCGCCGCCGGGAGCGGGGCACCTGCAGCCCGGCTTCCACGAAAAGTCCGCAGGGGAAGGGCGTGCGGGAGGCAAGTCGGGGAGGGGACCAGGGCTGGGGCACGAGGGGCAGCCCAGGTGCGGGCGCCCGCGAGCAGAGGCCGGGGCGGCCGGGTCAGCGCCGCCGGGCGAGAGCGGGCCCCAGGCCTCCGGGGTCTCCAGTTGCGGGGGCGCCGGGGGGACCCCGAGGCTGTCGTCACGACACGTCCAGGCCCCCGGGGGCCGGGCTGTCGGGGCGGAGGCACGCCCCCCTCTCCCCGCCCCGACCCCCCTTCCTGGTGATGCACTTCCTGCGGCCGAGGATTCCCTTTGTGTTGAAATTCGAGGAGATCCGGCCTCCGCGAGCGGCCGGAGGGGCGGCGGCGCGCCTGGCACGGGGTGGGCTGGGGGGGATTGGTGAGGGGGCGGCCAGGGCGACAGCGGCTGGCGGGGGGCGCAGAGTCCGCGCCCCCGTGCCCGGCCCGCCCGGCCCGAGCCAGCTGAGCTTGGCGGATACCGAGCTGCGCGGGCGGAGTCCTCCAGCGGCGCGCCCGCCACCTGCCAGTGGCTCGGGGTCCCCTCTTGGGCAGAGCGGAGACGGACAGACGAGGGGCGCCCTGCTGCCTGGACGGTGCAGGGGACTCTAGAAAAGCCAGCCTGCTGCCGTCAGGGCGCAAGCCGGGGAAACTCCTCCTCTGAGGCGGCCTGAGGCTCAAGAGAAATATAAAATACATGAAGTGTAAACCACGACTCGGCTTCAGAAAATTTGTACTTTTGGGCCGTGTATGTGTGTTTGTGTGTGTGTGTCTCTGTGTGTGTGTGTGTGTAAAAGCTGTTGTGTCGTGGGCTTGATCTGTATTGCCGAATGCATGAAATCACTTGTAAGAAACAAGCAACAGGAAGGACTTCAGAAGGGCAACCCCCCCACCCCACCCCAAGAAAGCGTCGGTTTTATGGCTAACGGAACGGGCATGTCACTGGCTGCTTTAGTCCTTCCTGCAACACCTACTCTGAGACCTGACAAGACTCCTGTCCGAAATGCCCGAAATGCTTATGCAAGATCGGGGTCCTATTGGTCTGTAGCAAGTGAATCTCACCGCCCCTTAGATATTTCCCCCGAGTGCCTGCTAAGTTCCTTCAGTCCTGTCTGATTCTTTGAGACTCTGTGAAGTGTAGCCCACCAGGTTCCTCTGCCCATGGGATTCTCCAGGCAAGGACACTGGAGTGCGTTGCCATGCCCTCCTCCAGGGGATCTTCCCGACCCAGGGATGGAGCCCTCCTCTCTTATGTCACCTGCATTGGCGGGCGGGTTCTTTACCATCTGGAAAGTCCCATGTTCTTCCCTACCAAGATGAAATCTTTCTTAAGGAAGTCATCAGCACTCAAGTCACTGGGTCCAGGCCATCTCTAAGCTTTGGCCTGGTCAAGGACCTAACCCTAAGTGTTTGCGAGGCAGATGAAGCCACACTGTGACTTTAAAACATGACCTTGTTGAGAGTTGAAGCCTATCCCAGTCCCCTGAGACATACTTTGGCACCTTGAAGTCAAAGAGGCTCAAGAATGAAGGAGACACAATGGAAACTTGGAATTCCAGTGTCATCTGTCACAAATCTCACTTCCTTTCCTTAAAGGAAATGTTCCCACTGTCCTGTGTGTACCAAGTCACTTTGGTCGGGTCCGACTCTTTGCCACCCTATGGACCGTAGCATCTCAGACTCTTCTGTCTGTGAGATTCTCCAGGTGATACTGGAGTGGGCTGCCGTGCCCTCCTCCACGGGATCTTCAGGACTGGTTGACAAAAAGGAACCCAGCTCGTCTCACTGAATACCTTTCCATCCTGTGGAAACCGTGACGTTTCCCTGTGACCTGAGTAAGACCACACCATGAGAACACAGGCCAACCACAAATCCACTAAGCCCAAGGCCCACACGAAGAGACTCATGTTCACAGAAGAGATCATTTCTTTGACTCATATGTAAGGACACAAAATCCCTCAACTCAGACCAGGGGACTCTGCCTTATGTTCAATAGAAGGCCTCTCTAGGTCAAACCAACCCAAACAAATTTCACTGATCTTCCATGTCACAAATCACCCTAAAACCCACAATAATAATATTTTGTTTTGCTCCTAGATCTGCCATTTGGGCAGGGCTCACTGGGACAGCGCGTTTCTGAATCTCTTCTGATATGGTTCCCTGACTTGGATGGAATCCGGTGCTGGCTGTCAGCTGGGGACTGAACCAGGGCTGGGGCTTGGGGGCCTGAGTTGTCCTTCATGTGAATCTCTTCAGGCATCCCTGGAGCACGGTGATTGGGCTTCAGGTGTGCAGAATCCCAAGAGACAGGAATTAGGAGCGACCCATTTCTTAAGGCCTGTCTACAAACTGGGAACAAAGCAGGCACAGAGCCCAGATTCAGGGGGAGGGAACACAGGTCTACGTGTTAGAATCTCTACATCAACTTGTTAATATTCCCACTTTCAAAGGAGGTTGCCTTATGGTAGTATTCCAGAATTTAAGAATCTGTTTTCACTTCGTGTGTTTTCATAAGAGTTTAGGTTACAAGATCTGGGCTCAAGTCAATGAATTTTGTAGGGAAAATGTAAGACGCAAGTGAAAAACATACAGGCAAATCACTTGAGAAGGAAAGCCAAATTGTGAGTGCCACTGTTTCCTTTAATGCTGATTCTTTCCTGCTGGGGAGAAGTCAAGGAGAGGGCTTGAGCCCTGCTTCACCTGCACTCCAGACCTGGGCAATCTCAGTCCGCCCTCCCCACCAGCACACGGCTAGAGCTGTTTTCAAAGACAGAGGCTTGATAGAGGAACCTGGTATTGAAACCACTGGGGCTGAACCCCATTGAGTGTGAGTGAGGGAACCTACTCAGTCATATGTGACTCTCTGCGACCCCATGGACTGTAGCCCACCAGGCTCCTCTGTCCTTGGATTTTCCAAGCAAGAATACTGGAGTGGGTTGCCATTTCCTTCTCCAGGGGATCTTCCCAACCCAGGGATTGAACCCAGGTCTCCTGCACTGTAGGCAGACGCTTTACCGTCTGAGCCACCAGGGAAGTCCGAACCCCATTAGGGCCTCTGTATAAATATTCAAGGTTCTGGTGGGCGAGTATGAGGTTCTGCTGTCTTGCAGCCACTCTAAACAAGCCTTGTATGTAAGTTCTCATGCTTATTTCGCCTCTCATCCACCCAGCTGGAGGGATCTGCCTCTTTCTTTGGTCTCCGCCTACGCCCGTTTTGGGGCCAGTTTCCGGTTTCATTTTGGGAGCTCCTGAGGTTTTGAACCAGCATCTCCCCTGTGCTCCATGCTGTTTTTTCAGTCTGGATGAGACTGCAAGGGGCTTTAGAAACCCCCGTACCTGTTTGATGATTTTAGGTCTTCAGGCACGTTTTCTAGACCATAGCACTCAGACAGACAAATGCTTCTTATATGTTCATGTGTTTGACTCTAGGCTTTGAAAATATTCTTAAACTTTTTCTGGCAACAAGAATTTTAGCCCTCAAGAGAAGTAAGTATTTTAATTAAGAGACTGGTATAAAAGAGCGTCTACTCAGAAGTGTCTGTTCTAGATGTGACTTTACCACCATCCCCTTTGTAATTTTCCTGTGACCTTGGGCAACTCGTTTAATCTTTATGAGTTTCCATTTCCTCACCTGTAAAGTGAGGATAATACTTTTCCTACCTACTTCACTGGGTAGAAAAAAATATTTGTGCAAAATCTTTGAAGCCTATAACAAGTGGCATGTGTCGTAAAGGATTATTATTGTCGTCTATTAAGTATTTCTTCTTTTTTGGTATTCTGTGTCTGTGTGTGCATGCTCTTGCTCAGTCGTGCCTGAATCTTTGTGACCCCATGGACTGTAGCCCATCAGGTTTCTCTGTCCAAGGGATTTCCCAGACAAGAATACTGGAGTGGTTTGCCGTTTCCTCCTCCAGGAGATCTTCGCAACCCAGGGCTTGAACCCAAGTCTCCTGTGCCTCTTGCGTTGCAGGCGGATGCTTTACCACTGAACGACCTGGGAAGGCCCATTTTTGGTATTCTAGCACACCTAATTCAGTCCTTTATTGACAATAAATACTGTTGACTGACTGTTGTAATATGTGGTCTTATTAACTAAGAACAGGCTTCCCTTGTGGCTCAGCTGGTAAAGAATCTGCCTGCAATGTGGGAGATCTGGGTTCGATCCCTGGGTTTGGAAGATCCCCTGGATGAGGGAATAACTAAGAACACATTCATATATAATAACCTGTCACAACCCATGGCTTCTGAGCTTTTACTTCTAAACATGAATGGTTCCAGAGCTCAGAAGGAAAATCAATGTTTTTTTAAAAAAACTTCTACTTGTTTTGTTTTTGGCTGTGCTGGGTCTTCCTTGCTGCAAGGGTTTTCTTTAGCTGCAGTGAGCAGAGGCTACTCTCCAGTTACCGTGCTCCAGACTGAGAGACAACAGGCAGAGGTCGGTGCCACTGGAGAGGACCTGTGAGGTGACTGACAGCTCCCAGGAGGAGCAGCAGCTTGCAGTCAGACCTGGAGAGTGGGCTCAGGCACAGCCGCTCCTGGAGCCTCTCTGAGGAGGACAAGGCAGGACAGGCTGAGCAATTTAGGACTGGCTAGTTCAGGAAATTCTGAGGGCCTTTTTCTTTGGCTTTAAGTTACATGGTACCTGGCCTCCAGATGATTGAGAGCAGGGGAAATATTAGCTTAGAGCGTGAGACTTAGATAAGGAGGTGGTTGGTGATATAAGCCTGAGACTGGTTGGTTTTCCTATAAAAAGCACACTCATAGTTATCATTATCTTTAGGGATTAGTCAGCCCTGGGAAGCAGAAGCAGAAGATATTAAGAAGAGGTGGCAAGAATACACCGAAGAACTGTACAAAAAAGATCTTCATGATCCAGATAATCACGATGGTGTGATCACTGACCTAGAGCCAGACATCCTGGAATGCGAAGTCAAGTGGGCATCAGGAAACATCACTATAAACAAAGTTAGTGGAGGTGGTGGAATTCTAGTTGAGCTATTTCAAATCCTAAAACATGATGCTGTCAAAGTGCTGAACTCAATATGCCAGCAAATTTGGAAAACTCAGCAGTGGCCACAGGACTGGAAAAGGTCAGTTTTCATTCCAATCCCCAAGAAAGGCAATGCCAAAGAATGCTCAAACTACCGCACAATTGTACTCATCTCACATGTTAGCAAAGTAATGCTTAAAATTCTCCAAGCCAGGCTTCAGCAGTATGTGAACCATGAACTTCTAGATATTCAAGATGGATTTAAAGAAGGCAGAGGATCCAGAGATCAAATTGCCAACATCCGTTGGATCATCCAAAAAGCAAGAGAGTTCCAGAAAAACACCTATTTCTGCTTTATTGACTATGCCAAAGCCTTTGACTGCCTGGATCACAATAAACTGTGGAAAATCCTGAAAGAGATGGGAATACCAGTCCACCTGACCTGCCTCCTGAGAAATCCATATGCAGATCAGGAAGCAACAGTTAGAACTGGACATGGAACAAAGACTGGTTCCAAATAGGAAAAGGAGTCCGTCAAGGCTGTATATTGTCACCCTGCTTCTTTAACTTCTATGCAGAGTACATCATGAGAAACGCTGGGCTGGAAGAAGCACAAGCTGGAATCAAGATTGCCAGGAGAAATATCAATAACTTCAGATATGCAGATGACACCACCCTTATGGCAGAAAGTGAAGAGGAACTAAAAAGCCTCTTGATGAAAGTGAAAGAGGAGAGTGAAAAAGTTGGCTTAAAACTCATTGTTCAGAAAACTAAGATCATGGCATCTGGTCCCATCACTTCATGGCAAATAGATGGGGAAACAGCGGAAACAGTGGCTGATTTTATTTTGGGGGGCTCTAAAACCACTGCACATGGTGACTGCAGCCATGAAATTAAAAGACTCTTGCTCCTTGGAAGAAAAGTCATGACCAACCTAGACAGCATATTGAAAAGCAGAGACATTACTTTGCCAACAAAGGTCCGTCTAGTCTAAGCTATGGTTTTTCCAGTAGTCATGTATGGATGTGAGACTTGGACCATAAAGAAAGCTTGAGCGTGGAAGAATTGATGCTTTGAACTGTGGTGTTGGAGAGGACTCTTGAGAGTCCCTTGGACTGCAAGGAGATCCAACCAGTCCATCCTAAAGGAAATAAGTCCTGAATGTTCATTGGAAGGACTGGTGCTGAAGCTGAAACTCCAATACTTTGGCCACCTGATGTGAAGAACTGACTCATTTGAAAAGACCCTGATGCTGGGAAAGATGGAAGGCGGGAGGAGACGGGGACGACAGAGGATGAGATGGTTGGATGGCATCACCCACTCGATGGACGTGAGTTTGAGCACGCTCTGGGAGTTGGTGATGGACAGGGAGGCCTGGAGTGCTGTGATCCATGGGATCGCAAAGAGTCGGACACGACTGAGCGACTGAACTGAACTGAACTGAGCCCTGGGAAGGGCAGTCTCCCTAGAGTTTGTAAGGCCCCCAAGTATCAGAGTATCAGAAATACAGAAAGTAAGAAAATATGGTCAATATCATTGGCCCTGTGATGAATGGATGTCAAATAGACAAATACAGAATGTAAGAAAACAGAGAAAGCAATCCAAGCATGGTGTTGGAAGAAAAGGAGCTCTGGGCAGATATTTGGTGCCAGGAAGTGTGCCAGTTGGGTGCCCTCTTTAGAGTGTCTGCTGGGAGGAGCATCACTGGTGACAGCATCTAGCTCTTATGCTAGATCGGCCACTTTCTCCATGCTGAGCCAGGCTCACTCAGAACTACTACCTGCCAATGGCCAACAGTATGCAAGAATTACAGCTTGGCCAACGGTGCCCAATGTGGGACTCTCCTAACAGGTAATCTTTGCTCTGGGATCCCTCATATCTCGGTGGACACTCAATTATGTATCCCACTTCCTACCCATCATCCTGCCTTCCTGTTCTTTCAGGGGTATCAACTTTGCATCACAGTCTGAAGACCCTCCCTGCCTTGCACATCTAACCCTGTCTTAGTGTCTGCTTCTCAAAGGATCTGAACTGACCTGGACACATCAGGGTGGGAGGTTTCCTGAGAAGAGAGACCCATGAGCATATTTGCTAGATTCTACTGCTGACAATGTATCTTAAACAGAAAAAAAAAAAAAAGCATCATTTATTTCCCACTGCCTTCCTCCAGCATCTACTTTTCCTTTGTCTTTCCCCTCTTCAGCTCTGATTCACCATTAGCCCAACTGCAATCTGAAAACCAATCTAAAGCATCCTCTCCTACAGCCCAGTCATCTACCACTCATCTCTGCCTTTGAGCCGTCGCATCTGTGAAATCATTTCTGCATTTTCTCCTGTCAGCCTCCTGGTTGATATAGTCAGAGTTTTTCACTAGGATGATTTCCCCAGCTGGTCATCCTGCATAAAAACTATTCTTCTTTATTTGATCCTTTGTTCTGCAGCTAGCATAAAGTTTTTCTATAATAAGAATTAATCATATGGTCCCCTCCTTAAAACCCCTATATTTTAGAAGACAAGCAAAATTTCATCCCCTCTCCTATGGGGGCCAATTATCTGCCGCTGACCTCTGCACAGACCTGCAGCCTCATCTGCCAGCACACGTGGTGGTCTGGAGCCTGCATCATCCTGCCCCGGATCCATGCTGAGTTGTGTTCAGTTTCCAGAATGAACCGCTCTCCTTCAGGCCTCCTTCTCTTTTACAGTGTGTTACCTGTATCTCAGATGACCACCTTATAACTTTCCTCACCAACTGAACTCAACCCAAAGGTCACCTTCAGCATCGCTCCCACTGAAACCTTAACACTTGCCCTGTAGGTATAGGCATGAGCCTGCCATAAACGTGGAGTAACCAAAACAAAGCTGAAGCCAGACAAAGCTGAGGAAATACTGTGTGATGCTTATGTAGAGGCTTCCCTAGTGGCTCAAACGGTAAAAAATATTCTGCCTGCAATACAAGAGACAGGATAGACCCCTGGGCCAGGACAATCCCCTGGAGGAGAGCATGGCAATCCACTCCAGTATTCTTGCCTGGAGAATCCCATGGACTGATAAGCGTGGTGGGCTGCAGTCCAAATTGTCACAAAGATTTGGACATGACTGAAGTCGCAAAGAGTCGGACAAGACTGAGCGACTGAACTGAACTGAAGTGACTTAGCACAGCAATAGCATCCTCAACTAGAGTAAATCTTCACAGTTGCCAAGTCACATGGCCAAGAATACAACCCATATCTTTTTGCCATTCAATGAATGTGAGCCTCTTTGGGAGGGCAGGAAGTGAACCTGGAGTTAATATTGGCTTTACTCATGTATTAGACAGCCTCATCTCTCCCTTGCCTTGAGGATGTTCTGCACAGGAAACTTAGTGCCCCTCAGTGTCTACTCCGACTCTCCAACACTCTGCTCAGGCCTCCTACAGCAAAGGCTGCCACCCAGTCTCATCAGACCTTCACGATGAACACCCTCCGTTTCCTGCTCTCTCATCTGCCAGTGAATTTATACCTGCATCCATTCCACCATCTTTTCTTTGCTGCCAGGGTATTATGTGTTCTTGTCCGTAGCATCATACAGCCACCTATACTTTTTTCATAGTCTAGAATCTTGCTCTTTCTCAAGACTTTCTTATATCTTTGTTTTCCCTCCCTACTAGCTCTTTCTGATAACCTAATCCAGACTCTGATTCTAAGAAGTAGCCTCCCTTGGCCTCGTCAATCCTTGCATTTCCTTCTTAGGCAGGTTTCCTGAAAATTAGTCTGTAACCAGCAGGACTGCTGTCTTACGTCCTTATTCCCTCCTCAACCCTCTATAAACTGGACTCATCTTCAACCATTCTACTCTCTTTGGAAGTCATCAATGACCTGCTTTTTTAAACTAATGCCCATTTTCCATCCTTATATCCCTGATTTTTTTTGTGTGTGTGCTGCATTTGATTCTGTCAACAAATTCCTTCTTAAAACTCCCTACTTCATAAGTTTCTAAGACAGCAAACATTATTTTCTTGGACAAAAAGATGCTTCCCTGCTAAATGTTCAGTATTCTTCAAAAGACTCTCTTCCTTCACCCATTCCTAGTGTTCGTCAAGATTCCATGAACTGGAGCACTAAACTTCTACATCTCAATTCTTGTCATACTTTAAATACATGCTCTAGGAGGATACCTTCCATATCTTTGTCTGAAGCCCAAGACTCTCCTCTGAGCTTCTGACTAACAGTGTCGTCAAGCTTTATTTCACCCCTTGAATGTTCCTCCCACGTGAACTCTTATCCTTCCTGTCAGCTAATCTATGTGAGACTCTAGAAAGGCATCCTTCTTATACCTTATTCCCAGCATCCTTCAGATCCTTACCCCTTAAGTGGGATCCCAACTGTATTCTGAAGAATCTCTAACTTTTCCATCCAGTCAATGCCCTACTTTAGGGCTCTGCCATCCCTTGTAGGGGGGCTTCCCTAGTGGCTCAGATGTTAAAGAATCTGCCTGCAATGCTGGAGACCTGGGTTCGATCCGTGGGTCAGGAAGATCCCTTGGAGGAGGGCATGGCAACCCACTCCAGTATTCTTGCCTGGAGAATCCCCGTGGACAGAGGAACCGGGCGGGCTGCAGTCCATGGGGTCACAAGCATCAGATGTGACTGAGTGAGCACAGCACAGCACCCCTTGTGGAAACCCCTGCAATGCTCTCCTGACCTGAAGTTTTTTCTTCCTGAATCCTTTCTCTGCACTCCAGGCTGACATGACCCACCAAAAGGTAAATGTGATCATGTCACTTATCTTGCTACCTGTGGAATAAAGTCAAAGGTCTTTGTTTGAGCTCAGCTCAGCTCTCAAAACACATTTATTATCATCTTCACATGTTATATTCAAAGAGTCCCAAATTCTTAGAAGTTTCCAAAATGTAGAGTGGCCTTCTAGAGGCTGTGACTTTGATTATATTATCCTCAGTTACTGGAAGGTGCTTCCCAAACTTCCTGGGCATGACCACCATATCTAAACCTACTTTCTACTCCAGCTGAATTTGGATGCCACTTAAAAGAGAGCTGTTAGATGTCACAAGAGCTGTACATCAGTTGTTGAATATGATCTGACCTAGTATTACCTGTGTATTTCTGGGTGACTTATTTATCTTTTCTGAGTATCACGGGAATGATAATAGTGTACATTTCACAGGGCAATTGTGAGGAGTAAGTGAGGCAACCGAAAAAGGTGATTTGGACAGTATCCAGTGCTGTTCACCATTGTATTCCCAGTGGCTAACGTGGGCTCCAGCACATCATGACACAGAAACACCTGTTGAAAGGATACAAGTTGGTGATCCTAATTATTATCTTAATCATTTCACTATGCTAAAACTACCGCACAACTGCACTCATCTCACACGCTAGTAAAGTAATGCTCAAAATTCTCCAAGCCAGGCTTCAGCAATACCTGAACCTTGAACTTCCTGATGTTCAAGCTGGTTTTAGAACCAGAGATCAAATTGCCAACATCTGCTGGATCATGGAAAAAGCAAGAGAGTTCCAGAAAAACATCTATTTCTGCTTTATTGACTATGCCAAAGCCTTTGACTGTGTGGATTATTTCCAATAAACTGTGGAAAATTCTGAAAGAGATGGGCATACCAGACCACCTGATCTGCCTCTTGAGAAATTTGTATGCAGGTCAGGAAGCAACAGTTAGAACTGGACATGGAACAAAGACTGGTTCCAAATAGGAAAAGGAGTACGTCAAGGCTGTATATAGTCACCTTGTTTATTTAACTTATATGCAGAGTACATCATGAGAAACGCTGGACTGGAAGAAACACAAGCTGGAATCAAGATTGCCAGGAGAAATATCAATAACCTCAGATGCCGGGGTCCAGCCCTGGTGGATCCAGGGAATTCGAAGCGGGGACGGCGTCGGCGAGGATCAGGAAACAAATGCTTAATTAAACGTTAATTAAGGATATAAAGAGTAATAGAATAAGGATAGCTCAGTGAGGAAATTCAGTGGAGAAAAGAGGCTGAATAATTCAGCCAGAAGGTAAGAGAAAGAACGACATGGTGAGACCAAGTTTCGGTGAACAAGGCCCGCGCTTTATTTTCCAAAGTAGTTTTTATACCTTAAGTTATGCATAGAGGATAATGGGGGAAGGGGTAGAGTCAGGCAGCAAGCCAGGCTTTCTTCCTGCAAACTTATCATATGCAAAAGCTTTGGTGATTTGCATCATCTTCTGGCCCAGAGGCCTGTTAACATTTTAAGACCCTTTCTTCAGAAAACTTATTTTTCTCTAAAGGTGATAAGTCAAGCGCCACCCTCCAAAAGCATTAGATAAAGTTGCATTCCTACAGAGCAAAGGTGTGGTGGGCTATAACAAGAAAAAGAATTAACTCAAGGGTCCCAGGTTACAAACATTAAAGCTACTACTTACACTGATTATATTAATCAATACACTGCCAGGGACACAGCAGGTAAGGGATATGGAGACTTAGCAGCAAACATTGGCCCAGCAAGTGAAAATCCCTTCACCAATACAATTTCTAATCAATCTTTTAACTACTCAAAAGAATCTGTGTTTAGACAGTTTAGAACATCTCCTGCCTCTCACAGTTGGGAGGCTCTGAACAATCACATGTGGCCAGAAAAACCTATTCAGGCAGGCTAGAGGATTTCCAAAGGAGTTTGTAGGTTAAAACACTGTCACACCCAGGAATTATTAACTGGGGCTATAAGCTCTTTTTTCAGAGAGAGGTAGTGGGGGACAGCCCCCCATAAAGTCAGAGGTGTAGGTGAAAGCACAAAGCAGAAAGTAGGCAGACTCTGGTTTTGGGGGTAGATGCTCGAGAATTTCCAGGGGGACTCCTGAGGCTTGATCCCGCCTTTGCATATGCCAAGCCTCCTTCCTCAAGACCTTTGCCAGGGGCGGAGCTCACTCCCTGCACTCAGATATGCAGATGACACCACCCTTATGGCAGAAAGTGAAGAGGAACTAAAAAGCCTCTTGATGAAGGTGAAAGTGGAGAGTGAAAAAGTTGGCTTAAAGCTCAACATTCAGAAAACGAAGATCATGGCATCTGGTCCCATCACTTCATGGGAAGTAGATGGGGAAACAGTGGAAACAGCGAGAGACTTTATTTTGGGGGGCTCCAAAATCACTGCAGATGGTGACTGCAGCCATGAAATTAAAAGACACTTACCCCTTGGAAGGAATGTTATGACCAACCTAGATAGCATATTCAAAAGCAGAGACATTACTTTGCCAACTAAAGTTCGTCTAGTCAAGGCTATGGTTTTTCCTATGTCATGTATGGATGTGAGAGTTGGACTGTGAAGAAGGCTGAGTGCTGAAGAATTGATGCTTTTGAACTGTGGTGTTGGAGAAGACTCTTGAGAGTCCCTTGGACTGCAAGGAGATCCAACCAGTCCATTTTAAAGGAGATCAGCCCTGGGATTTCTTTGGAAGGAATGATGCTAAAGCTGAAACTCCAGTACTTTGGCCACCTCATGCGAAGAGTTGACTCATTGGAAAAGACTCTGATGCTGGGAGGGATTGGGGGCAGGAGGAGAAGGGAACGGCAGAGGATGAGATGGCTGGATGGCATCACTGACTCGATGGACGTGAGTCTGGGTGAACTCCGGGAGTTGGTGATGGACAGGGAGGCCTGGCGTGCTGCGATTCATGGGGTCGCAAAGAGTCGGACGGAGTCGGACAGACTGAACGACTGATCTGATCTGATTACATGGTTTGATATCTGTCAGTTTATCCCTCTGTCTCTTATACCTGACACTAAGCTCTTTAAAGTTTATCTTAAGGAGATTAGCTTATACAATCTTTTATTTAAGGCTATTTGGCGCAGATGATATATTTCTAAATGTTTAATGAATGAGGAATAAATGAATGGGTGAGTGAAATTTTTCTAAAACAGGCCCTCCCCTGAAGCAAGAGTCAACAGTAACTGTAGGACTTTCATTACAATTTCTTTTGTACTTTCTCTTGTACTTCCCCTTGTTGATTGATATCCTGAAAGCAGGATCTGGATGTGGGCGTTCACTTTTGATTTATTGATCTACAAATCACAGGAATTTGAACTTCAAAGAATATTCTGAGTGCTTTTCATAATTTTCCTGGATTGTTCACTTACATGCAAGAAATGAAGGGAGGGCTTGGTAGGTGATCCAAACTTCTCTGTTCAAATTAGCAAATAGGTACTTAATAATAATGTATATTCCTTAAGTGACATAAATTTAAACTTATAGAATATTCATTAAATCTATAACCATTCACTAAGAATTCAAGGTGGTGCTGTCCTTCATTAGGATCCCCATCTCTCTATGACATGTGGATTTTTAAAAAGGAGGGCTCCATTTGTTGGATGCCTATTAAACTAAAGGAATTATCCATATTACAGATGGGTGGATATTCATGAAGTGTAAGGTGGTACTATTCTTATTTAATAAAATAAGCCTATCATTTAATAAACTTATTTATTTTATAAAATAAGCCCTGGCCTGCTGCAGGGTCAGGGGCACTCCTCCTTCTGAAGGAGGTTGACATTATCTTCATTACCTCCACCATAGTTTGGTTTCAGGTCAAGCTACAGGGAGGGAACAGAGCCACATTCATCAACAGAAAAATTGGATTAAAGATTTACTGAACATGGCCCTGCCCATCAGAACAAGAACTGAACTGAACTGAACTGAACTGCTTTACAGAACTTTGCTGTTTTCTGTCAAAACTTAACATGAATCAGCCACAGGTAGACATATATCCCCTCTGTTTTGAACCTCCCTCCCCATCGTACCCCTTTAGGTTGATACACAGCCCCTGTTTGAGTTTCCTGAGCCGTACAGCAAATTCCCCTTGGGTATCTGTTTTACATATGGTAATGTAAGATTCCATGTTACTCTCTGCATACATCTCACCTTCTCCTCCCCTCTCCCCATGTCCATAAGTCTATTCTCTATGTCTGTTTCTCCATTGCTGCCCTGTAAATAAATTCTTCAGTACCATTTTTTCTAAATTCCATAGATATGTGTTAGAATATGATATTTATCTTTCTATTTCTGATTCACTTCACTCTGTATAATAGGCTCTAGGTTCATCAACCTCATTAGAACTGACTCAAATGCATTCCTTTTTATGACTGAGTATCAATAACCTCTGGAGAAGGCAATGGCACCCCACTCCAGTACTCTTGCCTGGAAAATCCCATGGGTGGAGGAGCCTGGTAGGCTGCAGTCCATGGGGTCGCGAAGAGTTGGACACAGCTGAGTGACTTCACTTTCACTTTTCACTTTCATGCATTGGAGAAGGAAACGGCATCCCACTCCAGTGCTCTTGCCTGGAGAAACCCAGGGACAGGGGAGCCTGGTGGGCTTCCGTCTATGGGGTCGCACAGAGTCGGACAAGACTTGAAGCGACTTAGCAGCAGCAGCATCAATAACCTCAGATATGCAGATAACACCACCCTTATGGCAGAAAGTGAAGAGGAACTAAAAAGCCTCTTGATGAAGGTGAAAGAGGAGAGTGAAAAAATTGGTTTAAAGCTCAACATTCAGAAAACTAAAATCATGGCATCTGGTCCCATCACTTCATGGCAAATAGATGGGGAAACAGTGGAAACACTGTCAGACTTTATTTTTGGGGGCTCCAAAATGGTGATTGGAGCCATGAAATTAAAAGATGCTTACTCCTTGGAAGGAAAGTTATGACCAACCTAGATAGCATATTCAAAAGCAGAGACATTACTTTGCCAACAAAGGTCCGTCTAGTCAAGGCTATGGTTTTTCCAGTGGTCATGTATGGATGTGAGAGTTGGACTGTGAAGATGGCTGAGTGCCGAAGAATTGATGCTTTTGAACTGTGGTGTTGGAGAAGATGCTTGAGAGTCCCTTGGCCTGCAGGGAGATCCAACCAGTCCATTCTAAAGGAGATCAGCCCTGGGATTTCTTTGGAAGGAATGATGCTAAAGCTGAAACTCCAGTACTTTGGCCACCTCATGCGAAGAGTTGACTCATTGGAAAAGACTCTGATGCTGGGAGGGATTGGGGGCAGGAGGAGAAGGGGACGACAGAGGATGAGATGGCTGGACGGCATCACTGACTCGATGGATGTGAGTCTGAGTGAACTCCGGGAGTTGGTGATGGACAGGGAGGCCTGGCGTGCTGCGATTCATGGGGTCGCAAAGAGTCGGACACGACTGAGCAACTGAACTGAACTGAAGAATGAAAAATGTTCAGCACCTTTTCATGTCTTTGTTAGCCATCTCTATGTGTTCTTTGAAGAAATGTCTGTTTAGGTCTTTTTCCCACTTTTTGATTGGGTTGTTTTTCAGGTATTGAGTTGTATGAGTTGCTTGTATATTTTGGAAATTAACCCTCGGCCAGTTGTTTCATTTGCTATTATTTCCCACCATTCAGAGGGTTGTCTTTTCACCTTGCTCACAGTTTCCTTTGCTGTGCAAAAGCTTTTAAGTTTACTCAGGTCCCACTTATTTATTTTTGTTGTTATTTCCATTACTCTAGGAGATGGATCATAGAGGATCTTGCTTTGATTTATGTCATCTAGTGTTCTGCCTATGTTTTCTTCTAAGAGTTTTATAGTTTCTGGTCTTCCATTTAGGTGTTCAATCCATTCTGACTTTATCTTTGTGTATGGTGGTAAGCATTGTTCTAATTTCATTCTTGTACATGTAGATGTCCAGTTTTCCCAGCACCATTTATTGAAGGGCCTGTCTTTGCCCCATTGTATATTCTTGCCTCGTTTGTCAAAAATAAGGGACCCATAGGTGTGTGGGTTTATTTCTGGGCTTTCTGTCTTGTTCCATTGGTCTATATTTCTGTTTTTCTGCCAGAACTGTACTGTCTTGATGACTGTAGCTTTGTAGTATAATCTGACATCAGGAAGGGTGATTTCTCCAGCTCCATTCTTCTTTCTCAAGACTGCTTTGGCTATTCGGGGTCTTTTGTGTTTCCATATGAGTTGTAAGATTTTTTGTTTTGATTCTGTGAAAAATGCCATTGGTAACTTGATAGGGAATGCATTGAATCTGTAGATTGCATTTGGTAGTATGGTCATTTTCACAATATTGACTCTTCCTACCCTGGAACATGGAATATCTCTCCATCTGTTTATGTCACCTTTGATTTCTTTCATTATTATTAATTAAATGTCTTATTATTTTCTGTGTATAGTTATTTTGTCTCCTTGCTGCTGCTAAGTCACTTCAGTCGTGTCTGACTCTGTGTGACCCCGTAGACGGCAGCCCACCAGGTTCCCCCGTCCCTGGGATTCTCCAGGCAAGAACACTGGAGTGGGTTGCCATTTCCTTCTCCAAAGCATGGAAGTGAAAAGTGAAAGTGAAGTTGCTCAGTCGTGTCTGACTTAGCGACCCCATGGACTGCAGCCTACCAGGCTCCTCCATCCATGGGGTTTTCCAGGCAAGAGTACTGGAGTGGGGTGCCATTGCCTTCTCCTTTGTCTCCTTAGGTAAGTTTATTCCTAGGTATTTTTGCTGCAGTGGTGAATAGGGTTGATTCCTTAATTGCTCTTTCTGATTTTTCATTGTTAGTGTATAGAAATGCAAGTGATTTCTGTGTATTGATTTTGTATCTTGCAACTTTCCTAAATTCACTGATTAGCTCTATTAATTTTCTGATACTATCTTTAGGGTTTTGTTTGTACAGTATTATGTCATCTGCAAACAGGGAATGCTTTACCTCTTCTTTTCCAATCTGGATTCCTTTTATTTCTTTGTCTGCTTTGATTGCTGTAGCTAGGACTTCCAGAACTATATTGAATAATAGTGGGGAAAATGGACACCCTTGTCTTGTTCCTGGTCTTAGGGGGAGTGCTTTCAGTTTTTCACCATTGAGAATAATGTTTGCTGTAGGCTTATCATAAATGGCCTTTACTATGTTGAGGTAGGTTCCTTCTATGACCATTTTTTGAAGAGTTTTAATCATAAATGGGTGCTGAATTTTGTCAAAGGCTTTTTCTGCATCTATTTAGATTATCAAAAATTTTTTTATCTTTCACTTTGTTAATATGGTGTAGCACATTTATTGATTTGCATATATTGAAGAATCTTTGCATCCCTGGAATAAACCAAACTTGAAAATGGTGTATGAGCTTTTTGATATGTTGCTGAATTCTATTTGCTAAAATTTTATTGAGGACTTTTGCATCTATGTTCATCAGGGATACTGGCCTATAGTTTTCTTTTTTTGTGTTGTCTTTGTCTGGTTATGGTATCAGGGTGATGATGGCCTCATAGAATGAGTTTGAAAGTGTTTCTTCCTCTGCAATTTTTTGGAAGAGTTTTAGAAGGAAAAGCATTAGCTCTTCTCTAGATGTTTGATAGAATTCTCCTGTGAAGCCATCTAGTCCTCACTTTTATTTTTTGGGAGATTTTTTTTTTTTATCACAGCTTCAATTTCAGTGCTTGTAATTGAGTTGTTCATAATTTCTATTTCTCCCTGGTTCAGTCTTGGAAAATTGAATTTTTCTAAGAATCTGTTCATTTCTTCCAAGTTATCTATTTTATTGCCATATAGTTGTTCATAATAGTCTCTTATAATCCTTTGTATTTCTGCATTGTCTGTTGTAACTTCTCTTTCTTTCATTTCTAATTTTGTTGATTTGATTCTTCTTTTTTTTTTCTTGATGTGTCTGGCTAAACGTTTGTCAATTTTGTTTGTCTTCTCAAAGAACCAGCTTCTAGTTTTATTCATCCTTACTATTGTTCCTTTCATTTCTTTTTTGTTTATTTTTGCTCATATATTTATGATATCTTTCCTACTATCAATTTTAGTTTTTTGTTGTTCTTCTTTTTACAGTTGTTTTAGGTGTAAAGTTAGGTTGTCAATTTAATGTTTTTCTTGTTTCTTGAGGTAGGATTATGCTGCTATAAACTTCCTTCTCAGAACTGCTTTTGCTGCATCCCATAGGTTTTGAGTTGTCCTGTTTGCATTGTCATTTTTTCTAGAAATTTTTTGATTTCCCTTTTGATTTCCTCAGTAACCTATTGGTTATTTAGAAACGTGTTGTTTAATCTCCACGTGTTTGTGTTTCTTGCAGTTTTTTCTTGTAATTGATGTCTAGTCTCATAGCGTTGTGGTTGGAGAAGATGCTTGATATAATTTCAATTTTCTTAAATTTACTGAGGTTTGATTTGTGACCCAAGATGTGGTCTATCCTGGAGAATGTTCCATGTGCACTTGAGAAGGTGTATTCTTCTGCATTTGGATAGAATGCCCTGAAGATATCAATGAGATCCATCTCATCTACTGTATCATCTAAGACTTGTGTTTTCTTATTAATTTTCTGTTTTGATGATCTGTCCATTGGCATGAGTGGGGTGTTAAAGTCTCCTACTCTTATTGTGTTACCGCCAATTTCTCCTTTTACGTCTGTTAGTGTTTGTCTTATGTATTGAGGTGCTCCTATGTTGGGTGCATAGATATTTACAATTGTTATGTCTTCCTCTTGGATTGATCCCTTGATCATTATGTAGTGTCCTTCCTTATCCCTTGTAATATTATTTAAGATCTATTTTGTCTGATATGAGGATTGCTACTCCAGCTTTCTTTTACTGCCCATTTGCATGCAATATATTTTTCCATCCTCTCACTTTCAGTCTATATGTGTCTTTAGGTCTTTATTTGGTTTCTTGTAGACAGTGTATATATGGGTCTTGGTTTTGTATCCATTCAGCCAGTCTGTGTCTTTTGGTTGGAGCATTTAATCCATTTACATTTAAATTAATTATTAATATATATGTTCCTATTGCTATTTTCTTAATTATTTGGGGTTTATTTTGTAGATCTTTTTTCTTCTGTTGTATTTCTTGACTATATAAGTTCCTTTAACATTTGTTATAAAGCTGGTTTGGTGGTACTGAATTCTCTTAACTTTAGCTTGTCTGAAAAGCTCTTGATTTCTCCATCAATTTGAATGAGATCCTTGCTGGGTACAGTAATCTTGGCTGTAGATTTTTCCCTTTCAGTACTTTAAATATATCCTCCCATTCCTGTCTGGCCTGTAGAGTTTCTGCTGGAAGATCAGCTGTTAAGCATATAGGGTTTCCCTTGTATGTTACTTGTTGCTTCTCTCTTGCTGCTTTTAATATTCTTTCTTTGTGTTTAGTCTTTGTTAGTTTGATTACTATGTGTCTCCTTGGGTTTATCCTGTATGGAACTCTTTGTGACTCTTGAACTTGATTGACTATTTCCTTTTCTATGTTAGGGAAATTTTCAACTATAATCTCTTCAAAAATGTTCTCATACCATTTCTTTTTCTCTTCTTCTTCTGGGACTCCCTATAATTTGAATGTTGGTGTGTTTTATATTATCCCAGAGGTCTCTGAGACTGTCCTCAGTTCTTTCCCTTCTTTTTACTTTATTCTACTCTTCAGAAGTTACTTCCACCAGTTTATCTTCCAGCTTACTGATTCATTCTTCTGCTTCAGATAATCTGCTATTGATTACTTCTAGACTATTTTTAATTTCAGCAATTGTGTTGTTTGTCTCTATATGTTTATTCTTTCATGCTTCTAGGTCTTTGTGAATTGATTCTTACATTTTCTCCATTCTGTTTTCAAGGTTTTTGATCATATTTACTATCATTATTCTGAATTATTTTTCAGGTAGTTTGCCTATTTCCTCTTCATTTATTTGGACTCTATGTTTCTAGTTTGTTCCTTCATTTGTGTAGCATTTCACTGCCTCTTCTTTTTAGTCACACTGCCCCTGGGTTCCAGCTGTGGTTTTATTTCCACCTCTGCAGTGGGTCGTCCTCTGGGATTTGCTCCTGAGGCTGCCCTGGAGGACTTGGGTGTGCCCCAGTGAGGGCCAGGTGTGGAGGTGGTGCAGCTGTTGGGTCACAGGGGTTCTGGCAGCACCAGGTCCTCAGGGGAGTTGACGGCTAGGGCAGCAGGAAATACAGTGCTCTAGAAGGGCCTGGCAACAGTACTGGCCAACACGCTCCAGTGTTCTTTCCTGGAGAACCCCCTCCCTGACAGAGAAGACTGGCAGGCCCCAGGCTACGGGGTCGCAGAGTTGGACACGACCGAAGGGACCCTGCGTGCCCAGACGCAAGACTTCTTTTGCCTGTGGCAGCTCTGCCCCTGTGAGGTTGAGTGTGAAGGTGGCACAGCTGCTTGGCTTGCAGGGACATGGACTGCCTCCACCGCAGGGGTTATGTCCCTATCAGAATCCTTTTTTCGAGCCTCTTGTAGCTGGTGATCAGATGGCCTCTTTGGCCAGTCTTTCTCCCTAGCCTTCACCCTGGAGCTGCTCCACAGCCCCTAAACTTCAGTTCCCAGCCACTGCCCCTACTAGGGCACCTGTGTCCCTGTCCAGGGTATGTATGGCTGCGGCAAGGACTGTCTGATTCTCCTTCCATTTAGGCTGCCACAGCTCAGCTGTTTCACTCTCAGCCTTAATGTTTCTCCTCTGATCAGACAATTGCCCCCACGTGGGGATCAGACCCCTGCTTCAGTTCCCCCACCTGCCGAGGGCAGGTCCAGTCCTACCAACTCTACTGTTTTTCCCCAGCTCCTTCATCCTACCAAGTTTTGCGTGGTTCCTTATTTTCTTTTCCGCTGGTCAGGTCCCCCTGTCTGGTCTCAGCTGGTGTTCTGCATGCATTTCTGTGTCTGAGGGTGTGCTCCTGATGTATCCATGGAGAGAGAGGCACTCTGTTCACCTAATCCTCCACCATCTTGTTCTCTCTCTCAAATAGATGCTTTTGAACTGTGGTGTTGGAGAAGGCTCTTGAGAGTCCCTTGGACTGCAAGGAGATCCAATCAGTCCATCCTGAAGGAAATCAGTCCTGAATACTCGCTGGAAGGACTGATGCTGAAGCTGAAACACCAGTACTTTGGCCACTTGATGGGAAGAACTGACTCATTGGAAAAGACCCTGATGCTGGGAAAGATTGAAGGTGGGAGGAGAAGGGGATGACAGAGGATGAGATGGTTGGATGGCATCACCGACTCCATGGAAGTGAGCTTGAGCAAGCTCCAGCAGTTTGGTGATGGACAGGGAGGCCTGGCATGCTGCAGCCCATGGGGTTACAGAGAGTCTGACATGACTGGGTGATTGAACTGAACTGAAATGTATTCATAAAGGGAGCTGTTCCTACTTCTTAAACTATTTCAAGGCCGTTTATACTAATAGTTAAAAAGCATATATGGAAATGTTGTTCAAATAAAGTTAACAGGAGTGATGAGATAGAAAGTTTTTTCTTTCCAGTCTGACATATTTTCCAGATTTTCTATATCCACTATTTTATGATAAAGTACAAATTACACTGAAAAATCAACATTAAAAATCAGAAGTCATGTAAAGGAAGGGACAGTCTGGCAGGCAATAAATATGATATATTCATCTGAGCATTATACTCTGTCTTAAGACAAGGCCAAACCAAGGCCCATTGATTGTAAACATCAGTCATTTGGGTGAGATCAACATCTTGCCTAGAATTAAATTTCAAGGAAAAAATCTGTCACTTGATTTTATTGAAATAGCAAAGTATTAAGCATTGAAAATTCAAGTGTCACCCAAAGCTTATCTTCATCTAGTTTGTGATTTTGAACACATTTCCTACCTTTGGGATTCACATAGAGAAAAAGAAGAAAGAATAGCTTTGGATCTCCAAAGCTTCCTGCTTAAATAATACAGTCCATGTTCAGGTAGACAGCTTCAAAATAAGCTTAGGAATCATCTTTCTCCACTTGAAAATCCAACCCTGGCAACGATCCTTGCTGCCCCTGAGAACTTGAAAGAAGAACCGTATCCCTTTGCTCATATACAGATAAAGACAATTCAGTCTTGCCTAGTGCATTAAAGATGTGAGAGTGATTCTTACACCCTCCTTCTCTTCCCTAGATTCTACCCTGATTTCCATTTTTAGACTTTCACAGAATAAAAAAGAAAAATAAATTTATACATATATATAAAGCTGGTCTTTTTCAAGTCTCCTGCTGCTCCTTTGTATGTTTTTAAACCCAATGTTTTAGCAGAAGATGAGAATAGATGCTCACTGCTGATGTAAATGGCAGTGCCGTCATCACTCAGTTAACAGAAAATAGGAATAAAAGGGTATTGAGGAGGAAGGGAGGGGTGAGCATTTCTAAGTGTTGGTGAAGTAGATGCTTGAAAATTATAAGTTCCTGGTGGTCAGACATCAGGCTGCTCACTTCTTTTTTAATCTCATGGTGCTGGCTTACTGATCTCTCTCTTTTCTGAGTTGTAGTCTCATTACTCAAATTCTTTATTTGGAAATGTCTTGTAAAATATCAAGACAGGTCTTATTTTGATGTCTTGATTTCTTATAAAGTTTAGTTTTTTTACCTTTCAAGGTCTGGGTGCTTTGAGTCTTCTGCTAAATCAGGGATATCTTAGGAGCTAGTGTTGTGCTTTGGATGCTTTCTATCTTTTGTGGTCCTTGGCTTGAACTTATGTGTTTTTTTTGTAGATTTTCAATATAGATTTATGTCCTCTGACTAGAGAGTGTTATTTACTTCGTGTGGACTCACTTAAGGAGCTAAACTATGGCCTCCATGTTGCCAATTTCTTCATTCTACTACTTAATTAAAAATTCTTATGCTGCAAATTCAAGTGCATTTTTTGTTACTTTTCCAACATCTACTTTCCCTTCCTTCTTTTGATTACTTAGTTATCATTTCCCCCAAAATCCAGGTGAAAAACTGGCCTTCTCCAAAAGACTTCTAACATTAATTCTTTCTCATGTTCGCTATCACTTTAAATTTCAAGATTTGGTTTTTTCCGTTGCTGTTACCCAGTTTTGGAATGTTTCTTCTGTAATTACACTTTGGTTCTAAATAGATTGTAAGGAGCAAAGTGCAGCCATTTCCTTCCCATTGTGGGGTATGCGATGACTCGCACATTGTAGTAGCTCAATAAAGGTTCGTTTCTTCCTTTTGTGGCAGCCTCAAAGTTGCAGGCAGTCAAACATTTTAGAATTACATTACTGAAGCTATTTTTGGTGGCGAGCTTGGCACTTAGGGATCTTTGCCACTCTACTGTGTTCATTAGTTCAAAGTGGGGTGCTATAAAGTGACAAGAAATTCAGGGCATTTTTAGATCATAGGATGGAAACTAGAGAAGATGGTAAAGATGGTGCAATTACTCCAGCAGAGGGAGAACAGTACACTAAGAAAGGCGGAGACTTTCCCAAGGTCAGATAATCAACTCGAAAGAGGACACTGAAATCTAAATGGTCCCAGCAGAGTGTCCTTGTGACTTTTCCTTTGTACCTCTGCTCTTTCTTGGATCAATATATATATATATATATATATATATATATATATATATAATTTTCCCAAACTGTTAAGGTGGTACCCTTGATGCTCCAGTCCTAATGTAGTGATGGAAGATTAACTTCCTCCTTTTCTTTTGAGTTCTAACTCTTCTGATAAAATATTCATGGCAGTTCTTTTGTAGATCACCTTTAAAGCTTCTCAAGCTGGAGTATATGTGCCTCTGATGATTCATGGTATGTGGTAAAGTTATTTCTAAAGCCATAGGATAAACAAGGCACATCTTTCAGAAAATATTTTCATATCAAAGTGCAACTTTTTTTTTTTAATAAAGGGATGTTTTTTTAATTTTCAAAGTTGTGTCTGCTACTTCTGGCTCTTCTCCTGGGAGCAAGCATCCAGGCTGCCTTGAAGTTAGTGGAACTCAAGAAGAACAGTTGAAGCAGAGACTGTAACAAAACAAGTGAGCTGAAAAAACACCCACAACAGCAGTTTATAAAACTGTCTGTAATTATTGTAAACCTTGTGATTCAGCCTTGACTTTTTATCTGTCAGTCTTACTCTTTGGGTTCCTTACTGGTTAGCAAAGTACTGAGCACCGTGCGTATCTGTTGCCTAATAAATGTAGAACATGTAAGGGATACAAATAGTTATGGGGACTGTGTGTACAGGCAGAGGGCATACAGACTCTGCCTCAGGGAATGTGAAGGCTCAGATATGCCACAGTAGGGATCATGGGAACTGAGAAGGCACAGCACTTTGAGAATATTTTATATTCTAACAAATATTAGGAAAAACACTTCCAGGCTACTTTGAGGAATAATTTCATTTTAAATTGCTGATCTGAGAGAAAATAGAGGGAAAGTTCAGTAAACTATGATGCACATCACATGATCATTAATAAGAACAAAAAGTTCAGTAACCTTTAATGCACATTGAAAAGTGGAAGTAAAGTCACTCAGTTGTGTCCAACTCTTTGTGACCCCATGAACTGCAGCCGACCAGGATCCTCCGTCCGTGGGATTTTCCAGGCAAGAGTACTGGAGTGGGTTGCTATTCTCTTCCCGAATTGAACCCAAACCTCCTGCATTACTTGCAGCTTCTTTACCACCTGAGACACCAGGGAAGCTCAGGAGGTATTGCTTAGCTTAACGGAAGTTCAGGCGACTCAGAGGCCCTGCACCTGATACAGACACTAGACTTGGCTTTTTTAAAAAACAAAACAGTGGAGTGCACGTGCTGGGGGTGAGGAATCCACGTGTCAGGTTGCACAGGGCATGGATGTCCAGGTGACTACCGAGGTACCTGTCAGTGGTTTGCCAGTAGCATAATTACTTGTGTTTTCTCAACAGGTGGTGAGGTACGACTGTATTTTCCTTGATGGTATCAAAAACCATGGTACTTAATTCCAACAGTTGTGAGGCTGTCTCCTCTTAATTGTGTGAAGAATCGGTGTCCTGGTCATTTCAGCTGATGTTCTTTTGGATGAGATCTGGCTTCCCCACAGGACTCACACCAGGCTCAGCTCTGCCCCACAGCGGCTCCTTAGCGTTACTGCTCGCCCTCAGCAGCAGACAGATGTGTCACCAGGACACCTCATTCAAACAAAGGCTGCCTTTGCAAAATTTAATATGTTTTAACTTATTAAAAAAAATAATCAGTATCAATATCACAGCTGTGCTTGGTGCATGAAATGATTCAGAACAGGAATGATTCATAAAGTGACTCAGGAACCCTGGAGACTGTGGTTACCCCACAGTGAGTGAGGGAGGGAGAGAATGAATGAACTCAAGCACGCCCTGACCAGGCTTCACTCCACGTGCTGTTTCTGAAGTGTTGTCCAGAAGTGTAGCTTTATTTGAATTTCGGAAATGAGGAGTATTTTTATCGACCAACAAGCCCACGCTGCAGCTTCTTTACATCAAGTTAAAGTTTCAACAAACACTTCCCTAGATAGCACTTCGTAAGCTTACTCATTCTTTCTGCCAAAGGCAACAAAACAGGGGCATCTAACAGTTTCAGTTGCTTTCAAATGCTTATTTAGGCACGTGGGGAAGAGTCTGGGGGGGGAGCTAAAATCACCTCTAGTCCCTATTTTTCTTAAGGATTACACCCTTCTAGAGGTTTACTGTCTTTTCAAAATTAATGTATAGTGTATTATTATATTCAAAGGACAAATTGTATTCAACCATATCGATTACGTTCAGGAAAACCCAGAAATTCTATTAAAAACTAGATAGTCAAGGTTAATCATGAAAATGAAATTTATAAAATTTCAACTTTATTTGGTTGCTTCCTGAGACATAATTTAAACAAATCAAAATTTTGAGGGCTCCGTGCATTATGAAATGACAAAATTCAAAAGCACAATTTGACTTATTAATTGGCCTCTTTCTGCATAATTATATTAATGTAGATAATGGTTCCACTCTCATAAAAACTGCAGTAATAACAATTTGAATATATGTTTCAAAGAGTAGGCAAAGAGAAAAAGGTACTTTTAACACAGAGGTATAGTTGACTCTAGTAAAGTAATGCTCAAAATTCTCCAAGCCAGGCTTCAGCAATACATGAACCATGAACTTCCAGATGTTCAAGCTGGTTTTAGAAAAGGCAGAGGAACCAGAGATCAAATTGCCAACATCCACTGGATCATCAAAAACGCAAGAGAGTTCCAGAAAAACACCTATTTCTGCTTTATTGACTATGCCAAAGCCTTTGACTGTGTGGATCACAATAAACTGTGGAAAATTCTGAAAGAGATGGGAATACCAGACCACCCGACCTGCCTCATGAGAAACCTATATGCAGGTCAGGAAGGAATAGTTAGAACTGGACATGGAACAACAGACTGGTTCCAAATAGGAAAAGGAGTTCATCAAGGCTGTATATTGTCACCCTGCTTATTTAACTTCTATGCAGAGTACATCATGAGAAACACTGGGCTGGAAGAAGCACAAGCTGGAATCAAGATTGCCGGGAGAAATATCAATAACCTCAGATATGCAGATGACACCACCCTATGGCAGAAAGCCAAGAGGAACTAAAGAGCCTCTTGATGAAAGTGAAAGAGGAGCGTGAAAAAGTTGGCTTAAAGCTCAACATTCAGAAAACTAAGATCGTGGCATCTGGTCCCATCATTTCATGGCAAATAGATGGGGAAACAATGGAAACAGTGTCAGACTTTATTTTGGGGGACTCCAAAACTACTGCAGATGGTGATTGGAGCCATGAAATTAAAAGATGCTTACTCCTTGGAAGGAAAGTTATGACCAACCTAGACAACATATTAAAAAGCAGAGACATTACTTTGTCAACAAAGGTCCGTCTAGTCAAGGCTGTGGTTTTTCCAGTGGTCATGTATGGATGTGAGAGTTGGGCTCTAAAGAAAGCTGAGCACCGAAGAATTGATGCTTTTGAACTGTGGTGTTGGAGAAGACTCTTGAGAGTCCCTTGGATTGCAATGTGATCTAACCAGTCCCTCCTAGGGGAGATCAGTCCTGGATGTTCATTGGAAGGACTGACGTTGAGCTGAAACTCCAATACTTTGGCCACCTGATGCAGAGAGCTGACTCATTTGAAAAGACCCTGAGGCTGGGAAAGATTGAGGGCAGGAGGAGGAGGGGACAACAGAGGATGAGATGGTTGGATGGCATCACCAACTGAATGGACATGGGTTTGGGTGGACTTTGGGAATTAGTGATGGACAGGGAGGCCTGGCGTGCTGCAGTCCATGGGGTTGCAAAGAGTTGGACACGACTGAGCGACTGAACTGAACTGAATAGTTGATAAAACCATGTATGTAGCATAAGGAGACTTGAACACTATCCTTACTTAAGTACTTAAGACCCAAAAGCCATATCATAAATACTTGAAATTTTCATTTGTTCCTGAAAATGAAACGTATTGACTGGATGAGATACTGCTCATTTTTCTGTGGAAATCTCCCTAGAGGACCTTTAGTTGTTTTATAGGCTCTAGTACTTCTCAGATTATGACACGCTGAGTTGCTTGTGATAATTTCAGACTGTACCAAAATCATTTTAATAATATCTACAAAAATACACATCAGAAAAAATTTCCCATTTCAGTAAGTTACTAAAATTGTTTATTTTCTTCAAATAATTTATGTTTTGAAAAAGGTTGTATACAATATTAAATATCTAATACTAAAGCCTTATTATTGGGAAATAAATGTTGCTAGGCTATGTAAACCCCAGTGTGAGAAATGCTAGAACACACGTGGTTGAAGTTTCTTCCAGTATTGAATACAGGCCTTTAATAAAAGTGAGTCAGGGTAGCTTATTTTGTTGTTGTTTTAGTTGCTAAGTTGTATCTGTTATCTGCGGTTCATGGGGTTGCAAAGAGTCAGACACGACTGAGCAACTGAACAGAACTGAAGCTACGTTTTTTTTTTTTTCCCCCAAAATGTATTTTTATGTTTGTGGGGGTTCTTTCACATTAGCTGTTCAAGAGCTTTCAGATCTTAGTTATTCAGAGGCTTTTAAATGGAGCCCATCATATGACTATAGACCATCATCCATGCCACCTCCAAAGAGATCACTGAGTCAATTCCACACATTATTCATGGCAAGACAGACATATAAACCAAGACAACAGAATAGAGAGTACAGAAATAATTCCCTTTATATAGAGTTAACTGAATTTCAATAAAGATACCAAAGTGTTTCTATAGGGGAAGTAAAATCTTTTAAACTAACAATACAGAAACAACTAGATATGCCTTTTATTTTTTAAAGTTAAAAGACACAGTAAACTATTTTTTATTGAAGTATACCTAATGTACAATACTGTGTTATTTCAGGTGTACAGCAAAGTAATTCGGTTTTCTACCTATCTGTCTATCTCTCTATTTCAAATAGGATTTACTGTAGAGTACAGGGAGTCATACTCAATATCTTGTAATAACCTATCATGGAAAATAAAGTAGTTTTAAATTCCTGCCCACTTCTTTGACTCTTCAAGGCCATTATTCCATAAAATCAAGTCAGCGAGTCAAATGGTTTTCTCTCTCCCCCGTCATTTGCCTGAAATTTTCACTGAGTTTTAGCCGAGTGTCCAGCTTGCACTGCTTGAGTCCTAGGACTGCGAGGGTAAGCATGGCCCTGCTCTCTCATGTGGGAGATCTTGCCCATCATGCACTGATCTGCTCTTTGGCAGAGTCTAACCAGCCCCAGAGGGAGCCTGTGCAGAAGTCCCAGATGCTTCAGACTGGTGGGCCTTCTTTGCCCTCCACTCACTCACCTTCCTGAAGGAGGGGAGAAGTGATACATGCCAGAGGAAAGACAGTGAAGAGAGCTGCTGAGTCAGAGCAGAGGAAAGACAATGAAGAGAGCTGCTGAGTCAGAGACGCTTCTTCGGTGCTTTACCTTCACTCCCAAGTGTGTGTCCCCCCCCTGCCCCAGCACAGAGGTTCTTTCTGGCTGGATTTTCTCAGCCCTCAACTTGCTAAGAGTTGCTTCTTCTTAACTTCTTTTTTTTTTTTTGTATTTTTATTTATTTGTTGCACCACCATTCCATTCAGATATAGAGTTCACTGGTGGAAGACATTCAGAGAAGTTGCAGAAGCAGATAGAATCTCCCTGACTCTTTCTTTCTAAAAATTTTTTATTTTTAATTGGGGGAAAATTGCTTTCCAGTATTGTATTGTGCTGTACAATCATGTAAACCAATCACAAAAGTACTTCTTTAAGCACGATTTGGAAGCAGCAGCCTTTGAAATTACACATTCTGATTTCATAACCTCTATGTCTGTGGTCTCATAAGGATTTAACTTCAAACTGTTATAAGTGGGTCCTAGTAGGACAATCACAGGAAATAACCATCTTTGAAAACATAACATGTGATGCTCTATCATGTGCCAAGCTCATAAGGCAAGATCTTTGAGGACCTGCAGCTCCTCTGGGCCTCCAAGCTCTGTCTTTTCTTCCTGTTGTTTTTTGTTCATTCTCCCAGTCGTGTCCAGCTCTTTGCGGCCCCACGGACTACAGCAGTCCAGGCCTCCCTGTCCTTTGCCATCTCCTGAAGTTTGCCCACGTTCATATCCATTGCATTGGTGATGCCATCCAGCCATCTTACCCTCTAATGCCCTCTTCTCCTTCTGCCCTCAATCTTTCCCAGGATCAGCGACTTTTCCAATTAGTCAGCTATTCGCATCAGGTGACCAAAATACTGGAGCTTCAGCTTCAGCATCAGTCCTTCCAATGAGTATACAGGGTTGATTTCCCTTAAGACTGACTGGTTTGGTCTTGCAGCCCAATGGACTCTCAGGAGTCTTCTCCAGCACAACCATTCAAAAGCATCAATTCTTCCACACTCTGCCTTCTTTATGGTCCAGCTCTCACAACCCTATGTGACCATTGGGAAGACCGTAGCCTCGACTATACCACCTTTGTCAGCAGAGTAATGCCTCTGCTTTTAAACACACTGCCTAGGTTTGTCATCACTTTCCTGCCAAGAAGCAATCATCTGATTTCATGGCTGCAGTCACCACTGGCAGTGATTTCGGAGCCCAAGAAGAGGAAATCTGTCACTACTTCCACCTTTTCCCCTTCTATTTGCCATGAAGTAATGGGGCCGGATGCCATGATCTTAGTTTATTTAATATTTAAAGTCGGCTCTTTCACTCTCCTCCTTCACCATCATCAAGAGGGTCTTTAGTTCCTCTTTGCTTTCTGCCTTTAGAGTGGTATCATCTGCCTACCTGAGGTTGTTGTTGTTTCTCCTGCCTATCTTAATTCCAGCTTGTAACCCATCCAGCCTGGCATTTCTCATGGTGTGCTCAGCCTATAGATTAAACAAACAGGGTGGCAGCAGGCAGCCCTGTCGTACTCCTTTCTCAATCTTGAACCACTCAGTTTTTCCATACAGGGTTCTGACTGTTGCTTCTTGACCCGCATACAGGTTTCTCAGAAGACAGGTAAGATGGTCTGGAATTCCCATTTCTTTAATGGTTTTCCACAGTTTATTATGATTCACAGTCAAAGGCTTTGGCATAGTCAAACAGAGGTAGATGTTCTTCTGGAATTTCATGGCTTTCTCTTTGATTCAGAGAATGTTGGCAATTTGATTGCTGGCTCCTCTTCCTTTTCTAAACCCAGCTGAGACATCTGAAATTTCTTGGTTTGTGTAATGCTGAAGGCTAGTATGTGAAATTTTAAGCATGACCTTACTAGCATGGAAGGTGAGTGCAGTTGTCCAATGGTTAACACATTCTTTAGTATTATGCTGTATCTTTTCTTACCTGGTAGGTATTTATTTTATTTTCAAAAATTTTACATTGGTGTATAGCTGACTTACAGGCAGATATATTATAAAGTGATTTATTTATACATATGCATATAGCAGAGTCTTTTCCCATTTAGCTTAAAAAATGAGCCCTGACCCTTAATTCAGACCATATACTAAAATTCATGCAAAATGCAACATAGACACAAGCATAAAAACTGAATCTACAAAGTTACTAGAGGGTAATAAGGAGAAAATCTTTGTTAGCATGAGGTTAAAGAAAACTTCTTAGATAGGTTACAAAAAGCACCAACTATATAAGAAAAATAATTTAAAACTGTTGTAAAAAATGAACTGCATTTTGAAAGACACTGTTATGAAAATAAAAAGAAAAGCCACTAATTAGGGAAATAATTCACAGTACATATATCTGATAGAATTATCCAGCAAAACAAAAGCTGTTGTGACTTAATAAAAGACAAACAATTTTTAAAAAGATGGGTGCATGTATGAAGTCTTATTTTTTAATTATGGAAATGAATTTATTCACAAAATAAAAACAGATTTACATATATCAAAAGCAAACTTACATATAGCAAAGGGGAGATGTGGATGGGGCATAAACCTGGAGCTTGGAAATAACATAGACTCTATAATAATCAGACCAGATCAGTCGCTCAGTCGTGTCCCACTCTTTGCGACCCCATGAATGGCAGCACGCCAGGCCTCCCTGTCCATCACCAACTCCCGGAGTTCACCCAGACTCACGTCCATCGAGTCAGTGATGCCATCCAGCCATCTCATCCTCTGGCGTCCCCTTCTCCTCCTGCCCCCAATCCCTCCCAGCATCAGAGTCTTTTCCAATGAGTCAACTCTTCGCATGACGTGGCCAAAGTGCTGGAGTTTCAGCTTCAGCATCATTCCTTCCAAAGAAATCCCAGGGCTGATCTCCTTCAGAATGGACTGGTTGGATCTCCTTGCAGTCCAACGGACTCGCAAGAGTCCTCTCCAACACCACAGTTCAAAAGCATCAATTCTTCGGCGCTCAGCCTTCTTCACAGTCCAACTCTCACATCCATACATGACCATAGGAAAAACCATAGCCTTGACTAGACGAAACTTTGTTGGCAAAGTAATGTCTCTGCTTTTGAATATGCTATCTAGATTGGTCATAACTTTCCTTCCAAGGAGTAAGCGTCTTTTAATTTCACGGTTGCAATCACCATCTGCAGTGATTTTGGAGCCCAGAAAAATAAAGTCTGATGCTGACTCTATAATAATACCACTGTATAAAAGATAGGTAACCAGCAAGAACCTATTGTACAGCACAGGGAACTCTATTCAGTATTCTGGGATAACCTATATGAAGAAAGAATCTGAAACAGAGTGAATACATGTATATGTACAGTTTAATTACTGTGCTGTACACCTGAAATAACAAAACATGATGAATCAACTATATTACAATAAAAAAATTTAATTAAAAAATTTAAATAAACATTTAAAAGATGGGCACACCTCACACTGGTAAGAATGGCCATCATTAAAAAAATCTACAAGCAAAACATGCTGAAGAGACTGAAGGAATAGGGAAATATTTCTGCATTGTTGATGGGAGCATAAATTGATGCAGCCACTATGGAGAACAGTATGGATATCCTTTAAGAAGCTAGGAATAAAACAAATATATGACACAGAAATCCCACTACTGGGCACAAACCTTGAGAAAACCATAATTGAAAAAGACACATATACCCCAATGTTCATTGCAGCACTATTTACAATAATCAGGACATGGATTAAACTTAAATGTCCATTGACAGAAGAATGGATAAAGAAGTTGTGGTATTCAGTTCAGTTCAGTTCAATCGCTCAGTCTTGTCCAACTCTTTGCAAGCCCATGGACTGCAGCACACAAGGTCTCCCTGCCCATCATTGACTCCCGGAGTTCACTCAAACTCATGTCCATTGAGTCGATGATGCCATCCAACCATCTCATCTTCTGTCATCCCCTTCTCCTCCTGCCTTCAATCTTTCCCAGAATCAGGGTCTTTTCAAATGAATCAGCTCTCTGCATCAGGTGGCCAAAGTATTGTGAAACTCCAATGTTTCACAAGGTCAGCATCAGTCCTTCCAATGAATATTCAGGACTGATCTCCTTTAGGATGGACTGGTTGGATCTCCTTGCAGTCCAAGGGACTCTCAAGAGTCTTCTCCAACACCACAGTTCAAAAGCATCAATTCTTCGGTGCTCAGCTTTCTTTAGAGTCCAACTCTCACATCCACACATGACTCCTGGAAAAACCATAGCCTTGACTATATGGACCTTTGTTGACAAAGTAATGTCTCTGCTTTTGAATATACTGTCTAGGTTGGTCATAAATTTCCTTCCAAGGAGTAAGCGTCTTTTAATTTCATGGCTCCAATCACCATCTGCAGTGATTTTGGAGCCCAGAAAAATAAAGTCAGCCACTGTTTCCCGATCTATTTGCCATGAAGTGATGGGACCAGATGTAATGATCTTAGTTTTATGAATGTTGAGTTTTAAGCCAACTTTTTCACTCTCTTTCACTTTCATCAAGAGGCTCTTTAGTTCTTCACTTTCTGCCATAAGGGTGGTGTCATCTGCATCTCTGAGGTTATTGATATTTCTCCCGGCAATCTTGATTCCAGCTTGTGCTTCTTCCAGTGCAGCGTTTCTCATGATGTACTCTGCACAGAAGTTAAAGAAGCAGGGTGACAATATACAGCCTTGATGTACTCCTTTCCTGATTTGCAGTCAGTCTGTTGTTCCATGTCCAGTTTTAACTGTTGCTTCCTGACCTGCATACAGGTTTCTCAAGAGGCAGGTCAGGTGGTCTGGTATTCCCACCTCTTGCAGAATTTCCAGTCCTAAGTTGCGCTATATATATATACACATAAAATAGTACTCAGCCATTAAAAAGGAACAAAACTGAATCAGCTGTAGTGAGGTAGATGAACCTAGAGTCTGTCATACAGAGTGGAGTAAGTCAGAAAAAGAAAAACCAGTACAGTATATTAATGCATATATATGGAATCTAGAAAAATGGTACTGAAGAACCTATTTGAAGGGCAGGAATAGAGACACAAATGTAGAGAACGGACTTTTGGACACACAGGGGAAGGAAGGAGTGGGATGAATTGAGAGAGTAACATTGACATATATACATTACCACGTGTATATAGATAACTAGTTATCTATAGATGACTAGTGGGGAGCTCAACATTCAGAAAACTAAGATCATGTCATCTGGTCCCATCACTTCATGGCAAATAGATGGGAAAACAGTGGAAACAGTGGCTGGCTTTATTTTCTTGGGCTCCAAAATCACTGTAGATGGTAACTGCAGCCATGAAATGAAATGATGCTTGCTCATTGGAAGAAAATCTATGATCAACCTAGACAGCATATTAAAGAGCAGAGTCTACTTTGCTGACAAAGGTCTGCGTAGTCAAAGCTGTGGTTTTTCAAGTAGTCAGGAATGGATGTGAGAGTTGGACCATAAAGAAAGCTGAGTGCCAAAGAATTGATGCTTTTGAACTGTGGTGTTGGAGAAGACTCTTGAGAGTCCCTTGGACTGCAAGGAGATCCAACCAGTCCATCCTAAAGGAGATCAGTCCTGGGTGTTCATTGGAAGGACTGATGTTGAAGCTGAAACTCCAATACTTTGGCCACCTGATGTGAAAAGCTGACTCATTGGAAAAGACCCTGATGCTGGGAAATATTGAGGGTAGGAGGAGAAGGGGACGACAGAGGATGAGATGGTTGGATGGCATCACTGACTCAATGGACATGAGTTTGAGAAAGCTCTGGGAGTTGGTGATGGACAGGGAGGCCTGGTGTGCAGAAGTCCATGGGGTCACAAAGAGTCGGACACGACTGAGTGACTGAAGAACAACAAAGTGGGAAGCTGCGTGTATAACATAGGGAGCTCAGCTGTGTGCTCTGTGATGACCTAGAGAGCTGGGATAGGGGGTGAGTGGGAGGGAGGCTCAGGAGGGAGGGGATATATGTGTACTTACAGCTGATTCCTGTTGTTGTACAGCAGGAAGTAACACACACTGTAAAGCAGTTTGCTCCAACTTAATTTAAAAAGAAAAAAGATGGGCAAAATATCTACAGACACTTCACAGAATCAGATATCTTGTTGCAATGGTTTATAAGCATGTGGAAAGACACACAACAGCATCAGTGTCATAGGCAAGTTGAAAGCTGACATGACACCACTGTGCACACACCAGAATAACTAATTAAAAAAAAATTGACAATTTCACATGTTGGAAAGGAAGTGGGATAAAGGAAATGTCTACATGCTAGTCAGAATCAATATACCCTTTAAAATCCGTTTTGCAGGAGCTCAAGTTAAGCATACTCTGAGTCTATGCCCCATCAATTCCATCCCTAAGTATTTATTCAATAGAGAAGAAATTCTAAAATAGGCAAAATTAATCTACACTGACTGAAAGCAGATCAGTGATTGCCCAAGGCCAGAAGTAAAGGAACTGATGAGAACAGGGAGGCTTTTCTGGGATAACTGTTCCTTTTCTTCACTGGCGTGTTAGTTACACAAACATATAAAGCTCTTTAAGCAATACACATAAGATGGCTGCATTTTGATATCAGCTTTGATATAGTTGATGTTAAAAACTATAAAATCAGAATAATGTCTATTAGGGGGGATTGACCTGAAATGGGCGCAAGGGAACTTTCTGGACTGATCAAAATATTTATCTCAATTGTGATAGCAGTTATTCTGTTACACACATTTGTCAATCTAACTGTAACGTTAAAGTACTTATTTTATTTTATGGAAGTATTCTTCAATTAAATAAAAAGTTACTTCAAAAGATAACAAACATAGAGTTAAAGCAAGAAGATGTAATATTTTATTTCTCTCACATTAAGCAAAGATAAAGATATATATTGTGTGTGTGTGTGTGTGTGTATACATCAGTGCTAATAAAGGTTTGGTAAGATGGACATATTTGTACACCAGTGGTGGGAGGTACAAATTAGTATATTTCTGGAAGCAAACTTACCCACTGAATATGTATACCCACTGATCAAGCAGTTAGTTGTACTCCTTAGAATCTATGCTAATTAAATATTCACAAGTCCAGAGATTTATGTGTAAAGCCACTCATTTCTTTTAACTTTCAATTTAAAAACTTAGAAGGAAAACTGAATGTCCAATAAATAGATTATAATTATATAAAATATGGTACATGTCTGTGTTTGATTGAATAGCTATTAAATGATGTTCACAAATGATTTTGACTAGTAAAAGAAAATACTATATTAAATATATAGCAAAATGAAAAGATAACACATAATATTAGAATATTGTAGCTACAGTGTAAGCTATGTATGAAAGTGAAAACTTAAAGAAAAATGTAACTGCTAACGGTTACAATCGTCATTTTCTTTTCTTCAGTTTTCTGTTTTATATTTTCATAATTTACAAGTATTTTCATGAGAAAACAAAGTTTAAAGTTATATCATAATTTAAAACATTAATCTTATTATTATTTGCAAATATAAATGTTTATGCTATCAAGGAAGCTAAAATTTTAAAAGATTAAGTTGTCTAAATACATATCCTAAAGTAGTTGTCAGTTTTGTGTTATGTATTTGACAAGCAAATAAAATCAGAATACAGTTCTCTGAACATCAGGTATTTCTTCATTTATCAGTTTTGAATAAATTCTTTTAGCTTTTTCTCCTTCCTTGATAGACTTCTAAATAATAAATTATATATTTTTTCTTTTTGGGAGAGGCAGTAATAACTTGTATAAAATGGATTTAGGTTTTTCAATATAATGCTCAGTACTTATAACTAATGCACATCATATGTGGTGACAGAGACATTTATTACTCACAAATATCCACAAGCTTCCTTACAATTTACAGCTCTCTTTCTGTTTGCATGATCTTGTGATGAATTTTGGTTAATGGTGTTACTCTGCAGATCTTGCTTCCCCTCTGCAGTAAACTGGAAACCTCATCCCAAGATTAAAAGAGAAAGACATTCTTTATAGACACCTGTTGACCAGGAAAGTCACCAAAGAGCCAACAGAACATACCCTTGTGAAAAATGAATCTGTTATATTAAGCCACTGAGGTTTCGGATTTGTTTCTCACTTCAGCTTCAACTAACTATACACTTACCCATACAAATATTAATGACTAGAAGTGAGTTCTGCCGTAAAAACAAAGAAATATAAAACTCTAAAATATGTGCCATTAGGTTAATAGATGGGCAGTAGAAAGTGGAAAAAACAAAATATACTGAGCCTAGGAAGATGGGGATCCATGTTATCCCATGGCAGAACACTTGGTAAAACTTAGTGATAGAGGTGGTGGTGTTGATTACATTTGGCAACTTATTTCAAGAAAATATTGAGGTTTTTTTTTTTTTTTTTTTTAAGAAAAGGCAGGGATATAAGTTGAAATGAAAAGAAATAGAGTCCAGAAATTCAAGACCTTGTTAAGATGGAAATGGTGACTGATTCTAGACACCAGTGTATAAGATACATCATTTAAGAAGGCTGTTTTCAATAAATGTAATATAGGCAGCCAGTTAAAATGATTCAGCCCAATAATCAGAAGGTACTCCCCTTTACGTCAAGCCAGAGAAGCTAGAGAAGGGTAGGAAAGTGAAAGTCACTCAGTCGTGTCCGACTCTTTGTGACCCCATGGACTGCAGCCCGCCAGGCTTCCCTGTCCATCATCGATAACTGGAGCTTGCTCAAACTCATGTCCATCGAGTCAGTGATGCCATCCAGCCATCCTCTGTCATCCCCTTCTCCTTCTGCCTTCAATCTTTCCCAGCATCAGGGTCTTTTCCAATGAGTCATTTCTTCCCATCAGGCGGCCAAAGAATTGCAGTTTCAGCTTCAGCATCAGTCCTTCTGAATCAATGGGATTCTCTAGTTCAGAATACTGGAGTGGGTAGTCGTTCCCTTCTCCAGGGGATCTTCCCAACACAGGATCGAACCCAGGTCTCCCACATTGCAGAAAGATTCTTTACCAGCTGAGCCACCAGGGAAGCCCTCATTTTACTCATAAGTGAGCAGCTATGGAGGTAAGACAAAGGTAAGAAAGCAATAAAATGTAAGCAATCTGAGAGTGGTGGTTTATGGAGCCAAGAGTAAAAGTGTTGAATGTTTTAGAGTTCCACTCTTATAGAAATCAAGAGTTTGATACAAAAATATTTGTGATTATTCAAAGCGTAATAATCCCAAACTTCAAGGGGCAGAACACAGACTGAAAAGGAACGCCCTGAGAACACTGGTCAAGGGACTTCCTCCCTGATTGCTGAGTTAGGGCCCCATAAATGTGCATCCAGGGTAGGAAGTGGGGCAGGATGTCAGAATTGCCATCAGCCAGGGCAAGCTCCGTGTCCCCCATTTTTGCCCTTCCTAATGGCAGAGTTTCCTGACGTTATCCTGCCCCTGTTCCCCCTCTGTGTACTGGAGGGAAAAGCCGATTCTGACTCCTCATTGGACTGTTTCTTTGACTTGCTTTCTGTTGCTTTTGCTATTATAATCATGCATAATGTCTTGCCTTAGAGCAACCTGCCCCTCTACCTAAGTGTTAAAGTGCCACTGTTCAGAGCCCTGTCCACCTGTAGATGGCAGAAAGGAAGAAATTACACATCCCCTGCCTGAGACTCGCCATTCTAGGAGATATTTCCAAGATTAATGGTCTTTTTACTTTGTTTTCCCCCTTCCCCTCAATCTCTGTTCTATAAAAGAGCCTGGCATCCAGACCCAGACAAGATGGTTATTTTGAGGCATTAGTCTGCCGTCTTCTGAGTAAGCCAGTGATGCCCGGTCACCGTGAGGGAAAGCGCGGCGTCTCGGCCAGCGACACCCGGTCATGGTGAGGGAAAGTGCAGCATCTATTGTATTGAACATTCATCTCAATTTATTCAAATCTTATTTTATTCAAAAAATATTAAAATTCTTAGATGCTGGAATATATTTTACAGAACACCAAATAATCATGTCCAACTGAAACAGGAGGGAAGGGGGCAGGACACAACCATGAAAAGAATAACATAACCCAAGGACATGACAAGAAAACTGGCTAGAGCCAACTAGGTCCCAGCAAGCAGAAGGCTTGACTTTCAGTGGACCCAGGGTCTCATTATGTGTTCACTGCAGGCATTAACTGCCAAGTGACACACCCACCAGCACCATGACACCTCTAAGGCTGACCGTAAAAGGCTGAAAAGTGGGCAGTGGCCCAATTCTTGGAAATCTTCACCCCTTTTCCAAAATAGCTGGAATGAACCCCACTTGTTAGCCTATGAAATTACCCAGCTGAAAAAGACTAACCATGCAACATTATGCCTCCATTTCTTCCCTGTAAATAGGTTCATTAGTACTGCTTTTCTGGATTTCATATTTATTAATTAATATATGATGCTTATTTTTCTGATGACCTAGAAGGGTGGGATTGGAGAAGGGAAGGAGGCTCAATAGGGAGGAGTTTTATATATAATTATGACTGATTCATGTTTTTGTATGGCAGAAACCAATCAATATTATGAAGCAATTATCCTCCAATTAAAAAAGAAAAGAAAACTGACCATATTGTGTTGTGGAGCCTCTTGCCTTCTGAGATGGCCCATGCTCCTTTGTATGGAATGCGTTTCTCCCAAGGCCATTCTTACCTTTAGAGAGGGATCACATTCTGTCTATAGGATGTACATCTCCCTAAATAAATCCACTTAACTGTCACTTTGTCTCTCACTGATTTCTTCCTATAACGAGCCATAAAAAACCCGAGCTTCATTAAGTCCGAGACTGGCTATGTGATCTTAGTGAAGAGACCATGGGTTCAAGTCCCAAATCTGACTTGTGTGGTTTCACAAAGACTCAAAATAATAAAAATTCTTAGACTTTATAATGTATTTTAACGAACACCAAATTCTCATGTCCAAAGAGTTAAACATATATATCTATAATATAAAAATATTAATATATAAACAATAAGAATTTAAAAAGAATTCTAACTATAGTGATGAAATGGAGGGAGACAAACATCCTTAGTGGAATAAGGCATGCAGTGCATTGAAAGCAGACCAGAATAGTAGAGCTGAGTTGATTCTGCATGACTAGATATGTGACATCATATTTCATCTACTATAAGATGTGAATCTTTCCATTCATTCACTCTGAATACCTCTGAAATTGCATTGTGACATACCATCTAAGGCATCTTCAAATGGTTGTCAACCAGACCACAATCATGACATAGTTCTCCCTGCCTGTGTACATGACCAAAACTTGATCATGGTTATTTTTCATGACATCAACTGAGCTGTGGACATTACTGAAAAACCCTATGTTGCTGTCTTTTAAAATTTTCACTATGATTTAAAGGTGAAAAGTTATTGTCTACCCAGAAAGGAACAGGAGAAAGCAGTGGGGCATGAATTTGCTACTTGCAAAGCAAATATTTCCACTGGGAGAGTAAACCCGTTCTACATTTTCTTGCAAAGCTGCAACCAAACGCTTTATGAGATTCTTGAAGAAATCCATGGTTGATGATGTGTGACTTTTTTATTAATAGTATTGCCTATCATACACAAGCGGAGAAGGCAATGGCACCCCACTCTAGTACTCTTGTCTGGAAAATCCCATGGATGGAGGAGCCTGGTAGGCTGCAGTCCATGGGGTCGCTAAGAGTCGGAGACAACTGAGAGACTTCATTTTTCACTTTCATGCATTGGAGAAGGAAATGGCAGCCCACTCTAGTGTTCTTGCCTGGAGAATCCCAGGGACGGGGGAGCCTGGTGGGCTGCCGTCTATGGGGTCGCACAGAGTCGGACACGACTGAAGCAACTTAGCAGCAGCATCATACACAAGAAAGAGTAAATATTAAAACTTGCAGAATAGATGTGTAGGGCATAGAGGAAGTTAGAAAGACAACTTCTGGGCATACAAGAAAATCTGTGTTCCCAAGGAAAGTATCTGGTAGGAACATATGGATTATGATGATGATTTGAGCAGAGTTGGCTCTAAATGGGAACACATTTTAGGATTATCTTAATCACTCTATTTCATTTGTATGCCCTTTTTAATGAATGTCCCCAAACTTGATATTAAAGCTTCACCTCCCCCTTCCCCCCGCCCCTGCCCTGTGCCATACAGGAGGTTCTCACGAGCTATCTATCCCATACACAGTAGTGTACTGACTCAGTCCCAATCTACCCATCCACCCCACCCACAACCCTTACCTCCTTGGTGTCCACACATTTGTTCTCTGTGTCTGTCTCTACTTCCCTGCAAACAGGTTCATCTGTAGTATTTTTCTCAATTCCACATATATACACTGATATATGATATTTGTTTTCTTTTTCTGACTTAAAAAATCATACAATCTGTTTGTAGGACATGTATTAAGTTAACCTTAAAAATACATTCCAATATATATTAGGTGCCACCCTTATGGCAGAAAGTGAAGAGGAACTAAAGAGTCTCTTGATGAAAGTGAAAGAGGAGAGTGAAAAAGTTGGCTTAAAGCTCAACATTCAGAAAACTAAGATCATGGCATCTGGTCCCATCGCTTCATGGCAAATAGATGGGGAAACAGTGGAAACAGGGACAGACTGTATTTTTGGGGGCTCCAAAATCACTGCAGATGGTGATTGTAGCCATGAAATAAAAAAACACTTGCTCCTTGGAAGAAAAGTTATGACCAAACTAGACAGCATATTATAAAGCAGAAACATTACTTTGCTAAAAAAGGTCCATCTAGTCAAGGCTATGGTTTTTCCAGTGGTCATGTATGGATGTGAGTGTTGGACTATAAAGAAAGCTGAGTACTGAAGAATTGATGCTTTTGAACTGTGGTATTGGAGTAGACTCTTGAGAGTCCCTTGGACTGCAAGGAGATCCAACAAGTCCATCCTAAAGGAAATCAGTCCTGAGAGTTCATTGGAAGGACTGATGTTGAAGCTGAAACTCCAATCCTCTGGCCACCTGATGTGAAGAGCTGACTCATTGGAAAAGACCCTGATGCTGGGAGGGATTGGGGGCAGGAAGAGAAGAGGATAACAGAGGATGAGATGGCTGGATGGCATCACTGTCTCAATGGACATGAGTTTGAGTAAACTCCCGGAGTTGGTGATGGACAGGGAGGCCTGGCATGCTGCAATTCATGGGGTCGCAAAGAGTCGGACACGACTGAGTGACTGAACTGAACTGAACCTAGAATAGTCAAATTCATAGTGTCAGAAAATATATCTGTAGACGCCAGGGCCAAGGCGGGTGTTGGTTTGGGAGGTTGGGGAGTTAGTGTTTAATGGTGACAGAGAGCCAGTTTAGGAAAGTGAAAAATTCAGGAGATGATGGTGAGAATTGCACAAAAATGTGAATGTCCTTAGTGCCCCTGATTGTCCAGTCAATATGGTTAAAATAGTATGTTTTGTATTCTGTGACTTTTACCACAACATACATTTTTTTAAAAAAAGAAAGCTTCACCTTTTCTTACTCAATTCAAATAAAATGTTTATTTTGCAAAATTTATCTGAACTTTGGTTTCCTCTTGGTTAAAAGGGAGATAAGAATGTTTCCCCCTCTTTTGTCATAATTACTGTGAAGATAAGTGAGATAATGCACACAGGAATGCTGCGTACAAAGGAGCACAGGCATAGTTACAGTCACCATACACACTAGAAAAACTGATCACCTGCATTACTGGCAGATCAACAGCAAGCAGTACTCGTTAGTGGTGAGATTCCAGGCAGTGCCCTCTGCCTTCCCCTGAAATAAAAAGGACACGAATGAATAAGAGATTAGACGGTTCGCCACAAAGGGATTACCTAAGGCATCCCTTTGTGTCGCTTACAGCTGCCCATTTACTTGTTGTTAATACCAGAGACCTCTCAGCAGGAAGGGAGCATGAAATAAGCGGGGAGGGAATGCTGGAAAAGGGCAAAGGGAAGCCTCCCGCTGGGCACCGCACATTCAGAGGGAGGCTGGTGTCACCTGAACTGACTCACGCTCCTAGCTCCACAGGGCTGCTGACGGAGACGTAACCCCCCACACCCATGCACCCAGTGCAGGATGCGGGCTCCCGGGAGACCTTCAGGCTGTGCTGACGAGGGAGCTGCCCATCTTACAGTCATTAACTTTACCCAAGTTTGGAATTCAATATGCTTTACTTTGCTCTATTTAGTTTTTATTATTTTAAATATATACATGCTATTGAATTCTATCATACATGCAGGGAAGTTCACAAATCTTAAGTGTACAGTGTAAGGAGTTGTCACAATGTAGTAATTATTACACAGATCAAGAAATTATTGATACCAAAAGCAGCCTCTCCACAGAATCAGATCTCAGAGACGGGATTTTGAGTGAAGTAAAATAGGACTAACTTTTGAACTGTGATGTCGTCATCACAAACTTGAGAGTCACTTGAACTGCAAGGAGATCCAACCAGTCCATCCTAAAGGAAATCAGTCCTGAATATTCATTGGAAGGACTGATGTTGAAGCTGAAACTCCAATCCTTTGGCCACCTGATGTGAAGAGCTGACTCATTGGAAAAGACCCTGATGCTGGGAAAGATTGACGGCAGGAGGAGAAGGGGATGACAGAGGATGAGATGGTTGGTTGGCATCACTGACTCAATGGACATGGGTTTGGGTGGACTCTGGGAGTTGGTGATGGACAGGGAGGCCTGGTGTGCTGCAGTTCATGGGGTCGCAAATAGTTGGACACAACTGAGTGCCTGAACTGAACTGTTGATAAACATTTGGGTTGTTCTCTGCCCTGGGCTATTGTTATCAAATCTGTAAGATACATTCTCATAAAAATCCTTTGTAAAGATATTTGTACTCATTTCTCTTGGGTATATATATACCTAGGAAGTGTTGGGTCATGGAGAGTGGGTATATGTGTAATTTCATGAAAAACAACGGTCTTCCAAAATCGCGGTACCTGTTGACTAAAAAAATCGTCACAACCTGACAAGAGAGAGTTGTTTTTTTTAGGACTTAGGAGAGTGGATTTTTAGGACTTCAGATGTGGGAGGCGGCATCTCATGTGCTCTGAGGAACTCCTCTGAGGAGCAGGGGAGGGAGTCAGGTTATAAAAAGTTTGTAACAGACGGGCAGCCAGTCTGAACATTACAGATGTATCACAGTAAGGAATTCAGTGCTCTTCTATGTCCAGTGATGCTAAAGCTGAAACTGCAGTACTTTGGCCACCTCATGCAAAGAGTTGACTCATTGGAAAAGACTCTGATGCTGGGAGGGATTGGGGGCAGGAGGAGAAGGGGACGACAGAGGATGAGATGGCTGGATGGCATCATCGACTTGATGGACGTGAGTTTGAGTGAACTCCGGGAGTTGGTGATGGACAGGGAGGCCTGGCGTGCTGTGATTCATGAGGTCGCAAAGAGTGAGCAAGTGAACTGAACTGAACTGAATCTAAATTTCGTTAATCTTGACTATGCATAAAACTTTTTCCTCAGGGTTTCTTTCCACAGTCTCTCATTACTTCCTCTCAGTTCTCATCAAAATAAAATCTACCACCTGATTCTTTCCTTTTTTTTTTTAATAAAATGTAATTACATTTTTAATATTTTCTTTACTGAAATTATACTTTTTTTTCTTATACAACATTGGAATGTTGCTGTATTATTCCTAATGTTTAGCTACATGTTTAAATAAGAATCCACAACTCTGAAAACCTTAACTTTTAGTAAAAGCCAAAAGTATGCAATCTGAACTGTCTTTACACTAGCATTTTATAGATTGGAGAGCATAAACACCAGTGATAATTTTTAAAAAACTTTTTTTTAAAAATAAAGAACATCTCAGTTCAGTTCAGTTGCTCAGTCGTGTCTGAGTCTGCGACCCCATGAATTGCAGCACGCCAAGCCTTTGCCAAGAGAATGCACTGGTCATAACAAACACCCTCTTCCAACAACACAAGAGAAGACTCTACACATGGACATCACCAGATGGTCAACAGCGAAATCAGATTGATTATATTCTTTGCAGCCAAAGATGGAGAAACTCTATAAAGTCAGCAAAAACAAGACCAGGAGCTGACTGTGGCTCAGATCATGAACTCCTTATTGCCAAATTCAGACTTAAATTGAAGAAAGTAGGGAAAACTACTAGACAATTCAGGTATGACCTAAGTCAAATCCCTTATGATTATACAGTGGAAGTGAGAAATAGAATTAAGGGACTAGATCTGATAGAGTGCTTGATGAACTATAGACAGAGGTTCGTGACATTGTACAGGAGACAGGGATCAAGACCATCCCCATGGAAAAGAAATGCAAAAAAGCAAAATGGCTGTCTGAGGAGGCTTTACAAATAGCTAAGAAAAGAAGAGAAGCAAAAAGCTGAGGAGAAAAGGAAAGATGTAAGCATCTGAATGCAGAGTTCCAAAGAATAGCAAGGAGAGATAAGCACGAACATCTCAGGTGATACCAAGCACTTTCTTTAATACTGGTGATACCTTGTCCTGGCGAAGGGGCTTGCATAACTCAGTGAAGCTATGAGCCGTGCCGTGCAGGTCCACCTAAGACGGGCAGGTCATGGTGAAGAGTTTTGACAGAACGTGGTGCACTGGAGGAGGGCATGGCAAACCACACCAGTGTTCTTGTGGTGAGAACACAAGAGCTGCATGAACAGTATTAAAAAGCAAAAAGACATGATACCAGAAGATGCAGCCCCGAGGGGGGAAGGTGTCCACTGAGCTACTGCAGAAGAGCAGAGGGCAAGTACTAACAGCGCCAGAAAGAATGAAGTGGCTGGGCCCAAGCAGAAAGGACGCACAGCGTGGATGTGACTGGTTGGGAAAGTTAAGTCTGATGCTATAAAAAACAGTATTGCATAGGAGCCTGGAATGTTAGGTCCATGAATCAAGGTAAATTGGATGTGGTCAAACAGGAGATGGCAAGAGTGAACATCAACATCTTAGGAATCAGTGAACTAAAATGGACTGGAATGGGGGAATTTAATTCAGATGAGCATTATCTCTACCACGGTGGGCAAAAATCCCTTAGAAGAAGTGGAGTAGCCATTATGGTCAACAAGAGTCCCAAAGGCAGTGCTTGGGTGCCATCTCAGAAACGAATGAGAATGATCTCCGTTCATTTCCAACACAAACCATTCAACATCACAACGATGCAAGTCTATGCCCCAAGCACGCGCTGAAGAAGCTGAAGCTGACCAGTACTTTTTAGAAGTAGAGATAGCTCTTGTGAAATGTGTACACGGACATAAACAGGCAAACTAGAGAGCTCGTGGCTTCACCTAACAGCTTAGGTGAGAATCAGGTGTTGCCGTATAAACTTCTGTTGGAATACCCTAAAGTTGCCTGCTCAGACGATTCAGGCTTACCATCTTTTAGGTTTGGCCGAGGGAGCATTTTCAGCGGTTTGGATTTAAAACTGCCAGTTTTATTCCCTTTTTTTTGAAGTCTAACCTTCTTGATCTAACTCGGGTCTTGGTGGCCTGTGTTTATATTTCTGGGTTTTAGACATTTGCAAGACAAAGACAGTTGCTTTTAGTTTTCCAAAGAACAGTTTTGTCACCTAAAGATATTAAAGCCAGTGACAAGATTTTTAATTAAACTGAAATTTATTTTGCAAAGCTCTATGTTCTATAACGTTAGAGTTTAATTTATCATGTCTTCAAAGGTTTGTATAAGGCATTCAACAAAGACCATTCTGACTTTACAAATTAAACCAAAGCAGCTTCACTATCCTGCTTTTCTTAGTCCTTCCACGTTAGTTCCCAGTTTTTAATTATTTCTTATAAATCAGGTAACTCTATTGGCTAGTACTGCTGCTGCTGCTGAGTCACTTCAGTCATGTCCGACTCTGTGCGACCCCATAGACGGCAGCCCACCAGGCTCTCCTGTCCCTGGGATTCTCCAGGCAAGAACGCTGGAGTGGGTTGCCATTTCCTTCTCCAATGCACGAAAGTGAAAAGTGAAAGTGAAGTCGCTCAGTCGTATCCGACTCTTCTCGACCCCAGGGACTGCAGCCTACCAGGCTCCTCCGCCCATGGGATTTTCCAGGCAAGAGTACTGGAGTGGGGTGCCATTGCCTTCTCCGATTGGCTAGTACAGTTATTATTTCTTTAGGTTAGGTAGTAGGTTTAGTCCCTCAGTCATGTCTGACTCTGTGACTCCATGGACTGTAGCCCACCAGACTCCTCCATCCATGGGATTTTCCAGGCAAGATTATGTGAATGGCTTGCCATTTCCTTCTCCAGTTGGCAATCTATATACCTTGTCCATCCCACAATGTAATTTAACAAAAGGCATAGCCATCTTATTTGAAGCCCATTTAAATATGACTATTTTATGTACTTTTACCCAAATTTTGCCAACTTTTATACCTCTAACTTTACTTTCCATCAGGATCCAGGTACCAAACTTTGGTCTTAGAGGAGGGTTTTTAGAAGACTTTTTTCTTCTTTTCCTGTGCCCTGTCCATTTTACCTACTTTGATGTAAAAAAGCTCTGGGATCCCCAAAGTGGTGGAGGAGGTCAGGTATGTGGAATCTTCCCAGACTAGATATCCAATCTGTGTCCTCTGCACGGGCAGGTGGATTCTTACCCACTGTGCCCCCAGGGGAGTCTTGTGTGTGTGTGTGTGTGTGTGTGTGTGTGTGTTTAAACAGAGTTTTCTCTATTACTTCTTTGGTGCATAGTTTTTGACTAAAAGTTGACACATTGTACAGAATACTAGAGATGACACACATAGTATTTGGGTGGACATCAGCACGCCGTGTGTTTTGACTGGGTTTTGGTACGGAGGCTTTGATCTGGATTTGAGTTTTGTCTCTGAGTTCCTTCAGATGCTTTTAGCTCTACCTCTTGGCTTAGCTGAAAGCTGGTGTATTAAAGAGGTTTTCTCTGTCCTCTTTACCTTTGGCCTCAGGTCCTCTCTTTGAATCTGCTCCTCAAAGAGAGTCTCTGTCCGTATTCTTGCGTCTGTCCCAGAATGAGAGCTCTGTGACTGACTACTCAGCTTTTGCTGGTTTGGCTGTACTGGGCGGGGTGTGTGTCCGGTGTTACTGGGTTTGAAGATTCTGGGCATCAGGCATGAGGTCTCCTCTGTGGCCCTGCCTCTCTCCTAATGCTCAGGAATCTCTAACAGTCTGAGCTCAGCGTGTTTCCTTGCCTTTCTGCCATTGCCAGGTCATTGTTCTATTGCTCTGGGGACAGTGAGTTCTCATCTGTGGTCTAAGGCGACAGAATCTGATGCCTCTCTCCCAGGGGTTGGAAGCTTTTGTTCAGGATGGGAGAAGGGGGTGAAGTATCAGGGCAGGACTCGCTGGGCTTCTCATAATGACTGCCGTACCCCTTCCCAGACCTGCACCCGTGGCAGGGAGGGGTTTCGCAGACTTCTCTCCTTGCCCCTAATCTCCTGGCTCTCAGGAGATCTACTGATAAAAGACTTCAAATAGGCGGTCAAACTACTGCGTCTGTTTCTCCCAAAGGTCCTATAATATCCTGTTAGTTCAAATATGTTCTTTAGTGATTTAAGTTTTGCTTGAATTCTTCTCTTGGGTTGTATGGGATCCAGGTAGGCAGCTTTTTGTGTCCCCTTCATCCCAGGAGCTCATTTTTCCTTAGATTTCAGGTTTTTTGTTTGCTTTGTAACCTCAGTTATCTTGTTGGGCTTGAGAAGAAAAATGTGAATTTGCAGATTATCTGTTTGTAAAGTGTTTATTGTAAGAGTGAAAACGAAACTTTTTCCAGCTTTTTCAATTCTGAGTAGAAACTAGACGTCAATCACAGTACATTATTATTACTATTTCTATAAATAAGTCCTCTTTAAGAGAAGTTAAGAAGCATGGAAAATAGCTATTTTTATTTATATACATGTTTCTAATATTTTGTGCTCTTCTTTCCTTTGATTTCCCTGAATTCTTATCTTATATCACTCTCTTTCAGGCCGAAGAATTTTCTTTATCATACTCTGTCGTGTAGCTCATCTGGTGGCCCTTCAGTTTTTATTTACCTGAAAATGTATTTTATCTTCAGTTTTGAAGGATACTTTGGTGGGGGTAGAACTCTAGATTTTCTTTTATTTTTATTCAGCATTTCAAAGATGCCAGACCTTTGTCTTCTGGTTTTCACTGATTTAGATAGAAAGCAGTTATAATGCTAATCATTGTTTACTCACATAATGTGTTTTTCCATCTCTGGCTCATCTCAAGATGTTCTCATGACATTTAGAAAAGAATTGTCTGAAGCTTTCCAGATGTAACTGAGTGTTTTAGAGGGATAAGCTCAAATCACTGGCAGCGGGAAAAGCTTCTGCAAGGAGGCCAAGGCAGGAAGCAGCTGTGTCGTTACAGGAAAACGGAGGCAGGTTGGATTAAATGACCAACTTGTCCCTTTTGCCTAGGATTTTCCCGGTTCTAGCCCTGCAGACCTGGAAACCCCTCAATTTCCTCAAAACTGGGCAATCTGCTCAGGAATATCCCGGTTTTGGAACAGAAAATCTTACATCTTGGGCAACTCCTCAGTTCCACACAAACCCGGATGGCTGGTCACCCTACATCAACTTTTCTCTTTATCCATCCCCTTCTTTCTATCCTCTTTGCTACTATTAATAACTTAGTTCATTCCCTTGAAAATGTTAATCTGGATTGTGGCAGTAGCCTGCTAACTGAATTTATCGCTTTTATCACTGGCCTCACACAGTGTTGATCTTAGTGCTCCTTTTCAAGTTTGTGAACCCAGAACATGCACAGCTTTCATGCATGTGTGGCTTCTAAACCTAGCTTTCTGAAGCTAGTTCTGTACATGTTTTGCCTTGAGACCAAAGTTTCTCTCTGCTAGAAATTCGGTATCTCTTTGTTTGTTCTAACATTTGAAGAGACTATCCCCAGGCTGTGGGAACTGATCGATTTTGATTATATGAAATGTTTTATATTTTCTAGCTCCAATGTGCATCAATTGCCAGTGTCAAACCAGGTCTAGAGCAACTTTATTTTCTTTAGTGATTTGATGATCCTGACAGTCTCCAGCACTCTCTCTGTGGGGTGAGTTTCAGTACACTCTTGTCCAGTCCAGAAGAAATTCAAGTGATCCCTGTCTTCTCAGGTTGCTGCTTCAGGAACAAAAAGGAATTATTCCTAGAAAATTGTGCTCATTAAAATCAGATATTGAAAACGTGATTTGGTTGCAAACAAAGTAAAACTAGTCAAGAAGGTGGAATGGATTTTTAATTAAGTTTGAGCTTGTGGCACTTGTGAATTAGGACAGTTTCTGTTCCCCAGTGGTTCTTGATTAGCAACAAGCCAGTTATTCTTGCCCTACACTGATTTCTTGGGTGGAAAACCAATGCATTTCTCAACTAGAGCAGTTTTCTAGAAAGTTCAGGATTTTTCTAGAGAAATTGTGGGCATCTGAACTACCTTTGAGAGGTCCTTAATGAAGTTACAAGTGTGTGTGTGCTCCGTCGTGTCCAACTCTTTTGCAACCCCATGGACCATAGCCACCAGGCTCCTCTGTCCATGGGATTTCCCAGGCAAGAATACCGGAGTGGATTGCCATTTCCTTCTCCAGGAGATCTTCCTAACCCAGGGATCAAACCCACATTTCTTGTGTCTCCTGCATTGGCAGGCAAATTCTTTACCACTACACCACCTGGGAATCCCAAAAGCTATTTGACCAGGGCAAAATATTTTTACAATACCACCTCATAAGCAGCATGTGGAGGGAAGTTTTTCATTCTGTCTTGTTTATTTCCAGTTAATGTCATCACTGCCAAAAATGTTCATTAAAGTATCAAATCCTATGAGCACTCCAGGAATATACTTGGTATGAATTTTTGCCAAAGGAATTACTTGGTAACTAAAAAGCCATAGACTTAGTAGTTGAACTCCTTGGCTTAGAGATCATTTAGTGAGACTGCTTTGAACTTGTATTTTTCTTTTGAAGCAAATACATTTCTTCAAACAAAATCTCGCCTAGAAATGCCTTGTGTAGAAGAAAAAAAAAGAGCATTCCTCTGAATGAAGCATGGTGGCATGAGTGCTCATCATTTTCCTCTCCTCCCATATCTGCAGCATTACAAAGAAACAGAATGATTAAAATTTACAAAAATGTCATGTCTAACTGCACACAATTGTAACATGTCCATCACCTGTATGAAAAATCTCTCCCCAAATTATATTCCTAGAAAGAGCACAACAGAAATGTACAGTTTCCCTATCAGTTTGAAATTGGATATATCACATATTACAATATTTTTAAAAAGCTCAAAAGAGACCTTCCCAAAAAACTGGTATTTTTAAATCACTGTATAAAAACCACCTTCGTCTTAGGTATAAAATGTCTATTTGAAATGGTGAACTGTTGTCTCTTTAAGACACATCTTTATAAACAAAATAATGATAACAACAATCATAAAGACAAAGTTACATTTTTTTTTGGAATATGTTAGAGATTTTAACTCGGAGAAGGCAATGGCATTCCACTCCAGTACTCTTGCCTGGAAAATCCCAGGGACGGAGGAACCTGGTGGGCTGCAGTCCACGGGGTCACTAAGAGTCAGACACGACTGAGTGACTTCACTTTCATGCATTGGAGAAGGAAATGGTAACCCACTACAGTGTTATTGCCTGGAGAATCCCAGGGACAGGGGAGCCTAGTGGGCTGCCGTCTATGGGGTCGAACAGAGTCGGACATGACTGAAGTGACTTAGCAGCAGCAGCAGAGACTTAAACTCATAGAAATCTAAACTCACTTTTATTTCAGAGTTCTAAATAAATGGAATCCCTTCTTTAAATTGAATTTTGTGGAAACTCAGTGGGTAAATCAGTTTGAGGTTGAATTCTTCTGACTGACGAAGGAGAGAGCCCTGAAGCAGTTACTATTTGCCTCCCCTGTGGCGTGTCTTATGAGACCCAGGCCTCTTCTAGAGCCTGTAAAGCAGAGCGCTGAAGGATGAAGGCTCTGGAGTCAGTGAAACGAGATTTGGCTCACATCTTTGCCTCTTATTAATTCATCAGGCTCATCTCTCTGAGTCTCAATTTCTTCATCTGAAAATGAGAACAATTGCAGTTGAGAGTCATCAAGAGTGGATTGCTATCATTTCTTTTTCTCTGAATCCATGTTGCTCCATCCATTAAGAGGTAGATTCTGTTTCCCACCCCCTTGAAAATAGGCCAGCCTTATGAATTCCTTTTACCAATAGATTATGGAGAAAATGACTCTGTTCCATTTCCAGTAACAAACCTTAGGAAGCTTTGCTAAGGTAGCTTCTGCTTAGGAAAGCCAGCTGCCGTGTTACAAAGACATTCAGATGAGACGATTAGATGGAGGAGAAATCAGGATTGGCAGAGAGGTCATAGGTAGAACACAGACCCCCCCAGAGAGCTGAGTGGAGTCCACATGGATCAGCCCCACCATGAGCTGAAGTCAGAGGAGTGTGTGAGCCCCAGGCAGTAGGAGAACCATCTAGCTCAGATGAACTAAATTTCTGACCCTCTGGAAAGTGAGAAATGACTGATATTGTGCATCAATCCTTGCCATTCTGGAGGTGTGTCTTAGGTAGCAATGGGTACCTGAAATAGAAAAAGAATCTATTTCCTGTGATGTCTGTTGGAATTAAATTAGACAGCAATCATATGCTAAAACAAGGATTACCATATGGGGGAGAATTACAGTTAAATTCAACTCTTGTTAGTGATTGGATGGTAACAGTGAGTCAGAATTCCAGAGACCAATCCCTTTGTGGAGCTTACAGCCTAGAAGGAGCAGACAGAAATGATAGTTTGTTAGAATGTACTGTCCAATGGGAAAACAAAGACTGTGGGTGGAGCATCCACACACTCCCAGAGGAAGGACATGGCCGGTCCAGACACTGAAAGGACAGAGCATGGCTGGACTGGCCGGGGTTCAGCAGGGAGGTCATGGTGGCTGGGACACACGGGGCAATGTGGAACATGGAAAGAGACGTTGTTTGCTGCCAGGGGCAGGATGGAAACTATGGTGAGATCTTTGGCTATTCTAAAACATTGAGAAAGAGGTGTTTTGTCTCTTGAAAGTGATGGTATTTTTTTTTCCCCAAAACTGTGAAACGGAAACTCAGCAACAGTTGAAATACCTGATATTGCCTTCCTAACACTTATCACTTCCAACAAATTAGCATGTTTTGTTCATTTGTTTCAGTTCAGTTCAGTCGCTCAGTGTGTCCGACACTTTGTGTCCCTATGGACTTCAGCAGGCCATGCTTCCCTGTCCATCACCAACTCCTGTAGCTTGCTCAGATTCATGTCCATCAAATCAGTGATGCCATACAACCATCTCATTCCTCTGTCATCCCCTTCTCCTCCTGCCTTCAATCTTGCCCAGCATCAGGGTCTTTTCCAGCGAGTCAGTTCTTTGCATCAGGTGGACAAAGGATTGGAGTTTCAGCCTCAGCATCAGTCCCTCCAATGAACACCCGGGACTGATCCCCTTTAGGATGGACTGGTTGGATCTCCTTGCAGCCCAAGGGACTCTCAAGAGTCTTCCAACAACACAGTTCAAAAGCATCAATTATTTAGTCCTCAACTTTCTTTATAGACCAACTCTCACATCCACATATGACTACTGGAAAAACCATAGCTTTGACTAGACAGACCTTTGTTGGTAAAATAATGTCTGCTTTTTAAGATGCTGGCTACGTTGATCATGGGCTTCCCTGGTGACTCAATCAGTAAAGAATCTGCCTGAAATGCTGGAGACCTGCATTTGATCTGTGGGTTGGGAAGATCCCCTAGAAAAGGGAATGGCTACTCACTCCAGAAAGAATGACGAGACAGAGCCAAAGTGAAAACAATGTGCTGTTGTGGATGTGACTGGTGATGTAGGAACAATATTGCATAGGAACCTGGAATGTTAGATCCATGAATCAGGATAAATTGGAAGTGGTTAAACAGGAGATGCTAAGAGTGAACATCAGCATTTGAGGAATCAGGGAACTAAAATGGACTGGAATGGATGAATTTAATTAGGATGACCATTATATCTACTACTGTGGGTAACAATCCTTTAGAAGAAATGGAGTAGCCATCATAGTTAACAAAAGAATCCAAAATGCAGTTCAGATCAGTTTAGTCGTTCAGTCGTGTCCGACTCTTTGCGACCCCATGAATCGCAGCACGCCAGGCCTCCCTGTCCATCACCAACTCCCAGAGTTCACCCAGACTCACGTCCATTGAGTCAGTGATGCCATCCAGCCATCTCATCCTCTGCCGTTCCCTTCTCCTCCTGCCCCCAATCCTTCCCAGCATCAGAGTCTTTTCCAATGAGTCAACTCTTTGCATGAGGTGGCCAAAGTACTGGAGTTTCAGCTTTAGCATCATTCCTTCCAAAGAAATCCCAGGGCTGATCTCCTTCAGAATGGACTAGTTGGATCTCCTTGCAGTTCAAGGGACTCTCAAGAGTCTTCTCCAACACCACAGTTCAAAAGCATCAATTCTTCGGTGCTCAGCCTTCTTTACAGTCCAACTCTCACATTCATACATGACCACAGGAAAAACCATAGCCTTGACTAGATGGACCTTTGTTGGCAAAGTAATGTCTCTGCTTTTGAATATGCTATCTAGGTTGGTCATAACTTTCCTTCCAAGGAGTAAGCATCTTTTAATTTCATGGCTGCAGTCACCATCTTCAGTGATTTTGGAGCCCAGAGAAATAAAGTCTGACACTGTTTCCACTGTTTCCCCATCTATTTGCCATGAAGTGATGGGACTGGATGCCACGATCTTCGTTTTCTGAATGTTGAGCTTTAAGCCAACTTTTTCACTCTCCTCTTTCACTTTCATCAAGAGGCTTTTGAGTTCCTCTTCACTTTCTGCCATAAGGGTGATGTCATCTGCATATCTGAGGTTATTGATATTTCTCCCGGCAATCTTGATTCCAGCTTGTGTTTATTCCAGTCCAGCGTTTCTCATGATGTACTCTGCATATAAGTTAAAGAAGCAGGGTGACAATATACAGCCTTGATGAACTCCTTTTCCTATTTGGAACCAGTCTGTTGTTCCATGTCCAGTTCTAACTGTTGCTTCTTGACCTGCATACAGATTTCTCAAGAGGCAGATCAGGTGGTCTGGTATTCCCATCTCTTGAAGAATTTTCCACAGTTTATGTGATCAACACAGTCAAAGGCTTTGGCATAGTCAATAAAACAGAAATAGATGTTTTTCTGGAACTCTCTTGCTTTTTCCATGATCCAGCGGATGTTGGCAATTTGATCTCTGGTTCCTCTGCCTTTTCTAAAACCAGCTTGAACATCAGGAAGTTCACGGTTCACATATTGCTGAAGCCTGGCTTGGAGAATTTTGAGCATTACTTTACTAGCAAGTGAGATGGGTGCAATTGTGCAGTAGTTTGAGCATTCTTTGGCATTGCCTTTCTTTGGGATTGGAATGAAAACTGACCTTTTCCAGTCCTATGGCCACTGCTGAGTTTTCCAAATTTGCTGGCATATTGAGTGCAGCACTTTCACAGCATCATCTTTCAGGATTTGGAATAGCTCAACTAGAATTCCATCACCTCCACTAGCTTTGTTCATAGTGATGCTTTCTAAGGCCCACTTGACGTCACATTCCAGGATGTCTGGCTCTAGGTCAGTGATCACACCATCGTGATTATCTGGGTTGTGAAGATCTTTTTTATATAGTTCTTCTGTGTATTCTTGCCATCTCTTCTTAATATCTTCTGCTTCTGTTAGGTCCATACCATTTCTGTCCTTTATCGAGCCCATCTTTGCGTGAAATGTTCCCTTGGTATCTCTAATTTTCTTGAAGAGATCTCTAGTCTTTCCCATTCTGTTGTTTTCCTCTATTTCTTTGCATTGATTGCTGAGGAAGGCTTTCTTATCTCTTCTTGCTATTCTTTGGAACTCTGCATTCAGATGCTTATATTTTTCCTTTTCTCCTTTGCTTTTTACTTCCCTTCTTTTCACAGCTATTTGTAAGGCCTCCTCAGACAGCCATTTTACTTTTTTGCATTTCTTTTCCATGGGGATGGTCTTGATCCCTGTCTCCTGTACAGGGATGTCACGAACCTCATTCCATAGTTCATCAGGCACTCTATCTATCAGATCTAGTCCCTTAAATCTATTTCTCACTTCCACTGTATAATCATAAAGAATTTGATTTAGGTCATACCTGAATGGTCTAGTGGTTTTCCCTACTTTCTTCAATTTAAGTCTGAATTTGGCAATAAGGAGTTCATGATCTGAGCCACAGTCAGCTCCTGGTCTTGTTTTTGTTGACTGTATAGAGCTTCTCCATCTTTGGCTGCAAAGAATATAATCAATCTGATTTCAGTGTTGACCATCTGGTGATGTCCATGTGTAGAGTCTTCTCTTGTGTTGTTGGAAGAGGGTGTTTGTTATGACCAGTGCATTTTCTTGGCAAAACTCTATTAGTCTTTGCCCTGCTTCATTCAGTATTCCAAGGCCAAATTTGCTTGTTACTCCAGGTGTTTATTGACTTCCTACTTTTGCATTCCAGTCCCCTATAATGAAAAGGACATCTTTTTTGGGTGTTAGTTCTAAAAGGTCTTGTAGGTCTTCATAGAACCGTTCAACTTCAGCTTCTTCAACATTACTGGTTGGGGCATAGACTTGGATTACTGTGATATTGAATGGTTTGCCTTGGAAACGAACAGAGATCATTCTGTCGTTTTTGAGATTGCATCCAAGTACTGCATTATGGACTCTTTTGTTGACCATGATGGCTACTCCATTTCTTCTGAGGGATTCCTGCCCACAGTAGTAGATATAATGGTCATCTGAGTTAAATTCACCCATTCCAGTCCATTTGAGTTAGCTGATTCCTAGAATGTTGACATTCACTTTTGCCATCTCTTGTTTGACCACTTCCAATTTGCCTTGACTCATGGACCTGACATTCCAGGTTCCTATCTAGTCAAGGCTATGGTTTTTCCTGTGGTCATGTATGGATGTGAGAGTTGGACTGTGAAGAAGGCTGAGCACTGAAGAATTGATGCTTTTGAACTGTGGTGTTGGAGAAGACTCTTGAGAGTCCCTTGGACTGCAAGAAGATCCAACCAGTCCATTCTAAAGGAAATCAGTCCTGGTGTTCATTGGAAGGAATGATGCTAAAGCTGAAACTCCAATACTTTGGCCACCTCATGTGAAGAGTCAACTCATTGGAAAAGACTCTGATGCTGGGAGGGACTGGTGGCAGGAGGAGAAGGGAATGGCAGAGGATGAGATGGCTGGATGGCATCACTGATTTGATGGATGTGAGTCTGGGTGAACTCCAGGAGTTGGTGATGGACAGGGAGGCCTGGCGTGCTGCGATTCATGGGGTCACAAAGAGTCGGACACGACTGAGCGACTGAACTGAGCTGATTCATTTGTTTACTTGTTTACATTCTGCCCTTCCTACTGAAATGTAAGATCTACAAAACACTTCCTCTTTCTATTTCATTTTTGTACCTAAAACATGAAAGAGTTCATGTCACTGATACTTAAGACATATTTTTTTTGTGAAGGAATTTATGAATAAAAAATTTTGTTAATGCCAAACTTATCCTAAATACTTTATAGTTTACAAAATGCTTTTTCGTAGGTTATCTCATTCTAACCTTACAACGCAGTCAGGTAAGTGATCTTAGTCCATGTTATTAACATGATGATAACCATAATATTTCAAGTGGAGACTGAGCTGCAGAAAGTTAAAAGATCTTACGAATGAGGTCTCCCTGAAGACCACATGCAAGGTAGCTAAACCAATTTTAGGAGGTGTTCAAATTTTTTTTGTATTGTCTCACCTTTGTATATATAAATGTAAATATATGATTTACAATTTTGTAATAGTTTCAGGTGTACAAAAGTGATTCAGCTAAACATAGCTATTCTTTTTCAGATTCTCCCATTATGGGTTATTATAAGATACTGAGTATGGTTCCCTATGCTGTACTTCAGGACTTTGTTTTCTATTTTCTATATAGTAGTGTGTATCTGTAAATCCCACACTCCTAATTTATCCCTTCCCCTCCCACCTCCGTTTCTCTTTGCTAACCATAAATTTGTTTTCTGTGTATGTGAGTCTATTTTTGTTTTGTAAATAAGCTCACTTGTATTGTAATTTTAGATTTTATATATAAGTGATATTAGATATGTTTCTTTCTAATTCTGATTGACTTCACCTGCAGTGTGATAATCTTTAGGTCTGTCCATGTTGCTGCAATTGGCAGCATCTCATTCTTTTTCATGGCTGAGTAATATTCCAGCACGTACACATGCATATATGCATACACATCTTCTTTATCCATTCAGCTCTTGATGGATATTCAGGTTGCTTCCGTGTTTGTGCTGTTGTGAACAGTGCTCCTATGAACATAGGGGTGCGTGTATTCTTTTGAATTAGAGTTTTATACAGACGTATGCCCAGGGGTGAGATTGCATGATAGATCCACCATATGATAGGTCACATGACAGACTTAGTTTCTTCAGGAGTCTCCACACTGCTGTGGTTTTTCCTTTTTGCTGGGGGTTTGTGGGGTTTTAGTTTCCGGGACAAGGATTGAACCTGGGCCCTCAGCAGTGAGAGCGTGGAGTCCTAAGTGTTGGACAGCCAGGGAATTCCCCATACTGTTCTCCATAGCAGCTACACTAACTTGCATCCCCACCCAACTGTGAAGAAGGTTTTCTTTTCTCCAGACCCTCTCCAGCATTTATCATTTGTAGACTTTTTTGATGATGGCCATTCTAAGTGGTATGCTGCTGCTGCTCTTAAGTTGCTTCAGTCGTGTCTGACTCTGTGGGACCCCATAGACGGCAGCCCACCAGGCTCCTCTGTCCCTGGGATTCTCCAGGCAAGAACACTGGAGTGGGCTGCCATTTTCTTCTCCACTAAGAGGTATACTGTCTCGTTTTTTTGAAACAGTGTCACAGTGCACATTTTTTACTTGATAACTAAAAATTTTTCATCATACATTTAAAGAAGTTCAAAGGCTGTAACTTCTAGCATAATGGAAATCTGACATTTTTCTTTTCTGTAACAAATCCAACCTGAATATAAAAGCCTTTTGATACCCACTATTGTTTTTTTAAAGTATATATGTAAGCAAGTTTTTCTTTAACAGAAGGAAATTTTGACATATTTTTTCATATTGAATTTCTTTTTCTTTGAATTCATATTTCCATTCTATTTCCTTCACATGATTTTTTCTTTAAAATATATTTTATATTTGAAAGGATTGATTCAGAATTCTCTGAATCACCATGGTGTTTGTTATAAACTGAAATTTAAATATTTTATTTCTTATGACAATAAGGCTCCAGACTGAGTTTTCCTTATCATTAATATATAGCTAATAAAAATGACAGAGTAGTAGTACAAATGTTAATAAATAATCAACATAAAATGTAAAATTTATTGCATTTCTTAAGAAGATGAATAGGGATTTTCATCATGCATGCAGGGTAAATTTTACTTATTTTTTAAAAAACACAGGGTTTAGTGCCAGTTTTATTCCTGTTTAACATTTTTTTCCTGTGAGTGTTTGCATAAATAGATGAGAATAAAAAGTTATGTAACTAGCAACGACTCTTTGATTCTTTGACATATCTTTTAAGTTATATTACAAAAATTTCTTAGTGATCTATCATCAAAGGTTATGTTTAATAAGTATAAGCTATAACTCAGAGGAGTTGTGAAAAGCAGAGAATTAGAAAGCACCTAACCTGAGAAAGGGTTTGCTATGTAAGCATTCATTCCAGGCACCCGCACTGATGTTTAGAAATGATTTTGTGGTGCACATCTGAGGACCGCCACCTGGGTACAGCAGCAGACGCCGAGCATGCATGAAAACTGTGCTGAGGGGTGTCTGTAAAAAAGGAGGAGAGAGAGGACAACCTGGGAAATACGATCAAGCAGTATCTTCAGTTGGGCATGTGTCTGGAAGTTGAGGATTTGGAAATTGATTCTTTTAGAAACATCTATATGGCTGTGTTTATCAAGCTTCCATTCTGTCTTAGATGCTAAAGAATCTGCCTGCGATGCAGGTGACCTGGGTTCAATCCCTGGATTGAGAAGATCCCCTGGAGAAGGAAATGGCAATCCACTCCAGAACTCTTGCCTGTGAAATCCCATGGATGGAGGAACATGGTGGGCTACAGTCCATGGGGTTGCAAAGAGTCAGACGTGACTGAGCAACTAACACTCTGTCTTTTGTCTTGTATATTCTCCAGGCCAGAACACTGGAGTGGGTAGCTGTTCCCTTCTCCAGGGCATCTTCTTAACCCAGGGATCAAACCCAGGTCTCCCTCATTGGAGTCAGATTCTCTACCAGCTGAGCCACCAGGGAAGCCCAGAGGGCCATGTAGCCTTTGGGATCCAGTGGTTCCCAGATCCCAATCTGAAGATTACTGCTTAGAAGGACAGACTGCCCAGTTGCTCAGTGTCTGAAGGGGCAATGAATGAGTAACGGGAAAATACCCTCTGGAAGCATAACCTCAAAGGAAGCACGAGATGGGAGAGTGAGGCACAGAGAGAAACGAAATTCTTTAGAACAAGGGCATGGAGTGGCTGAAGCAGGCGGCGCAGGGACGTTACTCTACAAACCTGGGCTGCTGGGGGTGGGATTGGGGAGTCCCATGGGGGGTTCTTTAAGGAGAGGTCATCTTCAGGTCCTTTGGGGATTTTTATGTGAAACTTCTCTTGGACTCTCAAAATGTGATAGAGGAAAGAGAAGTGTGGCAGAGGAGACAGGTAGAGATACTCATATATCTTCACACACTAGTTTAAATATTTTGCTTGTTTGGTATCTACTGTAGTCAAGCAAACAGTGCAAGAAGATACAGATCAGACCAGTCGCTCAGTCGTGTCCGACTCTTTGCAACCCCATGAATCGCAGCACGCCAGGCCTCCCTGTCCATCACCAACTCCTGGAGTTCACTCAGACTCATGTCCATCAAGTCAGTGATGCCATCCAGCCATCTCATCCTCTGTCGTCCCCTTCTCCTCCTGCCCCCAATCCCTCCCAGCATCAGAGTCTTCTCCAATGAGTCAACTCTTCACATGAGGTGGCCAAAGTACTGGAGTTTCAGCTTTAGCATCATTCCTTCCAAAGAAATCCCAGGGCTGATCTCCTTCAGAATGGACTGGTTGGATCTCCTTGCAGTTCAAGGGACTCTCAAGAGTCTTCTCCAACACCACAGTTCAAAAGCATCAATTCTTCGGTGCTCAGCCTTCTTCACAGTCCAACTCTCACATCCATACATGACCACAGGAAAAACCATAGCCTTGACTAGACGGACCTTTGTTGGCAAAGTAATGTCTCTGCTTTTCAATATGCTATCTAGGTTGGTCATAACTTTCCTTCCAAAGAGTAAGTGTCTTTTAATTTCATGGCTGCAGTCACCATCTGCAGTGATTTTGCAGCCCCCCAAAATAAAGTCTGACACTGTTTCCACTGTTTCCCCATCTATTTCCCATGAAGTGATGGGACTGGATGCCATGATCTTCGTTTTCTGAATGTTGAGCTTTAAGCCAACTTTTTCACTCTCCACTTTCACTTTCATCAAGAGGCTTTTGAGTTCCTCTTCACTTTCTGCCATAAGGGTGGTGTCATCTGCATATCTGAGGTTATTGATATTTCTCCCGGCAATCTTGATTCCAGTTTTTGCTTCTTCCAGCCCAGCGTTTCTTATGATGTACTCTGCATATAAGTTAAATAAACAGGGTGACAATATACAGCCTTGACGAACTCCTTTTCCTATTTGGAACCAGTCTGTTGTTCCATGTCCAGTTCTAACTGTAAGAAGATACAGAGCTACCCTATTCAGTATGGCGACCACCGTCCACTTGTGGCTTTGGGCAATTGACACCATGTGACTTATCAGAATTAAGGTGTATTGTGTGCAAAATACTCACCAAATTTCAAAGATTTAGACGGAGGAAAAGAATGTAAAATAGCACCTTAATTATATTTGTATTAACTGCACTTCAAAATTACGGTTTGAGATATATTAGGTTGAGTGAAATGTATTATTAACATTACTTTGAACATTTTTTTGACTTTTTAAAATGCAATTACTAGAAAATTTTGAATTATATGCACAGCCCATATTTTCTTTTCAATAGTTCTGGGCTGGAGTTTCTCTTCTACTTGAGGAATTTCTAAAATCAAAATAATTTTAAAGTCATGTTACAAATAAAATTAAAAGACATTAGAAAACAATAAGGCCACCTCATAAAATTTTTTAAATGTGAAAGATATTAAAAAATGCTCAAGACACAGTAAGCATTATTAAACAGAATACTGCATTTATGATCCCAAACCTGAAAAATTAAGCCCACATTCAGATAAATAGCTGAAAAAATTGTCACAAAAATATTAATAATTAATTTTTCATTAGTGATGGGATCATGTGTGACTGTGGCTTTTTGGTTTTTATCCTTTTATTTCCTAATTATTCAAAACAGACATACACACCTTTTACTATTACTTTTTAAAATAGCATAATGGGAAAATGTCCTTTTGTTATCTATTCACAAAGTATTTAATAAAAATTAATGTGAAAAAATGAACAGAAGTAATGAGAAGTGCTTGTTTTTATTGTCTTGGGCAGTATACAATAGCACAATTAACTAAGTGAATGACGGCAAATATGTAAGAATACTTTGTAACGTTTCTCTTCATTGTCTGTTATCAATTAAGCCTTTTATTTGCTTTCATTATCAATAAACTTCAAAGTAGTGGATGCTAAAGAAAAGAAGACATTAGGTTTCCTTGAATACCAAGAGAAGAACCACGCTCAGTTTTTCAAAAATAGTCTGCAAGAAAAGTCTGTCTAATTGACCAGCACACCAAAGCCCAAGTGTACAAAAAGCATTTCATGGAGCTGATCCCAATACAAAAAATGAAAAATAAGAATTGATTAATTGATTTGCAGAGCTTTCTGGTATGGCTGCAAATATTCAGCTATGTTTTATCAACATTGAATGGAAAGTGAATTGAATTCTCCCAGAATTTGCATCCTTGGTATTTACTTTTAAAAATTGTTTTTAGTTTGCTAGAGCAGTAATTTTCTAATTATACTCAACTAGCAAAAAGGGAATTCTGCAGTTCCCCAAAGTACCTAATTTATAATCAAGGAGCTATTCCGCTGAAACTGTGGGAATCTGTTTGTTCCCATCTCTGGTTCCTAAGCTTGCAAGCCCATCATTCATTTAAAGCATGAAGATACACAACCCAACATACAAGAAGCCCTGATGTTGGAAGCTTTCTGAACAGCAACAGCAAGAAGACAGCTTAATAAAGGAGAGGAAAAGCATCTAAACCCAGCAAGAGGGCAACAGTTCAGCACTCCTACCGATCACTGATTTGATTTTTAATCTTCTCCAGCTCATCAACTTCTTTCTCTTCTTAATAACTGCTTTATTGGTTTGTGTTTCTCCTGAGGCTTGAGAATAGAGAAAGAAACTTCTATGAACATTTCAGGACTGGGTCATTCAGACTTTCCCTGATGACTCACTTCCACATTCATGACCTCCTGGGCTAACACTGCCAGCAGCAGCAGGCTTGCCTTTGACACCTTTTCACTGCGGTGGGCTTCATAGGATCCAAGGTAACTGGAAACAGATGTGGGTGGAAAACTGCTCTTTCGGAAAAGGTGATGTGCCCTGTGATAGCGGCTTGTACACGCGAACAAAGTGCTCTAGGAGCTCAGAGGGCACAGCAACGCACAGTGATTCTGTTTGGCTTTATGAACAGGGTTGTGGGTTTGGGGAAGGCTTCACCAAGAAGTGTGATACGGAGGCCCATTCTCATCAGCAAGAGAGTGGAAAGCAAGTGGGGTGATGGTCTAAAGCAGTGGTCCCCAGACATTAACACAGATCACTGAACCTTGCCCCTAAGGTTTCTGACTAAGTCATTTGGAAGTGGGGTTTGAGAATTTTTGATGTTGTTCAGTCGCTAAGTTGTGTCCAACTCTTCTGCAACCCTGTGGACTATATAGCCCACCAGGTTCCTCTCTCTGTCCATGACATTTCCCAGGCAAAAATACTGGATTGGTTGCCATTTCCTTCTCCAGGGGATCTTCCCAACTCAGGGATCAAATCCGGGTTACCCACATTGCAGGCAGACTCTTTACCATCTGAGCCACCAGGGAATTTTGCAATTTTGTAATTCTTCTGAGAAATGGAGTATTTCCTGCCATGAAAAAGTGAAAACATTGGTTGTTCAGTTGTTTCCAACTCTTTTTGACCCCATGGACTGTAGCCCACCAGGCTCCTCTATCCATGGGATTCTCCACGCAAGAATACTGGATTGGGTTGCCATTTCCTTCTCCAGGGGATCTTCCCAACTCAGGGATCAAACCCTGGTTTCCCACATTGCAGGCAGACTCTTTACCATCTGAGCCACCAGGGAATTTTGTAATTTTGTAATTCTTTTGAGAAATGGAGTATTTACTGCCATATCAGTAAGCAAAGATGTCACAGTCATTAGCAACTGCAGCCCTCCAAACTGAGCTTCTGAGTCCTAAGAGCATTCGGGGGGAAAGAACACCTGAGATTTGGCAGCCATCAGCCTGCAGTCAGTCCCTATGGTGACCCTCAAGGAAGCTCCGTTCAGTTCAGTTCAGTGTCCGACTCTTTGCGACCCCATGCACTGCAGCAAGGAAGCTCAGGATGTGAAAAACACAAGATACAGGCCCCAGAGAGCTGAGACATATGAAGGCAATGATTTCAGTAAGCCCAGACTCCTACATCTTCCCATACATAGGAAAGTACTAAATTCCTTAACTTGGGATATCTGGTTTCCCTTAATTAACAATAATCTTCTGATGTTCAGACGATCTGCACTTTGTCCCTAAACTTCTATGTAAGCTGGCTCCTCCTCTTGGAGCTCCTTCCTTGGAGCAGTCCTCTCAAGGTTACTTGAGGTGCTATTTCCTGGTCTTGAAGTCCTAAAAATTCCCACTGAATAAAACATAACTCTCAAGTTTTGGATTGTGAATGCTGTTTAAGTTGACACTTCCTCTGCAGACAGAGTTCTAGGTGCTGCTGCTGCTGCTTGTCCAAGCATCACATCGCTGCCCAAGTTCATGATGCACTAAAATCATCGGTCCACATAAGGTCTTTTGGTTGCCTTTATTTATTTCCTTTCATCTCCACTTTTTTCCTCTATTTCCCTCACTTAGGCAGTTGTCTTAGGTAAGGTGGAAACTGACTCTGAGACTGGGAGTTGCATGATTTTTTTTTTTTTTTTTTGGTTAGAGATGGCAAATGAAATATTTCCAGCCTTATCAGTGAACAAGAGCTGTCATAGTCCTCACCGATGGCAGCCCTCCAGTGAGCTGGTGAGCCCTGAGGGAATTTAGGAAGGAAAAGAATTCCTGCCATCTAGCTTCCATCAGACTGCAGCCACTCCCTGTGGTGAGCCCTGAGGGAACTCAGGATGTGAAAATACAGGACACAGGGGCCCAGACAGCTCAGGTGCATGTCAGAAGCATGATTTCAGGGAGCTCAGACTCCCGCATTCCCCATATACAGAAAAGCGCTAAGTCCCTTAATTTGAGATAGCTGGGTTTCTCTTAATTAACATTAATCTTCTCACATTCACATTACCTGCACCTAATTACACAACTCCTACATAACCTGGCTCTCCCTTCCCACCTCCTCAGAACATGTCTCTCGGGGGGTAATTGAGATGCTGCCTCCCGGGCTTGAAGTCCTAAAGATCCCCACTGCATAAAGCATAACTCTCAGCTTTTAGGTTGTGAATATTTTTTATGTCTACAGAGATCTTAGGAGATACCCCAGTTAGGAAGTGGGGGAAGGCAAAACTGGGCAAAGAGACAAGCTGACCCACAATCGATCTCCACTGGGGGCTCAGAAAATGCTGTGAGGATGCTCCAGAGCTGAGGTGGACCTTCAGGGTCATCTGCAAAAACGTCAAGGTGAAACTCGCTCAGTCGAGTCCGACTCTTTGAAACCCCATTGATTATACAGTCCATAGAATTCTCCAGGCTAGAATATTGGAGTGGGTAGCCTTTCCTTTCTCCAGGGGATCTTCCCAACCCAGCAACTGAACCCAGGTCTCCCACATTTCAGGCTGATTCTTTACCAGCTGAGCCCCAAGTGAAGCCACAAGGGTCATCCCCAGTTGAGACAAAAGTTGGCCTTGTGTTTCCACACCAGTTGATTGTTGGCTGCTGGCAGTCCCTGGAAGGGGATGTGACCCTGGGTGAGGCAGTTTCTGATGCTAGGGTAGTGCCCAGGGGGAACTGCTGTCAGAGGCTGAGATTCCCTGCAGCTGAAGAAGGGAAGCTTTTGATTCAAAGAAAACTAGGTATGTGTGTACTGATCGCTAGGGTTATTTACGATGTATTGTTCAGTGAGAAAAACAAGTTTCAGAGACACGTGTGCAGTTCACTCCATTTTCAGAAAACAAACATCTTTGTTATTTTTGTAAATTTCTTGTGTGTTTGAATTTAGAAAGGAAACAGCTCTTTACACATGTTACTTCATGAGTATGAAGTACGAAAGGGAAGGGAAAATTTAATGAGATTATTAACCTTTTTTTTTGAGTTATATATCTGTCTTTATTTTTATTTTTTAATGAAATATGGTTGACATAGAATATTGTTATTTTGAAGTGCACTGCATGGTGATTTGAAATTTTCAAACATTAAGAAAGATCCCATGATAAGTGCAGTAACAATTTGTCCCAGTTCAAAGTTATTACAATATTATTGACCATATTTCTTGTGCTGGATATTGTATCCGTGTGGCTTGTTTATTTTATAAATGGAGGCTTGTACCATTTAATCTCCTTCGTCTGTTTCCTCCTCTTCCCTCTGGCAAACACCTGTTTGTTCTCTGTATCATTGAGTCTGTTCCCATTCTGTTTTGTTCTGTTTTTGCTTTTTGCATTCCATATATAAGTGAGATCAAAAGGTATTTGTTTGTCTCTGTCTGACTTATTTCACTTAGTATAATACCCTGAATTTTGTCCACTCATATTGTCGCAAGTGGCAAAAATATTTTTAATGACTGAGCAATATTCCACTCTGGAAAAGGAAATGGCAACCCTCTCCAGTGGGGTTCTTGCCTGGGAAATCCCATGGACAGAGGAATCTGGCAGGATGCAGTTCATGGTCCACAGAAAAGTCAGATACAACTTAGCAACTAAACAAAACAACAATATTCCATTCTGTATATATATCACATATTCTTTATCCATTCATCTATTGATGGATGCTTAGGTTGCTTCCAGATATTGACTATTATAAATAATGCTTCAATGAAAATTGTAGTGCATATATGTTTTTGAATTATTCTCTTTGTTTTCTTTGAGCAAATACTAGGAAGCAAACTTGGTGGATCATATGGTAGCTCCTTTTTTTTTTTTTTAATTTTTGAGGAGCCTCCATGCTTTTCCATAGTGCCTGCACCAATTTACAACCCACCACCAGTACAGGAGGGTCCCTTTTCCCACTTCCTCACCATTACTTGCTATTTGTTGCTTTGTTGATAATAACCATTTTGACAGATATAAGGTGGTATTTCATTGCAATTTTAACTTACATTTACTTAATGATGAATGACATTGAGCATCTTTTCATGTGTCTTGGCCGTCTGTATGTTTTAGGAAGAATGCCTATTCAGGTCATCTGCCAATTTTTAAATCAAGTTGTATTTTTTTAGTTGAGTTGTTGTCAGCTATTTTCCTTATATATCTTGTGCTGTTTTAATGACTAAGTGAACATGTCAATTAGATACATTTTTAATGCTACTTTTGTCTGTTTAATTCTTTTGTAATTTTTGGCCACACTGCAAGGCATTGGGGAATCTTAGCTCGCCAATCAGGGATCAAACCCATGCCCCCTGCAGTGGAAGCATGAAGCCCTAAGCACTGGACTTCCAAGAAATGTCCTTAGTTAGATACAATTATTACATTTAATTAGAAAACAGATACAATGTGGCTTATTCATATTACAAGAGGAATATACATCCACTTCTGAGTTCACTTACAATGCAAATTTCTTCAGTGTATTTGAAATATACATATTCCTAGTGGTGAACAGGTGACCTACAGACAGTCTTGACTTGACGCCAGCTACGTATTCTGCAGTGATTTGAAATATACATATTCCTAGTGGTGAACAGGTGACCTACAGACCGTCTTGACTTGACGCCAGCTACGTATTCTGCAGTGATTTGAAATATACATATTCCTAGTGGTGAACAGGTGACCTACAGACAGTCTTGACTTGACGCCAGCTACGTATTCTGCAGTGATTTGAAATATACATATTCCTAGTGGTGAACAGGTGACCTACAGACAGTCTTGACTTGACGCCAGCTACGTATTCTGCAGTGATTTGAAATATACATATTCCTAGTGGTGAACAGGTGACCTACAGACCGTCTTGACTTGACGCCAGCTACGTATTCTGCAGTGATTTGAAATATACATATTCCTAGTGGTGAACAGGTGACCTACAGACCGTCTTGACTTGACGCCAGCTACGTATTCTGCAGGGATTTGAAATATACATATTCCTAGTGGTGAACAGGTGACCTACAGACCGTCTTGACTTGACGCCAGCTACGTATTCTGCAGTGATTTGAAATATACATATTCCTAGTGGTGAACAGGTGACCTACAGACCGTCTTGACTTGACGCCAGCTACGTATTCTGCAGGGATTTGAAATATACATATTCCTAGTGGTGAACAGGTGACCTACAGACCGTCTTGACTTGACGCCAGCTACGTATTCTGCAGTGATTTGAAATATACATATTCCTAGTGGTGAACAGGTGACCTACAGACCGTCTTGACTTGACGCCAGCTACGTATTCTGCAGTGATTTGAAATATAAACATTCCTAGTGGTGAACAGGTGACCTACAGACAGTCTTGACTTGACGCCAGCTACGTATTCTGCAGTGATTTGAAATATACATATTCCTAGTGGTGAACAGGTGACCTACAGACCGTCTTGACTTGACGCCAGCTACGTATTCTGCAGTGATTTGAAATATACATATTCCTAGTGGTGAACAGGTGACCTACAGACCGTCTTGACTTGACGCCAGCTACGTATTCTGCAGTGATTTGAAATATACATATTCCTAGTGGTGAACAGGTGACCTACAGACCGTCTTGACTTGACGCCAGCTACGTATTCTGCAGTGATTTGAAATATACATATTCCTAGTGGTGAACAGGTGACCTACAGACCGTCTTGACTTGACGCCAGCTACGTATTCTGCAGTGATTTGAAATATACATATTCCTAGTGGTGAACAGGTGACCTACAGACCGTCTTGACTTGACGCCAGCTACGTATTCTGCAGTGATTTGAAATATACATATTCCTAGTGGTGAACAGGTGACCTACAGACCGTCTTGACTTGACGCCAGCTACGTATTCTGCAGTGATTTGAAATATACATATTCCTAGTGGTGAACAGGTGACCTACAGACCGTCTTGACTTGACGCCAGCTACGTATTCTGCAGTGATTTGAAATATACATATTCCTAGTGGTGAACAGGTGACCTACAGACAGTCTTGACTTGACACCAGCTACGTATTCTGCAGTGATTTGAAATATACATATTCCTAGTGGTGAACAGGTGACCTACAGACCGTCTTGACTTGACGCCAGCTACGTATTCTGCAGTGATTTGAAATATACATATTCCTAGTGGTGAACAGGTGACCTACAGACCGTCTTGACTTGACGCCAGCTACGTATTCTGCAGTGGGACCTTTGCCTCTGTCTTCAGGGAGGTTTCTCATCTCCTCCGTTTTCTGTTCTGTTCTGGGAGAAACCCTTTGGTGAGGCTGGCCCAGTTCACACCCCTGCCAGCCACACACGAATGTTCCAGTTATGCAACATGTGTTACACGACTAGCAAGTTAGCCTTTTCCATTTTAGACTCTCAATGGGGGAGGAGGGGGACCTGAAGTTTCACTCTGCATGTCCCTGATGGCTGGTGGCACTCCGTCTCCCACTCACTTACTGGCCATTCAGTTATCTTCTTTTACTAAATGCCTCTTCTAGTCTTTATCCATTTACAGTGACGGGTTTGCCTATCATTGATTTCTAGCATTTCTTTGTATGTTTGGGCAAAGCTCATTCCTTGCGTACAAGTCTTGTGAACGTCTTCCAGTTTGCGTGTTGCGTTTTGACTCCCTGTATGATGAACAGAGACACTCAACTTTCATAAAGTCTAACTTAACAGTATTCTCTAGCTAAGGCTTTTGGTGTAGAAATCTTTTCCCATTCAGAGTTTAGGAAAATGCTCTGCTGTGTTTCCCTCTGGAAGCTTTGTTGTTTTATCTTTCATACTTCTGTCTCTGATCTGTGTCAAATTAATTTTTGTTTATGCTGTGAAGTTGATGTCATTTTAAGGATTCAGTGTGTGGGTTTTATTTAGAAAGGTGTATGACAGTCATGGCTATCTAAATGTTAATATTATTATCAATATTGTTTCTTACTTTTCAATTCCCTAATGACCTTTTGAGGTTTCGTGGTGGCTCAGATGGTTAAGTGTCTGCTTGCACTGCGGGAGACCTGGGTTTGATCTCTGGGTTGGGGAGATCCTCAGGGGGAGGAAATGGCAACCCACTCCAGTATTCTTGCCTGGACAATTCCATTGACTGAGGAGCCTGGTAGGCTACAGTCCATGGGGTCGCAAAGAGTTGGACACGACTGAGTGACTTTACTTTCACTTTCTTTTCAATGACCTTTTAATCTTTATTTTCCTAGCTCTTTAGTACTAATCTGTAGGCTGCTGGGCTTCAAGTTTGAACTTTGTCACTTATGAAGCATAAGCTTTTCAACAGGAGTTTCTCTGTGTATCAGGTCCTGTGTTTGGAAAAACGAGGGTAATAACTGCCTGAATTAGCTCATGAATTGTTATAAGAACGAAACTGGATAATATACAAAGTTCCTTATAAATGGAAATTGCTATGCTAAAGTTGTTCATTTTTTCAACACTGAACTAAGAACTCCGAAACTTCCATTAATAGAAACATTTGACAAATGGATCTCTGAAAACACTTTGAAACCATCAAAGCCTCAAGTTGGGCTAATGTCACTTCATCTCAGGCTCGAGTCTTTGCTCACCGGTGACAAAGCGGAGGTGCGGAAGGGAGCAGTCCACAGTGACACCTTCGGCTCTCCCCAGCCTCGGTGAGGGGCCAGAGGCAGGGAGCCGACAAGCCTGCACATCTGCTTTCTATCACACACTGTTTCACTGTATGAAACCTTTCTGGGTCTGGAGTGAGGGGTATGCAAATAGCGCGGGCCTGGGCTCGTGGCGCCTTCTAGCGGTTCTCCACCTGTCCCCAGACCAGCAGCACTGGCACCACCTGGGAATTTGTTTGAAGGCAAATGCTTCGATACACCCGCGTCCTGCTGGCTCAGGAACGCGGCTTGTGGCCCTTAGGGATCCGTGTGCTAACAAGTCTTCCAAGTGATGGTAATCCCCATTTGATTTAAGAGCCAGGAACAAGACGCTGGAAAGGCTGGTCTCCTGGGCTGGCTCTACAGTTTGTTTATTGCATGGCCTTGAGGTAAACCTCATAACCTTCCTGGACCCTGAGTCCCCCCTTTTAGAAAGATAAATGGAGATAACAGGTCATGAGCCAGAAGGTGATATGTGAAAATACTTCACAAACTATGATTGATGCAGAGCTGTCTCGTTGGTTTGGGTATACTGGTATGGGCATAGGAGCAGTATGTCAGAAAGGGACTCATCAGATCATTTGTTGAGGCAGAATGGCTTTTTAAAATTAAAAAAAAAAAAAAAGATAAACTAGCAGGAGAGTTATTCTGAGAGTTGGGGGCTGCCTTTCACGGGCAGGCAAGACTGGACCAGTCGAAGCAACACCTAGGGCAGTGCCCAGGTAGGTGTAGAGTGCTCCTAGAACTGTGTCAAGGTGGGGATTCTAACTGGGGAGAAGTGAACAATGGTGACCCCCTTCCTTGGCATTTCATCGTCCACCTTTAATCCCTGCCAGATTTGCCTCTGTGATGGACTGAGGGTGAGAGATGGCTCAAGTTATGTCGGAGAGTGCAGAGCCAGTCAAGAAAAGTTAGCCAGAGGAAATACCTTCATATAATCACAGCTGGCAAAAGGGAAGCCTAATCATTTAGACCCCAGGAAAACACATTCTTTCTGAGTTTAAGAAAATACATTAGCATCTTCCTGAATCCAGATTGAAAAGACTCATTCTCTAGTCATTCAAATGAGGAAGCAATTTTCCAGTAACAATAGGGCTATTAAATGTACCAGTTGAAAATGAGAATAATGTGTAGCTCACTGAGCCAAGTTCCAAATCAGGATTCTTTCTTACTCCCCAGCAGACTGGGGATGCTCTCTGTTTCTATATATTTCTTACAAATTGCTTATGTGTATCATAGGATTTTATCGAAATATTTAAAATATAACAGCTGCATATGAAAAGTCTTTGCTCCAAAATTATATTTTCAAGGTGACTATGAACTATGAGTCTAAAGCTGTTTTTCATACACTAAAACTGCTGTTTGTAAGAATTGCTAGCGTGTTCTTTTCCTTTCAGGATTCTTTCTTCCTTTAAGGTATCATTTGTCTATAGAAGACACTTTTTCAAGGTGATGGGAAATGGAGTTTCAAATGCCCAACATTATGCTACATTTACTGATAAAATTATGCATGCCCCTTTTGGGTTCAAGGGGGGATATAATATGACCATGAGAGTGTTGTTTTGTTGTGTGTTTTTTTTTTTTTTCCATTTTATGGCAAAACTCCTTTCAAATAATGGGACATCTGGTCCTGTGTCATCTACCAAGCCAGCACTGACAGAGAAGAACCCAATGGATGAGGTCTCCCTGGCATACTTGGAAACTGTCACTTGGAAAATAAAGTGGCAGGGAGCTGGCTTGGCTTAAACAGCACATCAGTCCCTCCTCCAACTCTGAGTCAGAATAATCACAGAAACCTCCATAACTTCAGACATGGGGTTTAGCATCCCCTGCTGCCACAAAAACCTGAACTTAGATGACTCTAATTTCCAGCATGGTGGCCGTGGTGTGTCCATTCACCGGGGTATCACAGATTCCCTGTAACTCAAAACAAGATAAATATTGTAGTGATATCATATTACTAGCTATACAGCTTAACTTCTTCTTGATTTGTAAAATGGACCTTATGTTTAGAGGAGATTTAGGTTCAAACTGAGCAGAAAGTACTGAGAATCCCACATAGCCCTGCCCCCGCACGTACGTCGCCGACTCCACCGCCGACACCCTGCCGCAGAGGGGCACGTTTGCCGCCACTGAAGAACGTTTACTGACACAGCAGTATCCCCCAGGCCCATCGCTTACACCCGCGTTCACCCTTGGTGTTGGACATTCTGTGGGGTTTGGCACCGCTGTAGGCTCCTACAGAATAGTTGCAGCGCCCTGGAAACCCCTCTGTGCTCCAGCTATTTATCCCACCCTCTCCCCCAACCCCGGAAACCACTGGTCTCTACTATCGCCATGGTTTCGCTTTTCAAGGTTGCCATATAGTTGGAATCATAAAGCATGTAGCTCTTTCTGTCACTAAGGAGCATGTATTTAAGGTTCCTCTATCTCTTTTCCTGGCTTGATAGCTTGTTTCTTTTTAGAACTGAATACTATTCCATTCCCTGGGTGGATCACAGTCCATTTATTCATTCACCTTCTGAAGAACATCTTGGTTGCTCCCAAGTTTTCACAATTACGGATGAAGGTACAACCATTCTTCTGCAGTTTGTATAGACATAAGTTTTCGACTCGTTTGGGTAAATAACAAGGAGCACCATTTCTGGGCTGTAAAAGTGTTTTTCCTTTTTAATAAGAAGCTTGCAAACTGTCTTGTAATGTATGTGTACCATCTTGCATTCCCACGAGCAGCGAGTGGAAATTCCTATTGTTCCACATTTTTGTCAGGTTTTGGAGTTGTGTTTTGAATTTCGGCTGTTCTAATAGGTGTGTAGTATAGTAGCCTCTCGTGGTTATTTTAATCTGGAGCTTCCTTAATGACACATGATGTTGATCATCTTTGCATATGCTTTTTAAAACCTGAAATATAATTGCTTCACAGTGTAGTCAGCGCTACTCTTGCTTCATGTGCCCTCTCCCCCAACCATGTCCATGTCACACGCGTGTCTGTGACACGTGGGTCTTCGGTAAGGTATCTTTTCAGGCATCCTGCTCATTTTTTAACTGGGCTCTTCATTTTGTTAGTGTTGAGTTTTAAGAATCCTCCATATGTTTTGGATAATATTTCTTTCAGATTTTTTTTTTCAAATAATTTTCCCCAGTCAGTGACTTGTCTTTTCATTCTCTTGATGGTTTCTTTTACAAGGCAGGCATTTTTAACTTTAATGAAGTTTAGCTTGTCAATTATTTCTTATATGGGTCATGCCTTTGAGGTTGTATCAAAAAAGACATCATCATAAACAAGACTACCTAGATTTCCTCCTATGCTGTCTTCCAGCAGTTTCACGGTTTTGCATTTGATTTTTAGGTGGGTGATCCACTCTGAGTTCCATTTAGTGAAGAAATGTGTAAGGCTTGTATCTAGATTCCGTTTTGCTTTTGATTTTGCATGTGGGTATCTGTTCTTACACCTTTTGTTGAAAGACTATTTTCTTTTTCTCCACTGATTGCCTTTGCTCCTTTGTCAAAGACCACTTGACTGTATTCATGTAGATTTATTTCTGGATTGATCTATTTGTCTATTATTTTGCCGATAGCACCCTGTCTTGATTACCATATCTTTATACTCAGTCTTTAAGTTAGTTTCAGTCTTCTGACTCTCTTCTTCTCTTTTAATAGAGTGTTGGCTATTCTAGATCTTTTGCTTCTCTGCACAAACTTTATAATCAGACAGTACCCACACAATTACTTCCTTATGTTTTGATTGAGATGGCAGGGAATCTATAGACCTATTGGGAAGAACAACCATCTGGACAATACTGAGTCTTCCTGTGTATGAGCACAAAATGTCTCTTCATTTATTATTCTCTGGTATCTTTCATCAGAGTCTTGTAGCCTTCCTCATGAAATTATTGTACATCTTTTGTTAGATCTATGTCTAAGTGTTAATCTGGTGGGGGACGCTAGTAAACGGCGTCATGGTTTTAATCTCACATTCCGCGGTTCACATCATCGCAGCACGAGGGCTTTCTCCGTTTGCCGTCGTGGGGCGACCCTTCCTTGCAGCGCGTGGGCGTCTCACTGCGGTGGCTTCTCCCGTCATGGAGCACGGGCTCTGGGGCGCAGGCTCAGCAGCTGCGGCCTATGGGCTTCACTGCTCCTTGGCATATGGGATCTTCACACGCCAAGGACAGAACCGGTGTCCCCTGCATTGGCAACTTTTTTTTTCTTTTAAAAATTGGAAGATATTTACTTTACCATACTGTGTTGCTTTCTGCAACACAACAACTTAAATCAGCCATAAGTGTGGGTGTGTCCCCTGGAACCTCCCTCCCGCCCGCCCTTCCCCATCCCACCCCTCTAAGTTGTCAGAGTGCAGGTTGGACGCCTTGTTACACGGCAGCTTCGCACCAGCCGTCTGTTTTACATTTGGTGGTGCGTGCGTCTCAATGCCACGCCCTCAACCTGTCCCCGCCTCTTCTCCCCCTGCTGTGTCCGCAAGTCTGCTCTCTCTGTCTGTGTCTCTATGCCCACCCTGCAAACGGGTTCATCAGTACCAGTTTTCTAGATTCCATATAGGTGCATTAATATATGATGTTTTTCTCTTTCTGAGGTTACTTCACTCTGTATAACAGGTTCATCCACCTCACTAGAACTGACTCAAGTTCATTAAGTTTTCTGGCTGGGTGATATTCCTTTGTATATATGTGCCACATCTTCTTTATCCATTCATCTCCCCATGGACATCTAGATTGCTCCTGTGTCTTAGCGATTATGATAATGCTGCAACGAACACTGGGGTACATGTGTCTTTTTGAATTATGGTTTTCTCAGGGTAGATGCCCAGTAATTGGATTGCTGGGTCATATGGTGGTTTTATTACTAGTTTTTTTTTTTTTTTTTTAAAGAAATCTCCATACTGTTCTCTATAATGGCTCAATCAAGTTACATTCCTACCAACAGTGCAAGAGCGTTCCATTTTCTCCACATCCTCTCCAGCATTTATTGTTTGTAGATCTTTTAAATGGTGGCCATTCTGACTAATACTGTGTAACACCTCATTGTAGTTTTGATCTCTCTAATAATGAGGGATGTTGAACGTTTTTCATGTGTTTGTCAGCCATCTGTATGTCTTCTTTGGAGAAATGTCTGTTTAGGTCTTCTGCTCATGTTTTGATTGGGCTGTTTGTTTTTATGATGTTGAGCTGCATGGGCTACTTGAATATTTCAGTGATTAATCCTTGTCAGTTGCTTCATTTGCAATTATTTTCTCCCATTCTGAGGGCTGTCTTTTCATTTTGTTTATAGTTTCTTTGCTGTGCAAAGCCTTTTAAGTTTAATTAAGTTCTACTTCATATTTTTTGTCTTTATTTCCATTATGCTAAGAGGTGGATCATAGAAGATTTTGCTGCAGTTTATGTCAGAGTGTTCTGCCTATGTTTTTCTCTAAGAGTTTTATAGTTTCTGTTCTTAAATTTAGGTCCTAATTTATTTTTTTGTATGGTGTTAAAAATCATCCTATTTCATTCTTTTACATGTAGCTGTGCAGTTTCCCCAGCACCACTTACTGAAGAGGCTGTCTTTCTCCATTGTATATTCTTGCCTCCTTTATCAAAGATAAGATGCCCATAGGTGTATGGATGTATCTCTAGGCTTTCATCTTGTTCCATTGGTCTACATTTCTGCTTTTCTGCCAGGACCATACTGTATTGATGACTGTAGCTTTGTAGTATAGTCTGAAGTCAGGAAGGTTGATTCCTCTAGTTCCATTTTTCTTTCTCAAGATCGCTTTGGCTATTTGGGATCTTTTGTGTTTCCATACAATTGTGAATGTTTTTGTTCCAGCTCTGTAAAAAAAAAAGTCATTGGTAATTTGATAGAGATTGTGTTGAAACTGTAGACTGCTTTGGGTAGTATAGTCATTTTCACAATATTGATTCTTCCCATCCAAGCACATGACATATCACTCTGTTTTTGTCATCTTTGCTTTCTTTCATCAGTCTTATAGTTTTTTGTGTATAAGACTTTCTCTCCTTAAGTAGATTTACTCTTGTGTTTTTAATTAATTTTTGTTGCAGTGGTGAATGTGATTGTTTCCTTAATTTCTCTTTCTGATTTTTCATTGTTAGTATAGAAATGCAAGGGATTTCTGAGTATTGATTTTGTACCCTGTGACTTTAGGAAATTCACTGATGAGCTCTAGTAACTCTTTTTGATAGTATCCTAAAGACTGCTGAATTTCGTCAAAAGCTTTTTCTTCATCTGTTGATATTATCTTATGATTTTTATCTTTCAGTTTGTTAATGCTATGTATCACATTGATTGATTCAAGTCTATTGATCTATCCTTGCACCCCTGGGAGAAATCCCCTTTATCATGAGGCACAATCCTTTGGATGTGGGATTCTGCGTGCTAGACTTTTGTTGAGGATTTTTGCGTCCGTGTTCATCAGTGATACGGGCCTGTGACTTTTCTTTGTGTGTGTGATGTCATCGTCTGGTTTTTTTCTTTGTAGCCTGTGATGTCATTGTCTGGTTTGGGCATCAGGGTGACAGTGGCCTTGTAGAATGAGTTTGGAAGTTTCTTTCCTCAGCAATTTTTGGCAGAGTTTGAGAAGGGTAGGCATTAGCTTTTCTCTAAACATTTGATAGAATTCACCTGTGAAGCCATCTGGCCCTGGGATTTTGTTTTTTTGTGAGAGTTTTGATCACAATTCTGATTTCTCTGCGTGTGACTGTCCGTAATTCCTGTTTCTTCCTGGTCAGTCTTGGAAGGTTAATTTGTCGGTTTCTTCCAGGCCGTCTATTTTATTGGCATAAAGTTGCTCATAGCAGTGTCTTATGTTCCTTTGTGTTTCTCATTGTCTGTGATAACCTGTCCTTTTTCATTTCTAATTTTGTTGATTTGAGTCAACAAATAAAAGTAAAATTTCTCACATATATATCCCTATATTATAAAACTAATGATTGTAACCCAAGATTTTCAATATCTGAAAAGATAAATGATACTTTTCTAGAGGTGCCCAATACATCAAAATTACGGATGGAGGGTCAGGACTTATAATAACACTACACTAATCACTTAACATTATAAAATTATAATAGATAATATTGTAAATATAAAATTATATATATATATATATATATAAATGCAGAATCACATCCATATTCAAAAAGTAACTTTGCTCTTGCTGCCAATATATTATTTATTTGTATAAGGCATGACCAAATAAATAATGTCTAAAGAATACAATCAATCACATTAAGTATATCAATACAATGTTTCTTTTCAAAAACATGCAAGGCATTCAAGTGATGATATTAGAAGAAAGGGAAGGAATTCTGTTGACTTAGTGTGGCAGATTGAATTTTCCAAGGATGAACATGTTCTTTCCCTTCCTGAATCTTCTGTGAAGAGGTAGGATTATGCTCTTTCCCCTTTATTTTGGGACAAACTTATGACTCTAGTATAAGTGATGCCCTGTGGAATTTGAGGCTAATTTATGAAAGTTGAAACAGCGTCCACCTGATTCTCTTCTGGGACATTTGCTCTTGGAATTCAGCCACCAAGCTGCACAAAAGCCCAGGCTACATGAAAATGCTACAGTCACAGATGTTCTCAATGACCACACCAGGTAGGAGCTTGGTCGATAGCCAAAATCAGCAACCAGACGTGTGGCTAGGTGAGCAGATGACTCTAGTCCCCAGACATCAAGTCACCATCAAAGCCTTTCCAGGTGATGCTCCAGAGAGCAGGGAGGAGACTAGCAATGAGCTCAAGCACAGTTGGCAGCTACACTTGGGTCCAGGGCTGAGAGTCCACAGGGAGGCTTGGAGGACATTGACATAGGCCCAGTGCTGGGCATTCTCGTGAGGTTGCTGCTGTGCTGACATCATATATCCCTCCAGGTTTCCTCTTAGGGGAGGGTGGCCCCCACCTTGTACATCTCTAAGCCAAATACTGTAAAACAGAAAGCATCTTGTGAGTGAAATGTATCAAAATAGATCTCAGGGAGATAGCAATAAGTGGTCTTGAAGAGAGATCTTAGTTCACTGACTGAGAATTGAATCTAGGTAACCTGGATGGAAACCAGGAATCCTGGCCACTAGACCACCAGGGGCTAGATGATAAGAGAAACCTTTTAAACTGTTTAAACTTGCGGGAAAATACACACCCAGAGAGAAAGGGTGTGGGTGTCCCTCACTAAGGAGGATGAGTGCAGTGAAGAGGTGATTTAATTCCTTATACGGGACAATTCTTCTGGGCCTTTACTTACCTTTAGCTAATTATCTTGTTTCTTTTCACACATGTGACCTGCCTAGGATTCTCCCCAACACACGTGCACGAGTTTTTGCTAAGATGGTCCTAGCACAGAGGCCTGTGGGCACATGTCCACACTTACTATGGGGTGGTGTCTCCTCCCACTTGAACCACCAAGGAGACCTCCTGTGCCTGTGCAGTCCTGGAAGCTTCCCTTGACCTCAGGAGTCTCATCTCTTCCTCATCTCTCTTCCTTCTCATCTGTCTTCCTCAGCAGAGCTCTGCTTCTGCCACTAGCCTTGTCCTTGGAGTGTCTGGGGGAAAAGAAACCTCAATTTTACTCTGCTTGACAAACACCAGCTTCTCAGCCCAGAGGGGCATCTACTTCCTGCCTCAGAATGACCTCCACTTGACTGAGCCTGCAACAGAATGGGCCTCTGACGTGTCTGTGGACCCGGAGTCCTCTGTCTCAGTTCACCCCTAGATGGTTCTTCTCTGTCATATTCCTTATCTTTCAGAAGTATGGGTAAAGTTTGGCTTCAAGCTCATTCATGTTAAAATTGACACAGACCTGGAATCCATCCCCACTAGGTTAGGTTATTAGGAGTTTTGATTTACACCTTGGAAAGTAGGTTTCCCCCCAACTACCCGCATATAACAGGGCTGAGACGCTGACCCGGACTAACCCTGTCTTGGGAACAGCACTTGCCCCATGCAGCTTTGGGGGTCAAGGAGTCAGACCACAAATGGTAATAGGGCCCCTGTTGGTTAACAGCTTTGTCCTGCTGACGTCTCGGTACAATCAAGAGGAAATATAAATGATTCCATTGACTTTGATTCCATATTCCTTTGTATGTAACCATATAGCCAGAAAACCTATTTTAGTTGTGAATGCATCTTTTCAACATCAGAGAAGCTTTGTATAAACTAAACATATAGCTGATGGAGTCATAGTCATAAGTAGTCAGTTTCCCTTGACAGAACAGTTTTTATCACAGTTTACCATCATCGGGTGTAGGCACTCAGAGAATACTCTGAGGCACTCATTTAAAGATTTAGTTTTAAAACTGAGAAAACATCTAAATATTCATTTGTGACTGATACCAGTAAAAGCACACTGGTTACTAATGCAACAGAACCGAATTTGGATTCTGTCTGGGGAATTCACCATACAGTGTTGAACAAGACTTCTTTGCATCCATTTCAGTTCAGTTCAGTTCAGTTCAGTCACTCAGTCGTGTCCGACTCTTTGCGACCCCGTGGACTGCAGCACACGAGGCCTCCCTGTCCATCACCAACTCCCAGAGCTTGCTCAAACTCCTGTCCATTGAGTCAGTGATGCCATCCAACCATCTCATCCTCTGTCGTCCCCTTCTCCTCCCATCTTCAATCTTTCCCAGCACCAGGGTCTTTTCCAAAGAGTCAGTTCTTCGCACCAGGTGGCCAAAGTTTTGGAGTTTCAGCTTCAGCATCTGTCCTTCCAATGAACACCCAGGACTGATTTCCTTTAGTCCTGTTTCCTTTGCATTTGTTTTCTTAACTCAAAAGTTGTTCTGAGTTGAATGCTAAGATTTATATGACAGCATACAAGGAAGAGCTTGAAATACTGTTGCACATCTTTAAATGCTACTTCAATCTGTATATAAAGCTTTTCTGTGGTTTCATGTTATCTACTAGATAATATTGGAGGAGTTCTTTGCTTTGTAATGTGTTCCAAACTGACTAGGCCCTTATACAATAACTGATGCATAGATACCAGTATTTTTGCTAAAGGAAGGATGGAAGGAAGAAGGAAGGCAGGCAGACAGATATGAACATGAAAAGATTTGAAAGTCTATAATTATTCGAGTTGCAAATATGTTGTATATATAACCTTTTTTGAATGTCTTTAAAGTTTGATGGTGATTTTTCAGAATCACTCATCTTTTGTGAAGTGAAAGTGTTAGTTGCTCAGTCCTCTGACTCTTTGCGACCCCATGGACTGTAACCCACCAGGTTCCTCTGCCCATGGAATTCTTCAGGCAAGAATACTGGAGTCAGTAGTCATTCCCTTTTCCAGATCTTCCTGACCCAGGGATCAAACCCAGGTCTCCAGCATTAGAGGCAGAGTCTTTACCGCACATTGTATTAAACACTCACCTAGATTTTGTACCCCCCCCACTCAATGCAGGGTTTTACAGAAAGCTTTTTGTTTTTATCTCTAAGAAGATAATCATAAAGCTGTATTGCCCACTGAATTTATGTCATAATTATCACCTTGTTAATAAACAATAAAAAAATTGGAACATCAGCAGGCATCTGACTTGGGAGATCTGATAAAAACAAAAATGAAAGAGATAAACATCACTTTTGGGCTCCAATCTAGGAGCGGTCTGTAGCCCAGGTGTCTGAACAGCATGCGCTGCTCAACGAACCTACTTTTCACAAGCTCATATATGGTAGCTGGTTCCCAAGCCAACCCACAAAAGCCTATTTAATGACTAATTTGCTTGAAGTAGTCTTTGTGTTTACAGGACGATGTGGTCAAGGTTTCCCCATGGGATGGCAGGAATATGCCTGTCTCTCTGGACTCTGTGAGATAGAAGTTCTTTTTCTCCTTTTAATCCCTTAAACCTGTATTTAACAGGGAGATGGATTCACTAGCTGGGGGTTACTGAGGATTGGTTAGTATAGAACATTGGCTTTAGATTGGGTTTAACAGGGATGAAGATGAGAGGAGGCATTTTGGGGATGAGGAAAAAGATAGATGTTAAGTAATTAAGGGATCATACATGATAATATTGACTTTTTTTTTTGCCATGTAAATTGGATTACAACTTGCCTTTTGATTTTCATTTAGTAGTGTCCTAAAGATCTTTCTACAGCAGAAAAAATGTGGAGAGGGCCACTACATTCTTTCTGATGCCTTTTTAATACTTGAAGTTCAGTTCAGTTCAGTCTCTCAATCCTGTCCGACTCTTTGTGACTCCATGGACCATAGCACAGCAGGCCTCCCTATCCATCACCAACTCCCGGAGTTTACTCAAACTCATGTCCATCAAGTCAGTGATGCCATCCTACCATCTCATCCTCTGTCATCCCCTTCTCCTCCTTCCTTCGATCTTTCCCACCATCAGGGTCTTTCCATTGAGTCAGTTCTTTGCATCAAGTGGCCAAAAGTATTGGAGTTTCAGCTTCAGCCTCAGTCCCTCCAATGAATATTCAGGACTGATTTCCTTTAGGATGGACTGGTTGGATCTCCTTGCAGTCCAAGGGACTCTCAAGAGTCTTCTCCACATCATAGTTCAAAAGCATCAATTCTTTGGTGCTCAGCCTTCTTCACAGTCCAACTCTCACATCCATACATGACCACAGGAAAAACCATAGCCTTGACTAGACGAAACTTTATGGCAAAGTAATGTCTCTGCTTTTGAATATGCTATCTAGGCTGGTCATAACTTTCCTTCCAAGGAGCAAGGGTCTTTTAATTTCATGGCTGTAGTCACCATCTGCAGTGATTTTGGAACCCAGAAAAATAAAGTCTGTCACTGTTTCCACTGTTTCCCCATCTATTTGCCATGAAGTGATGGGACTGGATGCCATGATCTTCACTTTCTGAATGTTGAGCTTTAAGCCAACTTTTTCACTCTCCTCTTTCACTTTCATCAGAGGCTCTTTAGTTCCTCTTCACTTTCTGCCATAAGGGTGGTGTCATCTGCATATCTGAGGTTATTGATATTTCTCCCGGCAATCTTGATTCCAGCTTGTGCTTCTTCCAGCCCAGCGTTTTTCATGATGTACTCTGCATAGAAGTTAAATAAGCAGGGTGACAATATACAGCCTTGACGTACTCCTTTCCTGATTTGCAGTCAGTCTGTTGTTCCATGTCCAGTTCTAACTGTTGCTTATTGACCTGCATACAGGTTTCTCAGGATGCAGGTCAGGTGGTCTGGTATTCCCATCTCTTTCAGAATTTTCCAGTTTCTTGTGATTTAGGACTTGAAACATTCCATCACTTAATTAATCATTTAATTAATCCGTGAGAGGTGGCCATTCACCCCATCGCCATCTCTTAGGACAAACAAGAGATTAGTATGTAAACAATAAAGAAAGCAGGATTGGCCCAAGATAGCTAGATGCATGTGAAAGAAATGATTTCAGCAAGTGCGGGGGCTTGCATCTTCCCAGGCGTAGAGATCACTAAATCCCTTCATGTGAGAGATTTAGTTTTCTCTTAGTTAACAGTAATGCTTGCATATTCAGATTACCTGCCCCTTGCTGCAAACTTGTATACAGCCCGGATCCTCCCCTGCCTCCTTGGAGTCTGCTCTCTTGGGGTCACCTGAGATGCTGTCTCCTGGACTCAAGTCCTAATGTTCTCACCGAATAAAGTAACGTTGCTTGCAGATTGTGACTGATTCTTTGGTCGACACTCTCCTTTTACTGCCTCTGTGTTTCTGTTTCTTTACTGTCATAAAGAATGTTTTTATTTATCCATAAAGTCTCCTATGTTTTAGATGAAGCTGGAGGTTTTGAAAAACATTATACACAGAATGTTTAGCAGTATTTTATCTTATAATCATATAATTATATGTGCTTTTATTTGTAAAATAAAATTTTTACACATTCATTGTGTAACTTAAGAGCTACAAGAAATCAGTTATTTTGGTGTATAATTACAAATATTTTTGCTGGGTCCCCAGAGAAGCTTTTTACAAGGATTCCTTCTGTGCAGGGGGCAGAAAGTGACCTTCCCAAGCATCACAGGGACAGTCTCCCTAGGGTAACCTGTTGACTCCTATTGAGTTGTTGAGTGGAGGGTAAGTCTCTCACCTTAATGTTATTCTTTCCTTCCACAAATCTTGGCCTCTAATCCCCAAGTCAAAGAAGTAGACATTTCTAGACCTATATTCACACCTCATTAAACTTTCTATCACCTTGTTGAAATAAGAACTGTTCTCACAGCAGTTCTCAAAGGCTGGGCGCTCATGTGGCGAGGGCGCCATCTCGTGTTCTGTGTGCCTCATTACGTCTCTAAACCAGAAAAAAGAACCAGGCTGAAACTGCAGTGTGCAGGCAGGGTAGCACGCTGCTACTGTTAACTATGCTACCCCACTCCAGTACTCTTGGGTGGAAAATCCCATGGGCAGAGGAGCCTGGTGGGCTGTAGTCCATGGGGTCGCTAAGAGTAGGAGATGACTGAGCAACTTCACTCTCACTTTTCACTTTCATGCATTGGAGAAGGAAACGGCAACCCACTCCAATGTTCTTGCCTGGAGAATCCCAGGGACGGTGGAGCCTGGTGGGCTGCTGTCTATGGGGTCGCACAGAGTCTGACTCGACTGAAGCAACTTAGCAGCAGCAGCAGCAGCAGGAAGCTTTTCTGGTGATTTTCAGATGTCAGCAGATCAAAGCTCACTAATAAAATTACTATTTTAATTACATTTTATTATGACTGAGATATCTCCAAATGGCAGCCCTCACATCTGGGGTACTTGGAAGTATCCCAGAAAAATACATAGGCACACCTTTGGGCTTTGATTTGTGGGAAAATCAGGATCGCAGAAATTAGATCAAATGTACAAAGATGAGCATTATCAAAGATTTTCTTACTTTACTGATAAGTTCTAAACAAATTTAAACTCTACCAAAATGTTACATTCCATTGCTACATTGGTCAGACACTCAGTCCTGTCTGACTCTTTGCCACCCCATGGACTGTAGCCCACGAGGCCCTTCTGTCCATAGGATTCTTCAGGCAAGAACACTGGAGTGGTTTGCTGTTTCCTTCTCCAGGGGATCCTCCCAGTCCAGGGACAGAACCCGGGTCTGTAATGTCTCCTGCATTGGCAGGCGGGTTCTTTAGACTAGTACCAAGAGTATCCTTCACTCCCTGATAGCTTGACAAGGTGGCACTGAATTCAGGGCAAAGACTTTTACAGAGCAAACTTTGGCAAAGAAGGGTTTCCCTTGTAGCTCAGCTGGTAAAGAATCCGCCTGCATGTGGGAGACCTGGGTTCAATCCCTGGGTTGGGAAGACCTCCTGGAGAAGGGAAATGCTACCCACTCCAGTATTCTGGCCTGGAGAATTCCATGGACTGTAGAGTCCATGGGGTCGCAAAAAGTTGGACACGATTGAGTGACTTTCACTTCACTTTAGCTAAGAAGCAGCAGGAGATGGTAGTAAAAGCATGTTTTTTTCCTTCCCTAATCTTTATTATTTATTTGGCTGCACCAGGCCTTAGTTTTGGCATGAGGGATCTTTAGTTGTCGCGTGTGAGCAGTCAGTTGAGGCATGTGGGATCTAAGCCCCTGACCAGGGATTGAACCTGGGCTTCCCACATTGGAATCACGATCTTAATCACTAGACCACCAGGGAAATCCAGAAGTGTGGTTTTTTAAAGCCATGCTGCTTGGGATTGAATCCTGGCTCTCCAAGTCTCCATTTCTCCACCTATAGATGAGACCAGAAAGAGTAGTGACAAGGATGCTGGGAAACTCACGGCACACACTGAAATCGAGTGCACTTTAAAAAAACGAAAATTCTGCATCATGTCCTCTATTGAATAACCAAGGATAGCCAGCATTAGAGCTTTAGGGTCGGAATGGTCTTGTTTAGAATCATACATTTAACATCACATAAGGAAGGAAGCCTAAAACTTACCCTCAGGTTTATTTTTGTTCTCTTGACATCAGCCAGCGATAGCAGCCTTGTTTTCTGTGCTGAAAAAATGCATTTCAAGGTTCAATGCAGTGAAATAATTCAAAAAAGTTAAGGAGTGTGGGAGAAATCTGGAAGCCTCCACGTTATCAGAGTTTTTCAAAGAGGAGAAAAGCCAGCTGGTTTGCAGTGAAAAGGTGTCTGCTCCTAGAGCTTAGCTCCCTCTTCACCTTTTATTGCATTATAGTCACCGAATCCAAAGCAAGTGGCATGGTGTATCTCAACGGTCTGAGCGATTGGAAAAATTAAAACAGAAGCCCACTTCATGATACAAAGTGAAATCATAGAATTTAGAAATGAGTTGTGCAGAGACCCAATGATGCAACAAAATTAATGGTGAAAGCTAACTCCAGAGGCCCTTTCCAATATCCAAACATCAGCAGACAAAATGAAAGGTCACTAAAATGACATTTTTTTTTTTTTGGTAACTGGCTCTTAAGAGTACTGATCAATCTAGTCATTTAAACCTGTGTGGTTTGGAGACATCTCCTCAGCTTTACAAACACTGTTGATCTCCTGACCTCGGCTCCTCTTGGCAGCAGAAGGAGCTGACATTTATTGTGGATAAGGAGAGAGGCCCTGTTTAGGTCAATTACTCTGCATCTCAGAGGACTGAGCCAGAACTGAAAGCAAGAAGCCCACAAAGGTCTTGGAGAAATTATTCCTAAGGGTGAAAATATTTCCTCATGTGGACACAGGGGGAAGCTCCTGTGAATACTGGAGAGCAGAACCCCTGAGGAAGAGAGTTGGCAATCCAGGTGAGCGCCTCTTCACTGTGAGAGGTCATCTACCCAGACGACCCGCAGCTGCAGCAGACATGTTTGAAAAGTGTGACAGTGTCAGTTGCTCAGTCGTGTCTGACTCTTTGCAACCCCATGGACTGCAGCCCACCAGGATCCTCTGTCCATGGGATTCTCTAGGCAAGGATACTGGAGTGGGTTGCCATGCCCTTCTCCAGGGGATCTCACTGACCGAGAGGTTGAACCCAAGTCTCTTGCCTTGCAGGCAGATTCTTTACCATCTGAGCCACCCGGGAAGCCCCTACATAAGCTGCACACAATATTTCCTCAGCTTTGTCTGGTTTCAGCATCAGCCGTGGTGGACAGCTCCTCTGCAGGCTGACAGTCACACATCTGGACTCATCACTGTTCATACTCAACACTTTTCTAAAACGAAGGGAACTTGCTCAAGAAGTGTGGGTGAGTCAGCAAGTCCCTAACTCTAACCCTAGGGACACAATTGAACAATGGGAGACTGGGTCCCTATAAAAAATGTCCCAGGCACTCATTCTTTGGTGGGAACAATTCTTTTTTTTTTTTTTAAGACTATTTTGAAAAATGCAGATGCCTCAAAATGCAGAGACCTTCAATAAGGCCTTTATTGAATTTGTTACAATATTCCTTTATGATTTGGTTGTTTGACTGCATGGAATGTGGGATCTTAGCTCGCTGACCAGGGATCAAACTCTCACTCCCTACACTGGAAAGCAAAATCTTAACCACTGGACTGCCGGGGATGTCCCTGCTGGGAACAAGTCTGAGATGCATCTGGCAAGGTTTCTCGGTAGGATTGATTGCCACTTGCCTATAGCAGTTACCAGCTTGAACAGCAGACACCTTTTGAAGCTCCTTCCTTGTCTCATCTCACTTTTCTCTCTTGTTTCTTGGGATAAACTCCCCTGTCCCCTTCCACATCTGCCTGCACTTAAGTCGCAGGCTCTGCTTGTCAAGAAACCCAAACCTAAAGACATCATATTCTGATTTGGATATTGCCTGGCTTCTCCCATTCAGCTCACTCTCACTTACCCTGGCTTCCCTGCCGTAAATCTTCAGCCATCTGACACCTCTTGGGGGGAAAACAAAAGCCTGACCCTGTTCCCTTGCAAAGCTGCAAAGGTTGCCTTTTAGGTTGGGAAGCAAAAGCTAGAGGGAGTCTTCTAGGATCCCGGCTCTCATGACTGCAGAGCGACCTCCAGGGATCAGGAAAGTCTCTGGGACTGTCTACAACAGCGCCTTGCTGTACTCTTCCACTTGCCTGCATTTCAGGCTGAGCTCCCTGAATGATGCTATTATGTCTGGAACATGGTGGGGAAACATGCTGTACCTGGCTCCTTCACACATCTCGTTCACAGCTGCTGCAGCCATGCCAAGCGTTTACTTGAGCACCATGCTTTCTTTTTAAGGTACTCTAGAGCCTGGTTCATTGACGTTGTTTACTTGCTAAGTTGTGTCCAACTCTTTGTGACCCCCTGGACTGTATCCCTCCAGGCTCCTCTGTCCATGGGATGTCCCTTCCAGGCAGCCATCCCGCCACTGCCTGTGGCGAGCCCTGAGGAGCTCTGACCCCAGAGGGCTGAGAGGGGAATGAAAGGAGAGATTTCAGTGAGCCCTGAGCAGAGTACATCATGAGAAACACTGGGCTGGAAGAAGCATAAGCTGGAATCAAGATTGCCGGGAGAAATATCAACAACCTCAGATATGCAGATGACACCACCTTAAGACAGAAAGTGAAGAAGAACTAAAGGGCCTTTTGATGAAAGTGAAAGAGGAGAGTGAAAAAGTTGGCTTAAAGCTCAACATTCAGAAAACTAAGATCATGGCATCCGGTTCCATCACTTCATGGCAAATAGATGGGGAAACAGTTGCTGACTTTATTTTTCTGGGCTCTAAAATCACTGCAGGTGGTGATTGGAGCCATGAAGTTGAAAGACGCTTACTCCTTGGAAGAAAAGTTATGACCAACCTAGATAGCATATTCAAAAGCAGAGACATTACTTTGTCAACAAAGGTCTGTCTAGTCAAGGCTATGGTTTTTCCAGTGGTCATGTATGGATGTGAGAGTTGGACTGTGAAGAAAGCTGAGTGCCAAAGAATTGATGCTTTTGAACTGTGGTGTTGGAGAAGACTCTTGAGAGTCCCTTGGACTGCAAGGAGATCCAACCAGTCCATCCTAAAGGAGATCAGTCCTGGGTGTTCGTTGGAAGGACTGATGTTGAAGCTGAAACTCCAATACTTTGGCCACCTCATGTGAAGAGTTGACTCATTGGAAAAGACTCTGATGCTGGGAGGGATTGGGGTCAGGAGGAAAAGGGGACGACAGAGGATGAGATGGCTGGATGGCATCACCAACTCGATGGATGTGCGTTTGAGTGAACTCTGGGAGTTGGTGATGGACAGGGAGGCTTGGTGTGCTGCAATTCATGGGGTCTCAAAGAGTCGGACACGACTGAGCAACTGAACTGAACTGAACTGAGGAGCTCTGACCAGAGAGGGCTGAGAGGCATGAAAGGAGTGATCTCAGTGAGCCCAGACTCTTGCATCTTCCCAACAGGAGAAAAGTGATGAATTCCTCAATGTGAGATATCTGGTTTTCTTTAATTCACAAAAATATTTTTGATGTTCAGACAACCTGCCCTTTGTTGCAAGGCTTCTACATAACCTGGCTCCTCTCCTCATCTCCTCTGAGCAGTTCTCTCAGGGTTACTTGAGATGCTGCCTCCTATGCTTAAGTCCTAAAAGTTCTTACTGAACAACATCACTCTCCACTCTCTGGATGCATGAATTTCTTCAGGTGACACTTGCCTTCCCTTCTATAGGTGTGGATCCTGAGACTATGCCCTGGCACACTGTATGTGTTATAACTCCATCTCAGATTGTTATTATCATTATCATTATTGGTTACGTATTTTAACAGGGAAGGCATTTATATCACAGCTGCTTGACCACAGCTTCATAGTGACTTCCTCTCCTGCTGATAAAGCAATTTTTCAGAAGGCAGTATTCCCCCATAAACAGAGAATGATGAAGGAGTAGGAAGTGTGAAAATAAGAAGACACAGAAATAGAAAAAGCTATTTTCTTGAATTACTGCTTGTCATTTTTATTAATCTGAGATTTGTCTGATCTGTAGGCACTATGCTGCTAAGTTGCTTCAGTCATGTCCAACTCTGTGCGACCCCATAGACGGCAGCCCACCAGGCTCCCCCGTCCCTGGGATTCTCCAGGCAAGAACACTGGAGTGGGTTGCCATTTCCTTCTCCAATGCATGAAAGTGAAAAGGGAAAGTGAAATTGCTCAGTTGTGTCCAACTCTTAGCGACTCCATGGACTGCAGCCTACCAGGCTCCTCCGTCCATGGGATTTTCCAGGCAAGAGTGCTGGTGTGGGGAGCCATTGCCTTCTCTGTAGGCACTAAAACAGTTGCTTATTTCCCTGAATCTCTCTAACCTAGAAAAGCATATTTCACACAAGTCCTACCTGTGTGTATAATAGGAGTTGCAAAGGAAAGAATGCCCAGAGGCTCTAGGTCACAGTGGCTTATCTACATAGATACCTGGGTGCCAGAGAGCCAGATGTCTCATCAAAATCTCTGGGGCCATTTTAATAGAATATGAACCATAGGAAAAAATTTATCTTTTAATATTATAAAAAATGTGCCCTCAGTTTTTACAATGGTCTCATAAATTCAGGAACTTATTCTCATAGTAGTTAATACTGGGAGGGCAAAAGGAAGAAATGAGGCAGCGTCAGTCTATAGAGAAGAACAGAATGAAGCAAAGTCGAAGGTGAGGGTTCGGTGGGTAACTAGATGGAAGCCCTGATTCTCCTCTCAACCTGCCAATTGCATTGATTTCTCAATCTTTTCTTCTCACTTGCTCTCCTGTTCTCTTCAGATCTGAAATCTTAGTGATTTTCTCGGTATTGATCATCAACCTATCTCACTATGAGGTTTTTAAAAAATTAAGTGAAACGATGAGGTAAGTGAGTCGATAAAGAATCATTCTCCTTGAGAGCTTTAGTGCCAGTGTTTTGAAATATGAAGGACTTCATTAAATGCCGCTCTAGCCTGGCATTTTTACGTTCATTTCCTCTTCTTGCCGAAACTCATGACTCGCTCCACTGTGGTTTCCAAGGGTAGTAAGAAGGATGGGGTGGTTTAGAGAGATTAGTCTCATCAAACTCACCTGCTTCATCTTCCATTTCTCAAGACCTGGCTTTCAGTTAATCCTCAGACTGAAAACAATCTAAGTAAATGTGCAATAATGTACCAATACTTCCAGTTCTGCTAACAGATACTTCTTCCCTTTCAACTAACTTAAATTCTCTTTAACTTATGCTTCCTCCCCTTTGCCTGTCCCTTTGTTCTAATCCTTGGCCAAATTTCTTAACTGTATCTCTTTGAAAGTGAAAGTGTTAGTCGCTCAGTTGTGTCTGACTCTTTGTGACCCCATAGACTGGGTCCTGCCAGGCTCCTCTGCCCATGGGATTCTCCAGGCCATAATACTGGAGTGGGTAGCCAAGCCCTTCAGGAGAAGGCAATGGCACCCGACTCCAGTACTCTTGCCTGGAAAATCCCATGGACAGAGGAGCCTGGTAGGCTGCAGTCCATGGGGTTGCTAAGAATCGGGCACGAATGATTGACTTCACTTTCACTTTTCACTTTCATGCATTGGAGAAGGAAATGGCAACCCACTCCAGTGTTCTTGCCTGGAGAATCCCAGGGACGTCAGAGCCTGGTGGGCTGCCATGTATGGGGTCGCACAGAGTCGCACACGACTGAAGAAACTTAGCAGCAGCAGAGGCAGCCAAGCCCTTCTCCAGGGGATCTTCCCAACTCAGGGATTGAACCTGGGTGTCCTGCATCACAGGTGGATTCATTACTATCTGAGCCACCAGGAAAGCCTTCTTTATCCCACTCAAATAGTCTCCAATCTCATTCCTACATGATCCCTACATGACCATTTCCTTGCTATTGGAATAACTTCCCAAAGCATCACTTTGTTTCCAGTTGCATCTTACCCCTTAATTCCAGTGAAATATGGAAACTTTATCAAACAGATCTATTCCCTTCTCACTACTTTATGCTGTCATTGTCACATATCTATATGTTTATATGTTGTCAGCCCAGCAACACAATTTTTAACTAATTGTTTTATGTAATTGTCTTTTAAATCAGTTAAGACAAGAAAAATGCAAATATATATTTATACATATCTATCTCATTACATGTAAGTATCTCTAACTTACTCTTCTGTATTTCTTTCCATAAGTGCTACTGCTGTTCTTTGTTTCCTTGTGTGGATTCAAGTTATCACGTGATTTCCTTTCCCTTGAATGTGAAGTGCTTCCTTTAGCATTTCTTCTCATGAAAATCTGCTACTAATGGATTCTTTCAATCTTTGTATCTGGAGGCATCTTAATTTTGCCTTCATTTATGAATTACAGTTTTTTCTTAGAATATTAGAATTCTATAATATATAGAATTATTGGCTGATAGTGTTAGGCTTATTGGAGAAGGAAATGGCAACCCACTCCAGTGTTCTTGCCTGGAGAATCCCAGGGATGGGCGAGCCTGGTAGGCTGCCGTCTATGGGGTCGCACAGAGTTGGACACGACTGAAGCGACTTAGCAGCAGTGTTAGGCTTTTAGCACTTTGAATATGCCATCTCATTGCCTTCTGATCCCATTCCCCTGCCCTGTCCTCTGCTAGTTTTAGTGGCACTCTCTTGCTCCTGTGGCTGTGCAATGCAGTGGCGGTTGAGAGGAGATATCCTGTGTCCAAGGTCAGGAGTGGCCATGAGGAGCTACCCTGCATCCAGGGTCAGGAGTGGCGGCGAGAGGAGCTACCCCATGTCCAGGGTCAGGAGCAGCTGAGAGGAGATACCCCGAATCCAGGGTCAGGAGTGTCTGTGAGGAGATACCCCATGTCCAGGGTCAGGAGCGGCAGCTGTGAGGAGATACCCCATGTTCAAGGTCAGGAGCAGCAGGCGAGAGGAGATACCCCACATCCAAGGTCAGGGGCAGCGGCTGCACTTTGCTGGAGCAGCTGTGAAGAGATACCCCACATCCAAGATAAGAGAAACCCAAGCAAGATGATAGGCACTGAGAGAGGGGGTCAGGGGGCAGACAGACTGAAACCACAGTCATGGACAACTAGCCAATCTGATCACACAGACCACAGCTTGTCTAACTCAGTGAAACTAAGCCATGTCATGTGGGGCCAACCAAGATGGTGGGGTCATGGTGGAGAGGTCTGACAGAATGTGGTCCACTGGAGAAGGGAATGGCAAACCACTTCAGTATTCGGGCCTTGAGAACCCCATGAATAGTATGAAAGGCAAAAAGATAGGACACTGAAAGATGAACTCCCCAGGTCGGTAGGTGTCTCGTATAGTATTAGGCACTGTGTCCGACTCTTTGCGACCCTATGGACTGTAACCCGCCAGGCTTCTCTGTCCTTGGGATTCTTCAGGCAAGAAGCCTGGAGTGGGTTGCCATTCCCTTCTCCAGAGGATCTTCCTGACCCAGGGATCGATCCCTGGTCTCCCACATTGCAGGCAGATTCTTTACCGGCTGAGCTATCAGGGAAGCCTCCAACTAGAAAACAGATGTATCAGCTATAGTCTTTCCCACAGAATCCAGATGCCTTCCCTTAGCCACCAGCATCACTTTCATGTTATCCAGATGGTTTATCCCCCATGTTCCTATATCTGCAACACTTGATTAACTGTTGATGAAGACAGGGCAATAGCATTTGGCTCCACCGTCTAGCTCAACTGCAATCAAAGAGATTCACAGAGAATATGCTGGTTCTAGATCAGTCCCCAAAAGCATATTTTGGGGTGAGCTTATCAATTCCTCTTTTGGGTCTGGGCACTTTGGAAGAACCAGGATGGAGGAAGCAGCCATGGGCAAGAGGTCGGTAGGTGCCCAATGTGCTACTGGAGATCAGTGGAGAAATAACTCCAGAAAGAATGAAGGGATGGAGACAAAGCAAAAACAACACCCAGCTGTGGATGTGACTGGTGATAGAAGCAAGGTCTGATGCTGTAAAGAGCAACATTACATAGGAACTTGGAATGTTAGGTTCATGAATCAAGACAAATTGGAAGTGGTCAAACAAGATAGCAAGAGTGAATGTCGACATTCTAGCAATCAGTGAACTAAAATGGATTGGAATGGGTGAATTTAACTCAGATGACCATTATATCTACTACTGTGGGCAGGAATCCCTTAGAAGAAATGGAGTAGCCATCATGGTCAATAAAAGTACTTGGATGCAATCTCAAAAATGACAGAATGATCTCTGTTTGTTTCCAAGGCAAACCATTCAATATCACAGTAATCCAAGTCTATGTCCCAACCAGTAATGCTGAAGAAGCTGAAGTTGAACGGTTCTATGAAGACCTACAAGACCTTTTAAAACTAACACCCAAAAATGATGTCCTTTTCATTATAGGGGACTGGAATGCAAAAGTAGGAAGTCAATAAACACCTGGAGTAACAGGCAAATTTGGCCTTGGAGTACAGAATGAAGCAGGGCAAAGGCTAATAGAGTTCTACCAAGATAACACATTGGTCATAGCAAACACCCTCTTCCAACAACACAACAGAAGACTCTACACATGGACATCACCAGATGGTCAACACCAAAATCAGATTGATTATATTCTTTGCAGCCAAAGATGGAGAAGCTCTATATAGTCAGCAAAAACAAGACCAGGAGCTGACTGTGGCTCAGATCATGAACTCCTTATTGCCAAATTCAGACTTAAATTGAAGAAAATGGGGAAACCATGAAAACATTCAGGTATGACCTAAATCAAATCCCTTATGGTTATACAGTGGAAGTGAGAAATAGATTTAAGGGCCTAGATCTGACAGACAGAGTGCCTGATGAACTATGGACGGAGGTCCATGACATTGTATAGGAGACAGGGATCAAGACTGTCCCCAAGAAAAAGAAATGCAAAAAAGCAAAATGGCTGTCTGAGGAGCCCTTACAAATAGCTGTGAAAAGAAGAGAAGCAAAAAGCAAAGGAGAAAAGGAAAGATATACTCATTTGAATGCAGAGTTCCAAAGAATAGCAAGGAGAGATAAGAAAGCCTTCCTCAGTGATCAATGCAGAGAAATAGAGGAAAACAATAGAATGGGACAGACTAGAGGTCTCTTCAAGAAAATTAGAGATACCAAGGGAACATTTCATGCAAAGATGGGCTCGATAAAGGACAGAAATGGTATGGACCTAACAGAAGCAGAAGATATTAAGAAGAGGAGGCAGGAATACACAGAAGAACTGTACAAAAAAGAGCTTCACAACCCAGATAATTACAATGGTGTGATCACTCACCTAGAGCCAGACATCCTGGAATGTGAAGTCAAGTGGACCTTAGAAAGCATCATTATGAACAAAGCTAGTGGAGGTGATGGAATTCCAGTTGAGCTCTTTCAAATCCTGAAAGATGATGCTGTGAAAGTGCTGCACTCAATATGTCAGCAAATTTGGAAAACTCAGCAGTGGCCACAGGACTGTAAAAGGTCAGTTTTCATTCCAACCCCAAGGAAAGGCAATGCCGGTCCCGTCACTTCATGGGAAAAAGATGGGGAAACAGTGGAAACAGTGGCTGACTTTATTTTTGAGGGCTCCAAAATCACTGCAGATGGTGATTGTAGCCATAAAATTAAAAGATGCTTACTCCTTGGAAGGAAAGTTATGACCAACCTAGGCAGTGTATTAAAAAGCAGAGATATTAGCTTGCCAACAAAGATCCATCTAGTCACGGCTCTGATTTTTCCAGGGATCATGTATGGATGTGAGAGTTGGACTATAAAGAAAGCTGAGCAGTGAAGAACTGATGCTTTTGAACTGTGGTGTTGGAGAAGACTCTTGAGAGTCCCTTGGACTACCAGGAGATCCAACTAGTCCACCCTAGAGGAAATCAGTCCTGAGTGTTCATTGGAAGGACTGATGTTGAAGCTGAAATTCCAATACTTTGGCCACCTAATGGGAAGAGTTGACTCACTGGCAAAGACTCTGATGCTGGGAGGGATTGGGGGCAGGAGGAGAAGGGGATGACAGAGGATGGGATGGTTGGATGGCATCACTGACTCAGTAGACATGAGTTTGAGTAAGCCCCAGGAGTTGGTGATGGAGAGGGAGGCCTGGGGTGCTGTGGTTCATGGGGTCACAAAGGGTCAGACACGACTGAGCAACTGAGCTGAACTGAACTTTTTCCTACAAGGCTGCTGTGTGCATGTGGAAGGGGTGGGAGGGAGTTGCTGCCAAGATTCCCTCCTTGACTTGGCCATGGTGTGTGTAGATATGGGTCTCTTTGGAATTCTGCTACATGAAGTTCATTAAGCTTTCTAGATACATATATTAATGCTTTTGGGGAGAGGGAATAATCAAATTTTGAAGTGTTTATCCATTGTGTCTTTATATATTTTTTCTACCCCCTTTCCTGCTCTTTTTCTGGTACTCTTCACACACACAGTACACTTTAGGTTGCCCCACATGCTCCGTTCATCTGTTTTCTCTATTCTTCTAAAATTGGTTTTATTTATTTGTTTTGGCTGTGCTGGGTCCTCATTGCTGCACGGGCTTTTCTCCGGTTGCAGCGGCGGGGGCTCCTCTCTAGTTGTGGGTGTGGGCTTCTCCCGTCATGACTTCTCTTGTTGGGGAGCATGGACTTGAGGTGCTCTGTCTCAGCAGTTGCAGTTCCGAGGCTCTAGGTCACGGGCTCCGTAACTGTGGCCCACTGGGCTTAGCTGCCCCCAGGCGTGGGCCATCTTCCTGGATCTGATCAGAGAAGGAACCCACGTCTCCTGCACTGGCAGGCAATTGTTTTCCTTGAGCCGCCAGGGAAACTCCTTTTCCTTCTATTCTTTAGGTTGGCCATCTTTATTGATCCATGTCAAGTCTGCTTATTTTTTCTTCTGCTGCCTCAAATCTTCAATTGAGCTATCGTAGTGATCTTTAATTTCAATACCTAAAATTTTATTTGACTAACTTTTATAATTCCCATCTCTTTACCGATGTCCTCTACTTGCTATCATATTTTCCTCGAATTGCATAAGCAGGATTTCCTTTTACATATATAACAGCTGCTTTTCTTTGTCTGATAACTCCAATATCTGGTCCCACTCAAAGAGTTTCTATTGAAACAGAGATAGTTTCTTTATCTGTATTGGCTACATAGTCTTATTTCTTTGCCTTGTATTTTTTGTTGAATACCAGATTTTTAAAAAACTGGATATTTTAGTAATATATTTTTTATATAATATAATATAGTGTTTGTTCTAAATTCTTATTTTCTGTCTGTGTGGCAGTGGATGTTGCTATTTTTATTTCTTTCACTTTTTATTTGTTTGGTGATTTTCCTAAACTAATTCTGTAGTTTATATTTCCTGCAGTGTGTGATCACTGATGTCTGTCGATGTTTTTCTCTTTATTGTTTTTATTTTTGAACCTGGGTTCTTATAGTCACAGGAAATGGCAATCTACTCCAGTATTCTTGCTGGAGAATTCCATGGACAGAGGAGCCTGGCAGGTTACAGTCCATGGGGTCACAAAGAGTCAGTCACGACTGAGTGACTAACACCATTACTATTGATGGTTGCTTATAAGATACGTAGTACAGATGGTAGGGGATATTTTAATATGAAATGGTTTATTTAGTCCACTTTCTGATTTTAGAGAGATTCAAATTTATTAATGTTTAGAGATATTTATGTATCCTGCAAATATTTGTAAGCTCCCAGCTATGTGTCTAACTCTGCTCAAGATCACATTGAGGAAGAAAGTTACCATTTCAGTCTTCCTGGAGCCTACCATCTCCTAGGCATGGCAAAAAAGGGGAGAAGACTGCAGTGCTAATCCATATTTGGGGAAGGGGCTAATGTGAAAAAAGGGATGATCTAGGTTTTTCTTCTGTTTCTTGACGTGGCGTATTGGCCATTTTGAAGTTATTTTCCCCTAAATGCAGCTCAAAATGCTTAGTGAGATTCTGAAATACCCAAGACAATGATCTGAATTGCAAAAGAAATGGTGGGATTTATAGGATATCTCTGTTGTACTTCAACCGCTAGGTCATGTCTGACTCTTTGTGACCCATAGACTCTAGCCCACCAGGCTCCTCTGTCCTCCACTATCTCCCAGAATTTGCTCAAACTCATGTCCATTGAGTTGGTGATGCTATCTAACCATCTCTTCCTCTGCCGCCCTTCTCCTTTTGCCTTCTGTTTCCTAACATCAGTGTCTTTTCCAATGTGTCTGCTTTTTGCATCAGGCAGCCAAAGTATTGGAGCTTCAGCATCAGTCCCTCCAATGAATATTCAGGGTTGATTTCCTCTGGGATTGACTGGTACGACCTCCTTGCTGTCCCAGGGACTCTAGGGATCTTTTCCAACACCACAATTTGAAAGCATCAATTCTTCAGCACTCTACCTTCATTATGGTCCAACTCTCACATCCATACTTGACTACTGATAAAAACCATATATTTGACTATAACACCTTTGTTGGCAAAGTGATGTCTCTTTGGTTTCATTTATTTACATATTCATTTGAGTTGGTAACAGTTCTTATCCAGTGGTGGTAGAAAAAGAAAGCAAGGCAAAGAAAAGAATCATACCCATTTCTTTTGTGTTCACAAAACAATCTGATTCTCCTCCATATATTACCCACTTCAGGGCTTTTGTACCCATGGAAGTATTCTGATCAAAAGTTTGGTTTCATTTTTTTTGTAATCAGACAAGGTATTTTACTATAAGTGTTAGAAACTAAACAGTTTTTCTTTGATTATTGGTATTCAGTTGGGTCTAGAAAATAATTAGAAACTTATAAATCTCTAGTCCATGAGGATGGAAAACTACTGATAAATGCAGAGTGGTAGCTCTGACCTATGCAAGGTGGAATTTTCAGAATTATAATGAATGGGCTTGATTGAGGCATCAAATGTGGTTTTTATAATGCAATTTATTTCTGTAGGGTTGCATTGAGGGACACACATTACCAATCACTACACAGATCATCACTGCAAGTCTACCTTGCAAATACAATTCACAGCTGCAAATATAGTATTGCATATATTAATATCAGGGAACAACAGTGTCAAGGAGCCAAAAAATGATTGAAACAGGAATGCCAGAGAGTATGGCATATTTGAGACACATTGAGTTGATTTGATTGTTTTACTACAGAGACTATGAGGTATTAAAGATCAGAGAGAAAGATTTAGATGTTGAAGTGGTGGATTATATAGTTATTCACAAAATATGCAGGAGTTGTTCCCCATTTTACAAGCAAAACAAGAAAAAGATACTCATAGGAAGGTACAGAAAGGGAGGTCTGTCTTTCCCTCTAAGATTTATTTCTCCATCTACATGCGATTTGTCCATTATCCCCCTAAGCTGTGCAGGAAGAGCTTAGCTTCAGGAGAGGCCGTCTTGCTCAAGAAACGCTTCTTTAGCTTCATTATGAAGAGATCCTTCTTCAGTTGGTGGAAAATCATATTTTTGCTCCTAAGTGAAATGATTTGGCTATGAAGCAGAATGAATGGTAATTTTCAAAAGGAATACAATTTTCAACAACAGACTTCACAATACCGTATTTGAGAGGGAACTTTGTGCCGTAATCAATGGAAGCAAGTCCTCCAGCTGAGCCTGTGAGTCCCCAAGGACAATGTATCTTGAATCTCGTGACTCAGAAAAGTCTTGATAGTTGGTCAGTGGGTATCAGTCTCCTACAGGAGGAGGAGGAGCTGAGCCTGAAATTGTATCCAGCAGTTTAGAGATGAAGAAATGTGTTTGCTTCTCTTTTGGGGGGCCGTGGGGTGCTCTGAGAGAACTTCTGGCTAACCTTGGCTTTGCATGTGCAAACTTCAGTACGGCCATCTTCAGGCACACTTCTGGTAGGAAAAACAACCTGGGAACCTGTCATGGAATTAGTTTCCTGTTGGTGCAGAACACAGCACTGCCAATTCAACAACTGAAAGCAAGATGCATTCACTATCAGTGCAGGAATTCACAGCTTCTGTGAATCAGGAGTCCAGCCACAGCTGAAGTGCGTCCCTTGCTCAGAATCTCACTTGGCAGCAATCGATATGCTAACTGGGCTGTAGGTGTTTCTGGAGCTTGGCTTCCTCTTCAAAGTCACATGATTATCAGCAAAATTTAGTTTCTTGTGTCTGAAGGGCTGAGGTCCCCATTTCCCAGAGATCACTAGACATAGTCAACCACATGGTACTTCCTACCACGTGGCATTTTGCTTCTTCAAGGCCAACAGGGAGCATCTCAGCTGCTTCTTGCTCTTTTTTTTTTTTCTTTCAAATTGGAGTATGGATGACTTGGGCTCTCTTGATGGCTCAGTAGGAAAGAATCTGCCTGCCTGTGCAGGAGACTCAGGTTTCATCCCTGGGTTGGGGAGATCACCTGGAGGAGGGCAGACAACCCACTCCAGTGTTCTTGCTGAGAAATCCCATGGACAGAGGAGCCTGGTGGGCTATAGTCCATGGAGTTGCAAAATAGTTGAACACAACTTAGCAACTAAACAACAATAACAATACAGTTGTCTTAAATTTTTATGTTAGTTTCAGCTGTATGGTCAGGTAATTCAGTCATACACATATGAAAGTGAAAGTCTCTCATTCGTGTCCAACTCTCCAGGCCAGCATACTGGAGTGGGTTGCTGTTCCCTCCTCCAGGGAATCTTCCCAACCCAGGGATCAAGCCCAGGTCTCCTGCACTGCAGGCAGATTCTTTACCAGCTGTGCCACAAGGGAACCCAATTTCCCTTATATGTTACTACAAAAAAAATTGAGTATAGCTCCCTGTGCTATACAGTAGGTCTTTTTGGTTATCTATTTTATGTTTAGTAGTGTATTTGTGTTCATCCCAAACTCCTAATTTTTCCTTCCCTGTCTCTGCTGCTTCTTATCTCTTGCCTCCAGACCCTCTTTTAAAGGGGGCTCACCCAGGATAATCTCATTTTTTACTTTCTCAGAATCACCTAACTTGGGACCTTAAGGCAAAATCCCTTACTTTTGGTGTATAATGCAAACTAATCATGGAGTGACACCCCACCCAACCTTAAGGCGAGGGGATTGGTTATACAGGACCAGAAATTTTGTGGCTGTCTTATAATTCTGCCTACCACAGGACTCAAGAAGCAGCAGCAGGGGAAGATTGCCTGCCGAGGAGGCACGAAGGAGGTAAACCGTAAGATCTAACAGGAAGAGACTCATTATTGAAGGAGGCTGAAATTGTAACTTGGAAAGATGGAGATTGTGAATAGAGAGGCTTTGACCTGGAGATTCAGGATAGATGAAAGGTATTAAGGTCATTAGAAAGAGCTGTAACTTATACAGGAATTGGGTCTGTTGTTCTATCCAGTCTGGAGATGAGGTGAGAGTGATGTGGGGTCAATACCAGTATCAATACGAGGTCAATATCACCTAAGACTGACGAAAGGGGGAGGGGAGAAGAGGGTCCAAATTTAAGCCTTGTTTGGGGTTAAGGGGAGATTTTAATTCTTCTCAAGTGTGCTTAAATCAGAGCCAGGAATTCGGAAATGTCTGAATCCTGCTTGCCAAGCACATTGTATTTATTGGTTCTCATAGGGGATCTGTGTTCAAAAGAAACTGTGAAACTTAGCATCAAAGTCACCCTTGATTGATATTTGAGAAAATATTCAATACTATAGTGAAAGCTCTCTCATAAAAGCTTAAGTAGAGGACTGGACTAAAGCTGAGGTCTGACCATCTCTTCCCCACTCTCAATTTCAAATTTAAAAATTTGGGACCCATGTGATTAGACAGATCTGAAGAGAGAGCACCCACACCCAGAAGGGCCCTGAGCCCATGCAGCCTGCTACATAGAAAATGGAAGGGAGTTCAAAATATTAACTGACTTGTCCCATGGACCAACCCTACTCAAGGCTGTGGTTGGAAGGTCAAGAGAGAGCATGAGCTGGGCCTATACAATTAGGTCAAAGCAGCTTTGTCCACTATGCCACAGGACCTGATCCATGAATTCCCTGAGCTGTGACCAGTCATACCCTTGCTGGTGGTAGAAGTTAGGAAGTTGGATGAAAGGCAGTTCCCTCTGGATTTGTAGGGAGGATGCTAAAGTTAATGAGCCTATATACTTTTTTTTTTTTTTTCCTGGAAGCTGGCATAAGAATAGTAGACATGCCTTCAGGTGACAAAGAATAGATCGAGGCACTTTGAGCAGCAGTGGGCTTGGGCAACAGACTGTTTATGCTGGTACTTGGTCTTCTCTGCCCTTGGCCAGCCAGACACCAGGCAAAGAAGCAAGAAACCGTACAAGCTCTACTAATTCCCAGGAGGCTGTTTCCATTGTACTCTCTGCTACGGTCATCACTGGCTCAGCTGACACTGAGCCCAGAGGTCCAAGTTCAGTTCTCTAATATCCAGTTTTAATTCCCTAATATTAGACACTGTCTATGGTGGTAGGCACTGAACTAAAGTCATAACATTGTGATACATACAAATTATGTTGTCATATTCTGACTGCTATACTTAGCATAATTACAACGTTGTTTTTGCTTTTATTGGTGCTTAAAAATGCCTCTTGCAGTTATTTATATTTATATGTAAAATGTTTATTTTTCAGAGTATACAACGTTCTGACTGTGGAATCTTTGGGAAATGTTTTAGTGTGAAGAAGTAAACAACCACAATATGCAGACTTAACACTTTTAACCCTTTCCACTTTTTATTAAAAATTCAGCTTGAACACCAGTAACTCAATGACGACCTTGGCTTGAATTTGCCAGATTAGCATGCTTTCTGGGGTAGCGTGTATGTGCCTCTGGCTGGTAGGACAGAGCTCTGACTCGAGAGACCAGCTGGAGTGAGCTGCTGATGCATCGGGCTTCCCAGGTGGCCCTAGTGATAAAGAACTCACCTGCCAACGCAGGAGACTTAAGAGACACGGATTCAGTTCTTGGGTCTGGAAGATCCCCTGAAGGAGGGCATGGCAATGGATGTACTCTTGCCTGGAGAACCCCATGGACAGAGGAGCCTGGCAGGCTACAGTCCATGGTGTCACAAAGAGTTGGACATGACTGAAGCAACTTAGCATGCATGTGTGCTGGTATATTAATATATAAAATGTTTTGCATATCTCTACTTATTTCCATGTGATAGAAGCAAGATCCGATGCTGTAAAGGCAATATTGCATAGGAACCTGGAATGTCAGGTCCATGAATCAAGGCAAATTGGAAGTGGTCAAACAAGAGATGGCAAGAGTGAATGTTGACATTCTAGGAATCAGCGAACTAAAAGGGACTGTAATGGGTAAATTTAACTCAGATGATCATTATATCTACTAGTGTGGGCAGGAATCCCTGAGAAGAAATGGAGTAGCCATCACGGTCAACAAAAGAGTCCAAAATGCAGTACTTGGATGCAATCTCAAAAACGACAGAATGATCTCTGTTCATTTCCAAGGCAAACCATTCAATATCACAGTAATCCAAGTCTATGCCCCAACCAGTAATGCTGAAGAAGCTGAAGTTGAACAGTTCTATGAAGACCTACAAGACCTTTTAGAACTAATACCCAAAAAAGATGTCCTTTTCATTATAGGGGACTGGAATGCAAAAGTAGGAAGTCAAGAAACACCTGGAGTAACGGGCAAATTTGGCCTTGGAATACAGAATGAAGCCGGGCAAAGACTAATAGAGTTTTGCCAAGAAAATGCACTGGTCATAGCAAACATGCTCTTCCAACAACACAAGAGAAGACTCTACACATGGACATCACCAGATGGTCAACACCGAAATCAGATTGATTATATTCTTTGCAGCCAAAGATGGAGAAGCTCTATACAGTAAGCAAAAACAAGACCAGGAGCTGACTGTGGCTCAGATCATGAACTCCTGATTACCAAATTCAGACTTAAATTGAAGAAAGTAGGGAAAACCACTAGACCATTCAGGTATGACATAAATCAAATCCCTTATGATTATAAGTGGAAGTGAGAAATAGATTTAAGGGCCCAGATCTGATAGATAGAGTGCCTGATGAACTATGGAATGAGGTTTGTGACATTGTACAGGAGACAGGGATCAAGACCATCCCCATGGAGAAGAAATGCAAAAAAGCAAAATGGCTATCTGGAGAGGCCTTACAAATAGCTGTGAAAAGAAGTGAAAAGCAAAGGAGGAAAGGAAAGATATAAGCATCTGAATGCAGAGTTCCAAAGAATAGCAAGAAGAGATAAGAAAGCCTTCCTCAATGATCAATGCAGAGAAATAGAGGAAAATAACATAATGGGAAAGACTAGAGATCTCTTCAAGAAAATCAGAGATACAAAGGGAACATTTCATGCAAAGATGGGCTCGATAAAGGACAGAAATGGTATGGACCTAACAGAAGCAGAAGATATTAAGAAGAGGTGGCAAGAATACACAGAAGAACTGTACAAAAAAGATCTTCACGGCCCAGATAATCATGATGGTGTGATCCCTGATCTAGAGCCAGACATCCTGGAATGTGAAGTCAAGTGGGCCTTAGAAAGCATCACTACAAACACAGCTAGTGGAGATGATGGATTTCCAGTTGAGCTATTTCAAATCCTGAAAGATGATGCTGTGAAAGTGCTGCACTCAATATGCCATTTGGAAAACTCAGCAGTGGCCACAGGACTGGAAAAAGTCAGTTTTCATTCCAATCCCAAAGAACGGCAATGCCAAAGAATGCTCAAACTACCACACAATTGCACTCATCTCACACTCTAGTAAAGTAATGCTCAAAATTCTCCAAGCCAGGCTTCAGCAATACATGAACCGTGAACTTCCTGATGTTCAAGTTGGTTTTAGAAAAGGCAGAGGAACCAGAGATCCAATTGCCAACATCCGCTGGATCATGGAAAAACAAGAGAGTTCCCGAAAAACATGTTTCTGCTTTATTGACTATGCCAAAGCCTTTGACTGTGTGGATCACAATAAACTGTGGAAAATTCTGAAAAAGATGGGAATACCAGACCACCTGACCTGCCTCTTGAGAAATCTGTATGCAGCTCAGGAAGCAACAGTTAGAATTGGACATGGAACAACAGACTGGTTCCAAATAGGAAAAGGAGTATGTCAAAGCTATATATTGTCACCCTGCTTATTTAACTTATACGCAGAGTACATCATGAGAAACACTGGACTGGAAGCAGCACAAGCTGGAATCAAGATTGCCGGGAGAAATATCAATAACCTCAGACATGCAGATGACACCACCCTTATGGCAGAAAGTGAAGAGGAACTCAAAAGCCTCTTGATGAAAGTGAAAGTGGAGAGTGAAAAAGTTGGCTTAAAGCTCAACATTCAGAAAGTGAAGATCATGGCATCCGGTCCCACCACTTCATGGGAAATAGATGGGGAAACAGTGGAAACAGTGTCAGACTTTATTTTTCTGGGTTCCAAAATCACTGCAGATGGTGACTGTAGCCATGAAATAAAAAGACACTCCTTGGAAGGAAAGTTATGACCAACCTAGATAGCATATTCAAAAGCAGAGACATTACTTTGCCAACAAAGGTCCATCTAGTTAAGGCTATGGTTTTTCCTGTGGTCATGTATGGATGTGAGAGTTGGACTGTGAAGAAGGCTGAGTGCGGAAGAATTGATGCTTTTGAACTGTGGTGTTGGAGAAGACTCTTGAGAGTCCCTTGGACTGCAAGGAGATCCAACCAGTCCAAGGAGATCAGCCCTGGGATTTCTTTGGAAGGAATGATGCTGAAGCTGAAACTCCAGTACTTTGGCCACCTCATGCAAAGAGTTGACTCATTGGAGAAGACTCTGATGCTGGGAGGGATTGGGGGCAGGAGGAGAAGGGGAAGACAGAGGATGAGATGGCTGGATGGCATCACTGACTCGATGGACATGAGTCTGGGTGAACTCCGGGAGTTGGTGATGGACAGGGAGGCCTGGCGTGCTGAGATTCATGGGGTCGCAAAGAGTCAGACATGACTGAGCGACTGGACTGAACTGAAGTGAACTTATTTCCATCAGGACAGATTTCAGGAATTAGAATCCTGGGTCCTCAGAAGGAAAATCACTAAGACTCTTGATAATGCTGCTCTGATGGACAGTTTTATGTATCAACTTAGCCAAGTTAGAGTGTTCCCTTATTCGACCAAATATGTAGGTGCTGTTATGTAAGTATTTATAGATATGATTAACAACTGCAGTTGGTTAAAACTGAGTAAGGAGATTAGGCTCAATATTCTGGATAGGCCTAATTCAATCCATTGAAAGGCCTTCAGAGCAGAATTGAGAGTGCCCTGAAGAAGAAATTCCCTCTGTGGATTATAGCTTCAGCTCCTGCCTGAGAGTTTCCATCTGCCCTCCCCTACAGAGAAGTCAGATTCATCCACCCAGTTCCCACAGTCACTTAGCAAATTCCTTGTAATATATACATATGTGTCTGTGTGTGTGTGTCTGAATGGCATATACATTAATATATGTATTGTGTCATAAATATATATGTTCAGTTCAGTTCAGTCACTCAGTTGTGTCTGACCCTTTGTGACCCTATGGATTGCAGCACGCCAGGCTTCCCTGTCCGTCACCAATGCCCAGAGCTTGCTCAGACTCATGTCAACTGAGTCGGTGATGCCATGCAACCATCTCATCCTCTGACGTCCCATTCTCCTCCTCCCTTCAATCTTTCCCATCATCAAGGACTTTTCCAATAAGTCAGTTCTTCACATCAGGTGGCCAAAATATTAGAGTTTTAGCTTCAGCATCAGTCCTTCTAATGAATATTCAGGACTGATTTCCTTTAGGATGGACTGATTGGATCTCCTTGCAGTCCAAGAGATTTTCAAGAGTCTCCAACACCACGGTTCAAAAGATTCAACTCTTTGGTGCTCAGCTTTGTTTATGGTCCAACTCTCACATCCATACATGACTACAGGAAAAACAAAAGTTTTGACTAGACAGACCTTTGTTGGCAAAGTAATGTCTCTGCTTTTTAATATGCTGTTTTTGCTGGTCATAGCCTTTCTTCCAAGGAGCAAGTGTCTTTTAATTTCGTGGTTGCAGTCACCATCTACAGTGATTTTGGAGTCCAAGAAAATAAAGTCTATCACTGTTTCCATTGTTTCCCCAGTTATTTGTCATGAAGTGATGGGAACAGATGCCATGATCTTAGTTTTCTGAATGTTGAATTTTAAGGCAGCTTTTTCACTCTCCTCTTTCACTTTCATCAAGAGAATCTTTAGTTCTTCTTCACTTTCTGCCATAAGGGTGGTGTTATCTGCGTGTCTGAGGTTATTGATATTTCACCTGCCAACCTTGATTCCAGCTTGTGCTTCATCCAGCCTGGCGTTTTGCATTATGTACTCTGCATATAAGTTGAATAAGCAGGGTGACATTACAGCCTTCATGTACTTCTTTCCCAATTTGGAACCAGTCTGTTGTCCCATGTCTGGTTCTAACTGTTACTTCCTGATCTGCATATAGATTTCTCAGGAGGCAGGTCAGATGGTCTGGTATTCCATTCTGATTAAGAATTTTCCAGTTTGTTTTTATCTACACAGTCAAAGGCTTTGGCATAGTCAATAAAGCAGAAGTAGATGTTTTTCTGGAACTCTCTTGCTTTTTTGATGATCTAATGGATGTTGGCAATTTGATCTCTTGTTCCTCTGCCTATTCTAAATTCAGCTTGAACATCTGGAAGTTCATGCTTCATGTACCGTTGAAGCCTCACTTGAAGAATTTTGAGTTTTACTTGGCTAGCGATTGTGCAGTAGTTTGACAGTCTTTGGCATTGCCTTTCTTTGGGATTGGAATGAACACTGACATTTTCCAGTCCTGTGGCCACTGCTGAGTTTTCCAAATTTGCTGACATATTAAGTGCAGCACTTTCACAGCATCATCTTCCAGGATTTGAAATAGCTCAATTGGAATTCCATCAGCTCCACTAGCTTTGTTTGTAGTGATGCTTCTTAAGGCCCATTTGACTTTGCATTCCAGGATGTCCAGGTGAGTGATCACACCATCGTGATTATCTGGGTCGTGAAGCTCTTTTTTGTACAGTTCTTCTGTGTATTCTTGCCACCTCTTCTTAATATCTTCTGCTTCTGTTACGTCACTACCATTTCTGTCCTTTATTGAGCCCATCTTTGCATGAAATGTTCCCTTGGTATCTCTAATTTTCTTGAAGAGATCTCTAGTCTTTCCCGTTCTGTTGTTTTCCTCTATTTCTTCACATTGTTCACTGAGGAAGGCTTTCTTATCTCTCCTTGATATTCTTTGGAACTCTGCATTAAGATGAGTATATCTTACCTTTTCTTTTTTGCCTTTAGCTTCTCTTTTCTCAGCTATTTGTAAGGCCTCCTCAGACAACTATTTTGCTTTTTTGCATTTCTTTTTCTTGGGGATGTTCTTGATCTCTGCCTCCTGTGCAATGTCATGAACCTCCATCCATATTTCTTCAGGCACTCTGTCTCTCAGATCTAATCCCATGAATCTATTTGTCACTTCCACTGTATAATCGTAAGGGATTTGATTAAGGTCATCCTGAGTGATCAAGTGGTTTTCCCTGCTTTCTTCAGTTTAAGTCTGAATTTTGCAATAAGGAGTTCATGATCTAAGCCACAGTCAGCTCCTGGTCTTGTTTTTGCTTACTGTATAGAGCTTCTCCATCTTTGGCTGCAAAGAATATAATCAGTCTGATTTCGGTGTTGATCATCTGGTGACATCCATGTGTAGAGTTGTCTCTTATGTTGTTTGAAGCGGTGTTTGCTATGACCAGTGCGTTTTTTTTTGGCAAAACTCTTGTTAGCCTTTGCCCTACTTTATTTTGTTCTCCAAGGCCAAACTTGTCTGCTACTCCAGGTATCTCTTGACTTCCTACTTTTTCATTCTAGTCCCCTATGATGGGAAGGTCTTTTTTTTTGTTAGTTCGAGAAGGTCTTGTAGATCTTCATAGAAACATGAAACTCAGCTTCTTTCGCATTAGTTGTGAAGCATAGAGTTGCATTACTGTAATATTGAAAGGTTTGTCTTGGAAACGAACAGAGATCATTCTGTTGTTTTTGAGATTGCCCCCGAGTACTGCATTTCGGACTCTTTTGTTGACCATGAGGGCTACTCCATTTCTTTTAAGGGAGTCTTGCCCACAGTAGTAGATATAATGGTAATCTGAGTTAAATTCACCCATTCCAGTCCACTTTAGTTCGCTGATTCCTAAAATGCTAATGTTCACTCTTGCCATCTCCTGTTTGACCTCTTCCAATTTATCTTGATTCATGGACCTAACATTCCAGATTTCTCTGTAATATTGTTCTTACAGCATGTGTACATTCCATCACCAGTCACATCCACAACTGAGTGTTATTTTTGCTTTGGCTCTGTCTCTTCATTCTTTCTGGAGTTATATCTCCAGAAAGAAATAACTGTTCTGCAGTAGCATATTGGGTACCTATCAACCTGGGAAGCTCACCTTTCAGTGTCATATCTCTTTGCCTTTTCAAACTCTTCATGGGGTTTTCAAGGCAAGAATACTAAAGTGGTTAGCCATTCCCTTCTCCAGTGGACCACATTTTTCCAGAACTCTCCACCATGACCCCTCTGTGTTAAGTGTCTCTACATGGCATGGCTTATAGTTTCATTGAGTTAGACAAGGCTGTGGTCCATGTGATCAGTTTGGCTAGTTTTCTGTGATTGTGGTTTTCCTCCTGTCTGCCCTCTGATGGAGAAGGATAAGAGGCTTGTGGAAACTTCCTGATGGGAGAGGCTGATTGTGGGGGAAGCTAGTCCTTGTTCTGATGGGTGGGCCCATGCTCCGTAAATCTTTAATCCAATTTTCTGTTGATGGGCAGAGCTGTGTTTCCTTCATGTTGTTTGCCCTGTGACCAAGCTATGGTAGGGGTAATGAAGATAATGGCAGTGCAACCTCTTTCAAAAGTTCTTGAATTCAGTGCCCCTGATCCTGCAGCCGGCCACTGTCGACCTATGCTTCCACCAGAGACACCTGAACACTCACAGGCAAGTCTGGGTCAGTCACTTGTGGGGACATGCTCCTTCCTCCTGGGTCCTGGTGCACACGAGGTTTTGTTTGTGCCCTCCAAGAGCCTGTTTCCCCAGTCCTGTGGAAGTTCTGTAGTCAAGTCCCACTGGCCTCCAAAGTCAAATTCTCTGGGAGTTCTCAGTCCCTTTGCCAGATCCCCAGGTTGGGAAATGTGTCATGGGTCCTAGAACTTTCTTAACAGTGTGAGAATTTCTTTGGTACAACTGTTCTGCAGTTTGTGGGGTGTCTGCTTGGTGGCTCTATAATGGGGTTAATGGAGACCTCCTCCAACAGGGCTTATGCCACACACTGTGTGCCCTGGGTCTGCTGCAGTCAGAGCCCCTGTCCCCACAGCAGGCCATTGCTGACCCATGCCTCCACAGGAGACACTCAAACACCCAAAGGCAGGTCTGGCTCTGTCTCTGAGGGGTCTCTGGTGCTGGTGCACACAAGCTTTCATTTGAGCCCTTCTGAGCATCTCTGGCGGGTGTGGGGTGTGATTCTAAATGAGATTTTGCCCCTCCTACTGTCTTGCTGGGGCTTCTCCTTTGCACTTCGATGTGGCATGTCTTTCTTTGGTGGGATCCAACATTCTCCTGTCGATGGTTGTTCAGCAGCAACTTGTAATTTTGGAGTTCTTGCAAGAGAAGATGAGTGCACATCCATCTACTCTGCCATCTTGCTCAATCTTTCTTTTTAATATATGTACACACATCATATACACATGTGCATATATACACACATACACATATATGTCAACTTGTTGTTCATTGCTCAGTCATGTCCTGCTCTTTGTGACCCCATGGACTGCATCATGCCAGGCTTCCCTGTCCTTCACTGTCTCACGGAATTTGTTCAAACTCATGTCCATTGAGTTGGTGATACCATCCAACTATCTCACCTTCTGTCACCACCTTCTCCTGCCCTAAATCTTTCCCAGCATCAGAGTCTTTTCTAATGAGTCAGATCTTTGCATCAGGTGGCCAAATTATTGGAACTTCAGCTTCAGCATCAGTTCCTTCAATAAATATTCAGGCTTGACTTCCTCTAGGATTGACTGGTTTGATCTCCCTGCAGTCCAATGGACTCTCAAGAGTCTTCTCCAGCACCACAGTTTGAAAGCATCAGTTTTTCGGTGCTCACATATGTATGCCAAGTACACACATATGTATATGTCAGGTAGGTAGATTGATGAGCAATACTGGGTAATACCGATTCTGCCTTTCCGGTGGGGCTCTGATCCAGTTACCACATCCTGTTCCAGAATGATCATCTGCATAGTCCATGAGAATGCCCTACTTGGTGTACTCGAACCAACATGGACTATGATTATTCTGCAGAGATAAGGACCCACTGACCAGTTTTGACTGGGGATCTGATCAGAATGGCGTTGCAGTTCATAACACTGATATGGTGACAGGGAGCAGGTGTACTCAGATGGAAGCTGAAGAGATCAGGACACGTGATGAGGAGCTGACAGCCGGTCACAGCTCCTAACAGTGAAATCCCAGAGACTCAAGGCAGATCTGGATGACGACATGTATCCATTAGGATTCTCACATGTTCTTTTTTTCTTGTTCTGCACTTGTTTGTGTAAATTAAAGCTGAACCCACACATGATTTTCTCAGTTTGCTCATCTTGGAATTAGGGTTATTAAAATACTTCAAACTCTTGGTAAACTCTTTAGGCTATCTATCTGTCCTGGATTGGAACATAGTATTTCTGATTTCAGGTAGCCATTTATCAGATTTCCTTTTGTTTACAATTAGCTGCACTTTATAACATAATGTAAAGAAGGACAAATGTCCAGCCATGGGTCAGACAGAGATTTGTGCAACAGAAATCTTCACAGTCCTGAGGAAGGCATGAAAAACCATCCCTGAAGACATGTCACTTACAGGGGTATGACAAAGCGTTCAGTTTTAGCCTTAAATTCTTTTATTTATTTTTTAAAATTTTATTGAATTATAGTTGCCTCACAAGGCTGTGTTAGTTTCTGCTGTGCAGCAAAGTGATTCCGTTAGGCACACACGCGTGTTCTTTTTCATGTTCTTTTCCGCGATAGTTTATCACAGGATGTTCACTGTAGTTCCTGTGCTATACGGTGTGACCTTGCTGTTTACCCATTCTATATAGTTTGCATCTGCTAATTCCAAACTCCCCATCCATACCTCCCCGACCACCCTCCCCCTTGACAACCACAAGTCTCTTCTCTGTTTCTGTGAGTTTGGTTTCTACTTTATAGATAAGTTTCATTCGCAATTCTCTTAAATCCCCAGTGTTGGGCAAGCTTTCCCCTTTCCTCTGGATCAAATCTCGGGCAGGCCTTTGACTTTTCTGGCCCTTCTTCAATAAAACAGATAATGCTCCCGTGAAATAAAAGTCACAAACACACTCTCAGTTTAGTCATTTAGAAGTCCAGTCTCACACGTAGTTAAACATATCTCCCCTTCCTGTTGCTCAGGCCTCTTGCAGACAGGAAGGCCAGTGTCAGCGAAGAGGGCAGAGCTGACATCTCTCCCGTACTCTATGCATTCTCCATCATCTGACAGACCTTGCTTCTGACTCTTCCAGAACTGGAGCAGGAGAATGAGAAGTGCTACAAGGAAAATATTCCCCCTTAACAGATGGGCTTCTGTTGATCTAGTTTCAGTGTGCTTGAGGTTTATAGTGCATTTAAAAATGAACTTTCTGGAGGCACTAAAGTGGATTGTGGGGATGCCTCTCCAACATGTCCCTTACCTGGGGAGAAAACTTTCCACCTACCACCATCTTGATGAAGGAAAATGTATCAAGTAATCCAAGTCTATGCCCCAACCAGTAACGCTGAAGAAGCTGAAGTTGAACAGTTCTATGATGACCTACAAGACCTTTTAGAACTAACACCCAAAAAAGATGTGCTTTTCATTATAGGGGACTGGAATGCAAAAGTAGGAAGTCAAGAAACACCTGGGGTAACAGGCAAATTTGGCCTTGGAATACGGAATGAAACAGGGCAAAGGCTAATAGAGTTTTGCCAAGAGAACACACTGGTCATAGCAAACACCTTCTTCCAACAACACAAGAGAAGTCTCTACACATGGACATCACCAGATGGTCAACACCAAAATCAGATTGATTATATTATTGCAGACAAAGATGGAAAAGCTCTACACAGTCAGCAAAAACAAGACTGGGAGCTGACTGTGGCTCAGATCATGAACTCCTTATTGCCAAATTCAGACTTAAATTGAAGAAAGTAGGGAAAACCACTAGACCATTCAGGTATGACCTAAATCAAATTCCTTATGATTATACAGTGGAAGTGAGAAATAGATTTAAGGGACTTTAACTATGGATGGAGGTTTGTGAGAGTGTACAGGAGACAAGGTTCAAGACCATCCCCATGGAAAAGAAATGCAAAAAAGCAAATGGCTGTCTGGGGAGGCCTTACAAATAACTGTGAAAAGAAGAGAATTGAAAAGGAAAGGAGAAAAGGAAAGATATAAACATCTGAATGCAGAGTTCCAAAAAATAGCAAGAAAAGATAAGAAAGCCTTCCTCAATGATCAGTGCAAAGAAATAGAGGAAAACAATAGAATGGGAAAGACTAGAGATCTCTTCAAGAAAATTAGAGATACAAAGGGAACATTTCATGCAAAGATGGGCTCGATAAAGGACAGAAATGGTAGGGACCTAACAGAAGCAGAAGATATTAAGAAGAGGTGGTAAGAATACACAGAAGAACTGTACAAAAAAGATCTTCACAACCCAGATAATCACGATGGTGTGATCACTGACCTAGAGCCAGACATCCTGGAATGTGAAATCAAGTGGTCCTTAGAAAGCATCACTACGAACAAAGCTAGTAGAGGTGATGGAATTCCAGTTGAGCTATTTCAAATCCTGAAAGATGATGCTGTGAAAGTGCTACACTCAACATGCCAGCAAATTTGGAAAACTCAGCAGTGGCCATAGGACTGGAAAAGGTCCGTTTTCATTCAAATCCCAAAGAAAGGCAATGCCAAAGAATGCTCAAACTACCGCACAATTGCACTCATCTCACATGCTAGTAAAGTAATGCTCAAAATTCTCCAAGCCAGGCTTCAGCAATACATGAACCATGAACTTCCAGATGTTCAAGTTGGTTTTAGAAAAGGCAGAGGAACCAGAGATCAAATTGCCAACATCTGCTGGATCATGGGAAAAGCAAGAGAGTTCCAGAAAAACATCTATTTCTGCTTTATTGACTATGTCAAAGCCTTTGACTGTGTGGATCACAATAAACTGTGGAAAATTCTGAAAGAGATGGGAATACCAGACCACCTGACCTGCCTCTTGAAAAACTTATATGCAGATCAGGAAGAAACAGTTAGAACTGTTTTCTTATTTGGAACAACAGACTGGTTCCAAATAAGAAAAGGAGTACATCAAGGCTGTATATTGTCACCCTGCTTATTTAACTTATACGCAGAGTACATCATGAGAAATCCTGGGCTGGAAGAAGCACAAGCTGGAATCAAGATTGCTGGGAGAAATATCAATAACCTCAGATATGCAGATGACACCACCCTTATGGCAGAAAGTGAAGAGCCTCTTGATGAAAGCGAAAGAGGAGAATGAAAAAGTTGGCTTAAAGCTCAACATTCAGAAAACAAAGATCATGGCATCTGGTCCCATCACTTCATGGGAAATAGATGGGGAAACAGTGGAAACAGAGTCAGACTTTATTTTTTGGGCTCCAATATCACTGCAGATAGTGACTGCAGTGATGAAATTAATAGACGCTTACTCCTTGGAAGGAAAGTCATGACCAACCTAGATAGCATATTAAGGAGCAGAGACAGTACTTTGCCAACAAATTTCCATCTAGTCAAGGCTATGGTTTTTCTATTGGTCATGTATGGATGTGAGAGTTGGACTGTGAAGAAAGCTGAGCACCGAAGAATTGATGCCTTTGAACTGTGGTGTTGAAGAATACTCTTGAGAGTCCCTTGGACTGCAAGGAGATCCAACCAGTCCATTCTAAAGGGGATCAGTCCTGGGTGTTCTTTGGAAGGACTGATGCTAAAGCTGAAACTCCAATACTTTGGCCACCTCATGCAAACAGTTGACTCATTGGAAAAGACTCTAATGCTGGGAGGGATTGGGGGCAGGAGGAGAAGGGGAAGACAGAGGATGAGATGGCTAGATGGTGTCACTGACTTGATGGACACGAGTTTGGGTGAATTCCGGGAGTTGGTGATGGATAGGGAGGCCTGGCGTGCTGTGATTCATGGGGTTGCAAAGAGTCGGACATGGCTGAGTGACTGAACTGTACTGAATTGAACTGAACTGAACTGCACTGGTCATGGCTGGCATGGTACTTCCTCCCAGTCCTTACAAATCCATCAATGCCTCCAGCTTTTTCTGCCTATCCCCACAGGCTGCCTTCTTGGACAGGACTTAAGAAGATGCATGCAGAGTCTTCTGCATACAAGCCATATCCGATCTGCAAGTAAGACTTACTCTGTCATCTTCTCCCTGGACAAATTCCAGTGGTGCAGCCCAATTCCAACCCAGAACCCACTTCCCATCTGCCCTGCCCTCAGAGCAGTGAGCCAATCAGTGTCTTGCTGTTTAGACTTTTCAGGTGAGAGAAAAACTCGAATCCATTCTGGGTGGACAAACTGTAAGGAACATATCTTCCCAAGTGAACAGATGGGAGTATTTCCTTATGAAGGGATGGGACTCATAGACATTCCAGCATTCTCTCTAAAGCCTCCAGTTCCCCTACCTGTGAATCTCTTCTCATGTATCTCCATGTCACAGAGAAGGATCTTTAACCTCTGCTCCCTAAAAAAATTTGCATCATGGTCATCTTTGACTTCATTTTAAGATGCAGTGTCCATTAAATTAAGACAGGGCTTCTCAAAGAGTGGCCTCAGGCCAGCACTGTGAGCATCCCTGGGGAACTTATTAAAAGTGCCAAGTCTCAGAGCCCCCCACACCCCCTGGATCAGAAGTTCTAGGGGTGGAGCCCAAAAGTCTGTATTTTAACAAGCTCTCTAGATGACTCTAATGAAGGCTGATGTTTGAAAAGCACTATGTGAGGGCATCTGTCAAAATTCCACTTTAGTTCCCTCTTACACGTGTACTTGGCTGGCCTTGTTAAACCCACTTACTCTGTTTTTCACAATAATTCATATGTTCACAGATTCAAGAAGTAACTATAAAGTGATAAATCACAATTGCACTTCAGGACAACTACAGCCTGCTGTCTGACACTCACCAGAGCTTAGTCACCAGGGGTCGCAGGTGACTGCGCAGGTGACTGGTCCAGGCTGGCCCCTCAGGGCAGCTGGTAATGTAATATGTCATCAGGCCTTCCCTCATCTCCCTACCTCCAGTTTGCTCAGTAAAATAAAATTATTGTTTTGCAAAATATTGCATTAATTATTTTATCTATGGTCAAACTCATTGAACTTTTTGGTTATTAAGACACATCATCCCTTCATTTTACTTGTTACCCTTTTTAGGGCTTTCTTAGGTTCTTTTGTTGGTATAAATAAGGAGTTTCAAATTCAATATCATTGATATTTTCGGTGAGATGATTCTTTCTTGTTGGCAGCTGTCCTGGGTGTCACTAGCATCCTCTAAGTTGTGATAACCAAAAATTTCTCTGGACATTAGTAAATGTTTCCTAAAGGTTAAAATCAACACTAGCTGAAGAGCTCTTGTTTGAATGGATAGCCATCAAGTCCCCAAATACATTGAACACATCAGAAGGATTTCACTAATTTTGGAGACCAAAAGAGAGCATTTCATTTTGGTCAGAGTTTCTAATTGCCATCAAGATAATTTTGAAATACTTTGAAGAGTATTATTTTGCAACTTGCTATAAAGATGCATCTTATGATTGCTGAGCAAATAATTTTGAGTTCATCTGATTCATATCATCAATTAAGCCCTTAGAATCATTCCAAGAACTCACTGTCTGAGCGTCCTCATTTATAAACACAACAAGCTCCAAGAAACACAATTACTATACATTTTCTCAAGAAAGGGAGTGGTGGCAGTATCGTAGACTGTTGATTTAAATTGTCTTCTTTTTTTCTTCTTTCATTAAGTGGTAATTCAACTCTTCATCTTTCATGATTTGCTTTCCTCACTCCAGGCAATTATTGCTGGCGATTATGATGTTAATGAGTTATGCAGAGCAGACGGAAAAAATGAAATATATTTTTAGTAAGTTAAGTTCATGGAAGCCACAACTTGAATGCATACACAAAGCAAGCATCTTTCTTATTGTGCCCTGATTGATTTTATAAGTCAGGTGTTTGTATGAATAGATAACCTTTACTAAGCATGAGAGTATTTTGACAAGAAATTTGCTCTGATGAGCCATAAAGGAAGTCTTTTGTGAGACTGTCTGTTCTGCATTGTGTCTGATTTTTTTTTTTATTGTATGAGTTAATTTTGAGGCCTTCAAATCTAAGCAGGATATGCTGATCAACATGAAAACCAGAACTCTTTCCTTAACTCCTTTGTAGTTGAATTCTAATGTTCTTGACATATTGTGCTGTTGTTCACTAGGGTGATATAAAATACAATCAAATGCAGACACAGATAACCATGGAAGAGCAAACCCAGATGACAACACGTATCAATAGAATATTTTCTTTTGCCCTTTTCTTCTTCTTGAGTGACAGAGAGACTGAAATAACCCTCCTTTTTGAATGCCTTTGATTCAATCAGAGGCATGTTTTCCTTTCAGATGAGGTTGAAATATTAGAACTTCACTGTCAAAACCACCTTTGTTTCTAAATTAATACCCAATATTCACATACTAATAAGATAGATCTTAATATGTCAACACTCTCATCTTTCTTCAGTCATACAGACTACTTCATTTCTGCATAAACTTTCAAACCAATGTGCTGTTGAAAATAATTTACATCATTTGATCTTGACATCTTTGATAAGATTGGACTAGTAGCAGAGAATTAATATAGATTACCCATTTAAAAAAAAGAATAACATTAAAAATATATTATTATTAGAAAAAGTCACTTAAAACCAGAAAGGACAAACATTTCAAAATAAGACATTGTCCTTAAGTAGATAATGCACTGGACAAATGTAAAAATAAACTTATGGTATAAAAATTACAGGTACCACTGCTGCCAATAGAATTTTCCGACACGATGAATATGCAGAATGTTACGCTGTTGAACGTGGAGTCACCAGCCATGTGTGACTATTGAAGACCGAAATGTTGTAACTGCAAGTAAAGGACTGAATTTCGAATTGTACTTAATTTTAATGAATGTTGTGAATTTAGACAGGCACTTGTGACTGGTGGCTCCTGTATTGGATAAAGAAAATCCAGTGATTCATGTATTCATGTATGTATTCCTACTTTTCTCATTTTACAGAGAACCTGGCATTTAGCTGCTACTCTATTTTAAACTGCCTTATGGCTACCATACCATAAAATCTACTCATGCAAAATATGTAATTCAATGATGTTTAGAATACTCACAGTTGGGCATTTATCACCACACGCAAACGTTTTCATCACCTGCCCCCAAAACCCACACCCCTGTCAGCATCATCTCTCATCCCAATCCTCCCCCACCGCATCCTTCCATCATAGGTGATCAGGAATCTGCTTTCTGTCTGTATAGATTTGCCTGTTTCAGACATTTCATGCAAACGGGGTCACACAGTCTGACTGGTCTCTTTCATTTGCCCCAGCGTTTTCCAGACTCATCCCTGCGGCAGCAAGGATCAGTATTTCACCTCTTTTTACTTCCATGTGGTACGGACATGCCACGCTGTGTGGTCCATACATGTGATGGACTTCTGGGTTGTTCCCACGTTTTGCCCATTGTAAACAATGCTATAAGCATTATTTACGTACATACAAGTTTTGTGTGATGCAACATGCCTTCAGTATATACTTAGAAGTGGAGTTGTTGAATCATATGGTAATTATAGGTTTAGTCTATGGAGGTACTGCCAGACCAGTTTCCAAAGTGGCTTCACTATTTTGTATTCATTCTACTACAATGTATGAGGGTTCTGGTTTCACCACATCCTTATCAATACTTATTAGTTATGTCTTTCCTGTTAGAGCCCTTGGAGTGGGTGTGAAGTGATATCTTATTACCAGAGATAAACATTTTCTTCTATTTTGTAGGTAATCCTTGTTGCTTATCTATTTCATGTATAGCATTTTGTGTCAGTTAACTCCATACTCCTGATTGGATCCTCCCCTGCCTCCTTTTGGTAAGTTTGTTTTCTATACCTGTGAGTCTGTTTCTGTTTTGCATTTATCGGATGGGCCAAAAAGTTTATTCAGGTTTTTCTGTGAGGTGTAGGGGCTTCCTTGATAGCTCAGCTGGTAAAGAATCTGCCTGCAGTGCAGGAGACCCCACTTTGATTCCCAGGTTGGAAAGATCCTCTAGAGAAGGGATAGGCTACCCACTCCAGTATTCTTGGGCTTCCCTGGTGACTCAGCTGGTAAAGAACCTGCCTGCAATGTGGGAGACCTGGGTTCAATCCCTGTGTTGGGAAGATCCCCTGGAGAAGGGAAAGGCTACCCACTCCAGTATCCTGGTCTAGAGAATTCCATGGACCATATAGACCATGGGGTGGCAAAGAGTCGGACACGACTGAGCGACCTTTACTTCCACTTTCTTTTCTGTGAGATGTTATGGAAAAACCAAAGGAACTTTTGGCCAGTCCAATAGATTCATTTGCATCACTTTTTGTATGATAAATGATATCATTTACTATTTGTGAAAGAATCACTTATGGCTAGCAGTTACTCTCGTGGGCAGTGCAGCATGTAGAGTCATAAATCAGGCAAAAAATTGGAAAGGATTTCTTTCCTTCTTCTTGGAGCAGCTGTTTTACTGGTGCCCTGTAAATGACTCCTTTGTTTTCACCATTCTGGAGTTGAGTTGGTTCCTCAGGGCTGGAAGCAATGGCAATAAATAAGACAGAGATGTCAGAATGTCTTGGTACCTCAAGTAAGGGTTTAAGCTTCCATTTCAAGGGCCATGGGTTCGGTCCCTGGTCAGGAAACTAAGATCCTGCATGCCATGTGTTGTGGTTAAAAAAGGTCTGTAAAGTTGTGCTAAAATTAACTCAGTAACTAAGAGATATAAGATTAGAGAAGCAACCAGCTGAATATTTTCCCAGGGAAAGACAAGAAGATACTCCCATCATGAAGATGATAAGGAATCGCTAGGGAGAGAAACACTGACATCCTTGAGAACTCAGTGATGGCTGTTCTCTGCCACCTTGAAAGTAGGCTTGCTTGTGACAATGTGGATAATAAGCAACCAGGACAGAGGGACCAGGTGACAGCACTGAGACACTAGAGGCAAGACAGATGCGCTTCCACGGCGATCAGCATGGCCACTGTGACCCACACGTGACAAAGGCAGAGAGAACACAGGGGCAGTGTGGTGAGGTAGATGGGTAGCCAATGAGAGTTGTGTCTAACATAACCACAAAGATCAAAAGCAGGTGAGCAATGAGGCTGATCATAGCTATAAAAATGGGAATCACCATTCTTCACCTAACTTCCAAACACGAGCCAGTTCTCAGACGAAAGCATGACACAGCTCTTCTCTTTAATGGAAGTACATCCCAAGTCCCTCTGAAAGAGAGCCTTGAAATGACACAGCAAGGGTTGTCAGCAGTTTCCTCAATTCTTCTCCGAAGGGCTTTATAGGTATTTGTCACAGTAGCTCTGGAAATAAGAACACTGAGATCTTTCAACAGCTCTTAGATATGCAATCTCAGATGACATTGACACCCAAAGGCTCAGAAATGGCAATTTGATAGTGGAGGAGCTTGCAAAGGCCAGGCGATAAACAGACTCCTGATACGTTAATTAAGATCTTGGATGAATTGCAGCAAGAAGAGTAGCTTTTCCCACTAAACCTACTAAGTAAGTCTCTCTTTCTCTCCTTGAAACTAGAAACCACCTTGAAGAAGCATTAACTTAACAGAGTTAACTTAGATTGTAGCACAAATACAGATGTGAATGGGGCAAGGGATTACGTGTACAGATATTGATGATGCTTTGCCTATAAGCTCTCAGCTTTTCACGAGCCATTCATGAGCACAGTGACCCAAAAGCTTCCAGTTACAACCCCCTGCAACTCTTCACCTGGAGCTTCTAAGCCTATGAACAAAAGGTGGCAGGGAATAACTACCCCTCCCCAACAGCCCTTGGACAATAATTAACAGGAATTGGTAGATAAATACTCTAGCTGCCTTGCTGAGTCGTGTGTCTAGGCAACTTGGGATAACTCTGAGGCAACTTATGCCCACTGGTTACCTGAAAAACAACACAGCTTTCCTTTGCCTTCTTCCCTTTCCTGTCTCACTTCTTCACAGTTCTATAGGTGTTTTCTAGAATCACTCCCCGAGTGAATGACTCATATCACATCATTGTGGCAAGGTTTGATCTGCTTTGGAGAAACCCAAACTAAGATACATCTAGCCACATTTCAGTGTCTCTAATTTTTCTGTTTACCCTTGTGAAGCAAAATAGAAACATTGGCTGAAAGAGAACTGAAAAAAACAAACAAACAAGAAAGCATAATTGGAAGAAGGATAAGTGGGGAAAACAAAGGGTGTTCTCAAGAGGTACTGGGTTAACCTGCTCGGAAGGGAAGAATTGGAGAGAAAAACTTTTTCCTGACAGTTTTGCCCCATCAAGCACTTATCCAAAGCTCCCAAGCAACCCACAAAGAACACATGTGGTTATCTGAAATGGTTACTGCAGTGTAAGTAAGGTATGTGTGATGGTTAATTTTATGTTAATTTGGATGGGTCACAGGATGCCCAGATATTTTGTTAAATGTTTCTGGGTGTGTTTGGGAGGGTGTGTCTGGACAAGATTAGAATCTGAATTGGTAGACTGAGTAAAGCAGAGTATCCTCCCAAATGTAGGTGGGCATCATTTAATCCTTTGGGGGACTGATGAGAACAAGAAGCAGAGGGAGGGAGAATTTGCCCTCTGGCTGATGGACTGGGAACACTGGTCTTCTCCTGCCCTTGAACTGGGACCTACACCAGCAGCTCCTCTGGTTCTGAGGTCTTGGAGTCACTCTTAGAAGCACACCATCAGATCTTGGGGTCTCCATGTTGCAGATGGCAGGCTGTGGGGCTTCTCAGCTTTCCCAGTCATTCAAGTCAGTTCCTTATGGTAGGTCACCATTTTGTGTCTCTGGAGAACTCTGACTAACACTGTGTGTTAACTGAAGGGTCAGCTGCAAGCAATGGGAAATATGACTCTTGTCACTTGAGTACATAAACTGAATTTGGTGAAATATTAAGAAAGTGTGGAGGTAGTAAGTCCAAGTCTCCTCCAACTGATTAACAATAATGCAAGAACCTAGGTAGGCATTTTCTTTCCTCCTGCTTCAGCATTCTTCTGTAACCATGCTGGCTACCTTTGGCTGCAATACAGCTGCCATGCCCCCATCACACTTCCACTGCGAGAAGAAAGAAGGTCAAACAGGAAGGAATGGTACCTACCCTAAGAAATCTAAGCTTTCCCAGTAAGTTTCAGCTATTTTTTTATTAGCCAGAATTGTGTTCAAATCCATCTCTACCTATAACAGACTATTTTCAGCTGGGTACATTGCCACCCTGAATAAGGAGGAAGAGATTGAGGAATCAATATTAGATTGACAATTATCACCATGGACTACATAAGGTGAGCACAAGTAAAACTCAGACTATTTCACAGCAGGCTTGGTATGGCCCTCTGAGGTCATTTTATAAAATCAGTTTCTAAAAAATGGGCCCTAGAGAGAGGCATATACTATTCTGCTGGTCTCTACAATTAGAGGCCCGCCTACGCTGTGGTGTGTGGTGGGAGTTTGGGGATGATCCTATCTAACATCTAAAAACAAGATGGATTAAAAATCTAGGGTAGCCTTATAAAGAAGAGAAGGAGGCAGAACAAGAGACAGAAGAAGCTGCAGTGCTTCCTCAGCAATCCAAGCCAGGGAACAGAAAGCACTTCTCACCCAACTCCGTAGCTGGCTAAACGAATCACAGCCAACAGAAGGGCTTTCAGGGGGCCCTCTCAAACATAATTTTCCATCTGTGGTCTAAGTGTGAGGTTGAATGACTTCATAAACTGAAAAATGAATTTCTCAATTTAAGAACTTGACTGCAGGAAGATTGTCTTAGCTATTGCATTCTATTTGTGCATATATTCTCTGTGTGTGTGTGTGTGTGTGTGTGTGTGTGTGCATGTCAGGGTGACCATACGCCCCTGCATAAATGACATTTTCCAGGCTAGCCATTTCAGAGTCAAACTTCACATCAGTTTTTGATTTCTTAGGGATTTCTTGGAGGAGTGCTGAGAAATCTTTCTCTTGTGCTTACCCGCACAATTCACTTGTTTTAAGTAATGAAATTCCCAGGAAGCTAACACATCATTATGCTTCTGTTCTTTTCTTCCTTTCTGAAAAATGTGCAGTGACACTTTTGATCTCTCCAGAGACACCAGAAACGTGTGCGGATGGAAAGGTGATTCTTCCGAGATTCACAATGTGTATTTTCTATTTATGTCTCTGCATCTTAATACAGGTACACCACACACATGACAATATGGAAAACATGAACACAACTTCTAAAATTTAGAATTAAAAGTCTTCTGGAAATCCGTTTGAATGGCAGTAAGAAGTGCATGCTCATGCATTATTAATCTCTGCTATAAAAAATGGAATTTACAGTAACAGGATGTTTATTGCTTATGCCCCGGAGATGCAGAGACATCCTCCTTTTGTGCCAGGCACTTTAAAGGCAGAGCTGTTCCACTTCATGCTGATGGCCCTGCAGTATCAAACAAGCACCAATGACGTTGCTCAGGGTCTTCCAAATGAGTTTCTGGATTTCATTATCAAAAATTGTCTGCCCATTTGTACTGCCCATCTTAGTCCAAAGCAGCAGCATGAGCTGGAGTGACTCCAAATCTGTTTTTGTGGGGATATCTCACAGATTACAATGGGAGTCGTAGAAGTACATTACAGAGTTCCATTACATTACCTCACTGTCTTTCCAAAAAAAGAAAAGAACAATCATAGGAAGAAGATTTGTTATTGCTGTTTCATTTTTTGTTTTTTTTTCACAAGAGGTATGACAGATTTGTGTTTAGAATTGCCTGCTAGAAAGGATGAGCATCGTTACACCAAGCTTCCTGGAGCCCTGGGCATGCAGACAGAACTCCTAGGTTTCCAGGTGTTTCACTGGAAGGTGTATCACTCAAGACTGATTTGGGTTTCCACAGGAACGAGTACACTTTGCATATTTACACCTCTATCATGTATTCAAGGTTGCTATAGGTTTGATGTAGGTTAGTTGGTTTTGGGCTAGATATTTCAGACTTGTTATCAACTTACCTTCTAATCAAGCTTAAATTTTCTTAAGAATCCATTAGATTAGAACTTTATGTTAGATTGATGATATAAAATTGTCATTTCTCTAAGTCAAAAGTGGTTGAATATACTGTGTGGATCACAACAAACTGGAAAATTCTTAAGAAGCTAGGAATACCAGATCACCTTACCTGCCTCCTGAGAATTCTGTGTGCAGGTCAAGAAGCAACAGTTAGAACTGGACATGGAACAATGGACTGTTTAAAAATTGGGAAATGAGTACATCAAGGCAGTGTATTGTCACCCTGCTTATTTAACTTCTATTCAGAGGACATCATGGGAAATGCCAGGCTGGATGAAGCACAAGCTGGAATCAAGATTGATGGGAGAAATATTAAAATCATCAGATATGCAGATGACATCACCCTCATGGCAAAAAGCAAAAAGGAACTAAAGTCTCCTGAGGAAAGTGAAAGAAGAGAGTGAGAAAGCTGGCTCAAAGCTCAACATTCAGAAAACTAATATCATAGCATCCAATCTCATCACTTCATGCAAATAGATGGGAAACAGTCTGTGCTGTTTCTTGGGCTCCAAAATCACTGCGGATGGTGACTGCAGTCATGAAATTGAAAGATGCTTGCTCCTTGAAAGAAAAGCTATGACAAATATAGACAGTATATTAAAAAGCAAAGACATCACTTTGCCAACAAAGGTCTGTCTAGTCAAAGCTATAGTTTTTCCAGTAGTCATGTATGGATGTGAAGGCTGGACCATAAAGATAGCTGAGCATCTAAGAATTGATGCTTTTGAACTGTGGTGTTGGAGAAGACTCTTGAGAGTCCCTTGGACGGCAAGGAGATCCAACCAGTCAATCCTAAAGGAGACCAGTCCTGAATATTCATTGAAAGGACTGATGCTGAAGCTGAAGCTCCAATACTTTGGCCACCTGATGTGAAGAACTGACTCATTGGAAAAGACCCTGATGCTGGGAAAGATTGAAGGCGGGAGGAGAAGGGGGCAACAGAGGATGAGATGGTTGGATGGCATCACTGACTCAATGGGTGTGAGTTTGAGCAACTCAGGGAGATGGTGAGGGACAGGGAAGCCTGACTTCCTGCAGTCCATGCGGTCGCAAAGAGTCGGACATGACCGTGCAACTGAACAGTAACAGAAAGTTAGTAATTTACCATGACTGGAAAAATACCTCTAAGGGACTCTGATTGCCTCCCTTCCTAGAGAGTTTGCCCTGGAGTCTGTTCTCTGAATGGTCGTGGAGAGTGTGCTCTGAGTCCCCTCCCACTTCTGGCTGCAGGAGGCACAGAGCTGCACAGAGCCGGGTAATGATGCTCGAAGCAGGTATTCTGTTTCCACAGCTTCAAGTCACGTATTAACAGTAGCGGCCATGGTATTCATAGTGATTGTCATGGGTTTCCATGATGGCTTAAAATATGTCTTCAAATACTCTGGGGAAAGATGAGTGTATGTGCATCTTACAGACAGGGAAACTGAGGCCAGTTGTGAGCAGAATGCCTTTCCTGTAGCAATAATGGAGGCAGCGGCACAGTCAGTCTCCTCTGGTCAACCTGAAGTCCTTTTCTGTGGTCACCAGCAACCTCCTCACTCCAGCGGGACGACCGATTCTATACCGGCTCACCATCAACCGCAAACCTTCATTACCCACAGTCAGAGCTCTTTCCCTTCACCTCTTGTCCATAAAATGGAAATAAGAGCAGCATCTACTTCACTGGATTATTGGGAGGATGAAGGCAGTCACTCCAGGCACAGTGTTTAGAGTGGGCTTGTACTGGACAAGCGCTACGTGAGCTTCCTCTGGTCACTGGACTGTTTTTTTTTCTCTTGCTGTTGGACTGTAACTGCTTTACAATGCTGTGTTAATTTCTGTTGTACAGCGAAGCGAATCAGCTGCATGTAAACATATATCCCCTCCCTCTTGGACTTCTTTCCCACCCCCCACCCCTCTGCGTCATCACAGAGCACTGAGCTGAGCTCCCTGTGCTGTACAGAAGCTTCCCACTAACTGTTTATTTTACACATGGTCATGTGTATGTGTCAATCCTGATCTCCCAGTTTGACCCACCTTCCCCTTCTCCGCTGTGTCCATACGGCCATTCTGTACATCTGCATCTCTATTCCTGCCTGCACATGGGTTCATCTGTACCATTTTTCTGGATTCCACATGTATGTGTTAATAGATGACGTTTGCTTTTCTCTTTCTGACCTCACACTGTATGACAGACTTTAGGCTCATCCACATCTCTGTTGGGCTTTTTATCTGAAGCCTTCTGCTCTGGGAGGCTGAAACCTGATGGAAAACCTGCACTTGAATTCTGCAATAGCAAGCTTTCATATCCATCCTTTCATATCCAAAGGCTGAGGACGTGAGGGTGTGCTGTATTCCTTTAAGAGGGGTCTTATGTTTCACTGTTCAGGGACTCCATCCATATTCCTGTTTGTTTATAGTCTCATGTTGGGCTGAGGAATAATTTTAGAGAGTCGTAAAGAAGCCAAGGTGTTTGCCGTAGCACCTGGAAGCAAGCATGCTGTGGGCAGGTGCTGAGAAGCACTCTCATCCCTGTGCCAAAGCGCCTCAGCCCTCTCCTTCCGCGGCCCTGGGCTTGGACACACCGGCTCAGAGCCTGCCAACCCAGCAGGCTGTTTTGATGGCTCAGTGTTCTAGGAGCTGAGATTATGAGATGGATGCTCTGGCTGAACCTCACAACTGGCGCTTTCTCCAAGGCCTGTGGGATGGGAGCTGTGGATCTCTGGGCTCATTGCATGATGGCTAGGTATGAGAGGCTCCAAAAGGCTCAAATGGGAGCAAGCTGGCAAATTCTGGGTTATTACCGATAGGATACTTCTTCCAAAGGCCATAGACAGTACATGGATAAGACTGTGTGAGCAGTCTGCTAACAGATAAGTCATCGTCTTGTAGGACCAGTCATCTGCACTTTGCCATCCACAGGACCATTGCCCTGCTGCTCTGTGTATGTATTACCAGCAGCACTAGATTCTCAGGTCACCGACAGTTTACTTCTGGGTTATTAAAAATGCCTGGATCTGACTTTTGAAGTTTGGATAGATCAGGTGAAGATCTCTCTGTCAGAGCCCTAGGAAGCAGGGGAGTCAAGTGGATGCTGGGTGGACAGAGAAAGGTCCAGCCTGGAGGGGGTGTGGCCTGTTCATTCCACATTCCTTTCAGATGCTCATGGAAATGCTGTTTACAGACAGGTGCTCATGGGAATGGGGAGCCTAGATGGGGAAGAAATACATTTTTTCTTTGTCTTTTTTCCTTTTGAACATTTTGCTTTGTATTGGGGTATAGATGATTAAGAATGTTCTGGTAGTTTTAGGTGAACTTAGCCATACATATTTGGAGAAGGAAATGGCAACCCACTCCAGTGTTCTTGCCTGGAGAATCCCTGGGATGGGGAGCCTGGCGGGCTGCCGTCTATGGTGTTGCACAGAGTTGGACACGACTGAAGTGACTTAGCAGCAGCAGCAGCAGCAGCCATACATATTGGAAAGGAAATGGCAACCCACTCCAGTATTCTTGCCTAGAAAATCCCATGGATGGAGGAGCCTGGTGTTCATGGGGTCGCAAACAGTCCGACACGACTGAGTGACATATATGTATTCATTTGCCCCCAACCCCCCTCCCATCCAGGCTGCCACATAACCTTGAGCAGAGTTACATGTCCTATACAATAGGTCCTTGCAGATTACCCATTTTAAATATAGCTGTGTGTACATGTCCATCCAAAACTCTCTAACCATCCCATCCCCATGGCAACCATTAGCTTGCTCTCTAAGTGTGTGAGTCTCTTTCTGTTTTGTAAGTAAGTTAATTTGTATCATTCCTGTTATGATCCCACATATAAGGAATGTCATACAATACTCCTCCTTCTCTGTTACGATTCCACGTATAAGGAATGCCATACAATACTCCTCCTTCTCTGTTACGATCCCACGTATAAGGAACGCCATACAATACTCCTCCTTCTCTGACTTAATTCACACAGCGCGACACTCTCGGGGTCCATCCATGTCGCTGCCAGTGGCATTAATTTACTCCTTTTAACGCTGAATAATGTTCCATTGTATATGTGTACCACATCTTCTTTATCCATTTCTGGGTCAGTGGACATTTAGGTGGCTTCCATGTCTTGGCTGTTGTAAATAATGCTGCAATGAACATTAGGTTAATGTATTCTCTGGGATCAAATTTTTCTCCAGATATATGCCTAGGAGTGGGATTGCAGGGTCACATGACAGCTCTGTTTTTAATTTTTTAAGGACCCTCCGTACTGTTCTCGGTAGTGGCTGCACCAATTCACATTCCCACCACCAATTCGGAGGTTTCCCTTCTCTCCACACCCTCCCCAGCAATCATTGTTTGTTGGTTTTTGTTCTAGGAGAAAAAAAAGATCATTACGAAATATTAATAACATATCACAAAATGTGGTCCAGATTTTCTCCCCCATGAACTGCATAGCAAAGAGTTGGACATGACTGAGCGACTGAACTGAAGGGACTGAACTGAGGTCGATCATGTAAACGTTGTAGAATTAGCTTTGTCACAAGTCAGAGGGAAGCAATGCTACACCCTTCATAACCTTCGCTAAAATCAGGAAAAAGACCTCCAGACAACCTGGCTACGAAACAGTGGTTGTTGTTTAGTCGCTGAGTTGTGTCTGACTCTTTCTAGAACCTCTTGGACTGTAGTCCACCAGCCTCTTTTGTCCATGGGACTTTTCAGGCAAGAATACTGGAGTGGGTTGCCATTTCCTTCTCCACTGATTTTTTTTACGATAAACATGCTAGCAGGGGTGAGGTGATATCTCACTGTAGTTTTGATTTGCATTTCTCTAATAATTAGCAATGTTGAACATCTTTTCATGTGCCTATTGGCCATCTGTATGTCTTCTTTGGAGAAATGTCTATTTAGGTTTTCTGCCTAGTTTTTGAGTGGGTTGTTTGTTTTGATGTTGTTAAGCATCATAAGTTGTTTGTAAATTCTGGAGACTAATCCCTTATCAGTCACATCATTTGCAAATATTTTCTCCCAATCTGTGGGTTGCTTTTCATTTTGTTTATTGTTTCTTTTGCTGTGAAATAGATGGGGAAGAGATACATTTTGAAGACAAAACAAACGGAAGAGTGGATTATGTTCATGCTGCAGTGATTAAGTGACGGCCTAGCAGGAGAGAGCAGAGAGGACAGAAGCTGACGGAATATGAGATGATGTGCTGAGAAAGAAGCTTCAGTGGACGTGGACAATCCAGGCTCGATATTCACAGAAGCTGTGAGCGTAGCATGTTTGTCTCAAAAGGCAAAGGATCTGCATATTCTAGGCTGTAGATACAATAATTCCTTCAAGAAATGGATCTGGCCAGACAAACTTTTAAATTTAAAAGTTGCAGGAGAAGAAGTTGCTCAGTCATAAGATGAATTGATACATGTAAAAATTGCTTCCCTGGTGGCTCAGACGGTAAAAAGCATCTGCCTGCAATGCAGAAGACCCGGGTTCGATCCTCGGGGTCAGGAAGATCCCCTGCAGAAGGGAATGGCTACCCACTCCAGTATTCTTGCCTGGAGAATTCCAGGGACAGAGAAGCCTGGCGGGCAACAGTCCATGGAGTCGCAAGGAGTCAGACATGACCGAGCGACTAACACACACGCACACATACATTCCTTTTCATGTCTTTTTCATTATGGTTTGAATACAGCTCACTGTGCTGCACAGTAGGGCCTCGCTGTTTGCCCATTCTGTCTATAACAGCTTCCCGCTGCTGATCCCACACTCCCGCCCTGTGTCTCCCCCGAGCCCTTGCCCCCGCGGCTTCCACACGTCTGCCCTCTGAGTCTGTGAGTCTGTTTATGTTTTGTGGATAAGTTCATCTACGCCATGCTTTAGATCCCACGGATAAGTGATACCGTGTGAGGTTTGTCGGATTTACTTTACTTACTGTGGCCATCTACGCCATGCTTTAGATCCCACGGATAAGTGATACCGTGTGAGTTTTGTCTGATTTACTTTACTTACTGTGGCCATCTCTGGGTCCATCCACATTGCTGTGAATGGCATTATTCATTCTTTATGGCTGAGTAGTAGTCTATATATGTTGTTGGTACATTTTAATAGGTGACACTTCCTCCAAATTTCTTTCCATGAATTAAAATTAGAGGTTAAAAAGAAGTCAGTGGGAAAGTAAGGCAACGATGCTAAAATTAACATAAGTGGGAAATACATCCTCCTCTGAACAAATGTCAACAAATTTGCTTTCTTTTTTTGCTGCAAGAATCAGATTTACCCAAGACTAAAATTCCTGTTGATGCCTCATAATACAAAGTGAAGTGAAGTGAAGTGAAAGTCGCTCAGTCGTGTCCGACTCTTTGCAACCCCGTGGACTGTAGTCTACCACACTCCTCCTTCCATGGGATTTTCTAGGCAAGGGTACTGGAGTGGGTTGCCATTTCCTTCTCCAGAGGATCTTCCTGACCCAGGGATCAAACCCAGGTCTCCCACATTGTAGGCAGATGCTTTACCATCTGAACCACCAGGGAAGTCATAATACAGGGGAAGCCCAAAATGAATGTCACCAGATTCTTAAGCTTAGAAAGCTCAGTGTTAAACAAAGCTAAGCAGATATTTTAGCTGCAGAGATCCTCAGAGTTTTTAAAAAGAATGAGTGTTTTACCAGTTTCTAACTGGTGCCTATAGAATGAATTATTCACACTTATTTGATAATAGAATCTCTTTATAAGACCCATCTCTGAGGACTCATGTTTTCCCAACACATTTTGGGAAATGTTACCCAAGAAATCTTGGCAATTCTTCTTTATGAGCCTCAGGATGTCCTAGTAGACTTCATTAAATGGTAGGTATTATTATGTATGAAACACTTTAAATGTATTATTTTAAACTTTTACAACTGTCATGTATGTGAGAGAGACATTGTTATTGCATATCACCATTAAGGAGAGAGACCCAAAGAGGTTGATGGGTCCATCTAACATCAAGGCTTGCGTTGTGGCTCAGCTGGTAAAGAATCTGCCTGCAATGTGGCAGACCTGGGTTTGATCCCTGGCTTGGGAAGATCCCCTGGAGAAGGGAAAGGCTACCCACTCCAGTATTCTGGCCTGGAGAATTTCATGGACTGTACAGTCCATGGAGTGGCAAAGAGTCAGACGCGACTGAGTGACTTCAACTTTCACTTTCAAAATCACAAAGCTAGTGCATGATGGAGTCGGTTTTTAAACACAGATCTGCCTCAATCTGCAGTCTCTTTTCTTATATAAACAAATTTCTTTCTGTGCAAATATGATTGAACGTTAGAGTTCTTCACTCTGTGTTTGCTAAAGAAGGTGGTAGTCTTCTCTTAGAATTAATTATAGTAAGGAATGCCCTTTTGCTAAACTTAATGCTGACTTAAAAGGCTATTGTAGAAGGTGGACTGATTAGGAAAACAAAGGAATGAAATCATCCCTACGAAGTGGGAGATAACCAAATTTTGTTGTTGAGTAAGACTTGAAAATTATTTTCAAGGCTGCATTAATGCATCATCTACTGACTTTGCTCTGCCTGCTGCTGTTCTTTTGCCAGATTCAGACCTGATTTAATAAGCAACAGCTTAAGAACAGCCATTTATGAAGTATCCTTACAATGCTCAGGAAAAGGTTCAACTGGAAGGCATCTTGGAGGCTTTGCTGAACCAGAAGGCCCATATCTCGTGCTGTTCTCATTTTCGCCCTGAAATAAAAGCCCCTGGCTTTCTTTTCCTTTCACTCTTATTTGTAAAGCCTGGCCTGTAACTTTCACTCTCTTTTCCTATAGGAACAGTCTTCTGCTTTTGCTTCAACTTGATAAAGCACAACTGCCAAGTTCAATGACCCTTGCCTCCTCCAGCCACACCTCTCTTTATAACAGGAGGCTTCATGGTCCAAACAGGTTTTTCCTAAAGAGAACTGTTCAAGGAGCAAGCCTGTTTTCCTAGCTCAATCAAGTGCTATCGGTTGGAGAAAAAAAAAAAAAAAAAAACTCTCATTTCAAGGGCGCAGTGGAAGAGTTTTCACTTTACTTCCAGACTTCAGAATGCCTGATTATTAGAAACTGTTTAAGTTTTCTTTCTCATGTGGCACAAGCAGTCTCTTACCCTGAGTTTCATGCCTTATCTTGACTCTTTCTACTGTGAAGTGGATCCTGAAGCTGTTTGATTGCACTTGTTAAGGCCGTTTTCCTGTTTCTCAGACAGCTCCCAGCCTGGGAGCACAGGTTGAGAAATTCATCGGAGACTTTGGGGTTATACAACCAAAGTGTTTTTTGTTGAAGATTCTTTCACATTTAGTGCAATGGCTCTTCCGATGGAGCAATTTTCTGTGAAAGGAGGTCGAAGTTGGGGAAAAAAAAAAGAGCTAGTCAGTGACCATTTAGAGGGGTGGAATGGGGTGGGAGCTGGGAGGGAGGTTCAAGAGAGGGGACTTGTGAATACCTGCGGTTGATTCTCCTTGTTGTATGGCAGGAACCAGCACAACATGGTAAAGCGATTATCCTCCAATTAAACTTTTTTAAAAGAAGAAGCTAGTGACCTGAGATAGGAGTAGAGTTGCCAGACGAAATGCAGACCGCTCAGATGACTTTGAAATCCAGATTAACCGTGAAGACGTTTGTAGTGTATGTACATCTTAAAGTTCCATGGGGCATACTGATGCTAAGGAATTCGACATTATTATTAGAAATTCAGAGTTCACTTACTGTACTTTTTTTGGAGTTGTATGTTTTTACCTGCTAAATCTACCACTCTACATACAGGAGAAATCTAGACCCAGAGGGCAGGGTGGCCATGAGTGAGAGAGACCGCATGGGATCCTAAATCCATCTTGAAAGCCTTGGAACAGAAAGACCAAGAGGTGAGGATGGCAGTCTGTGTGTGGGGGGGAGGGCAGTATAAAGGGAGAAAAACCACTTCCTCCCTATTTCAGGAGTTATGCTTCATGAGCATATTTAAGGAATAAAATGGAAATAGCAATCATTTCTATAAACAAATGTAATTAGATAAAACCACCAGTGTTAATGTTTTACCACATCGTCGTCTAGAACATCAAATCTGAGCCTTTGTACATTCTGAATTCAAACTAATGAATTTGATTTTTATAAATTTTTTTTCTCCTTTGATGGGAAGTCATGACAGTAGAATTGTGTTTTGTAAAGTTTGTGTTCCAGGATTAAGACACTTGCCCTGTCCATCCTGCTCACCTATATTCTAAGCACAAAGCTGATGCTTTTGCAAATCGAGTTCCGAGCTGTTTAACCTGGCAGTAATCTTCAGTTCCCTTGAACTAGTCTTCCCAACCTGGAGAAGCCTAAAAAGATAATTCTAAAATCACTTCTGAGGGCAAGGAGAGACGAGGTTGGGGCTGGGGGGCGTCACGGGGGAGAGTGGCCATTAAAGCAGCAGGTGCAGGACGTCCCTGGTGACCCAGTGGCTAAGACGCCACACTCCCAGTATAGGGGCCTGGGTCAGTCCTCGGTCAGGGAACTAGATTCCCATTGCCACAGCTAATACCCTGGGCAGCCAAATGAATAAATACTTAAAGCAGCAGCATGAAGGAAGGAAATATTCCTAGAATAAGGAAAAAAAAAGGAAATGGAGGCAGAGATTAGGAGAGTGGGTGGACAGATGAGGGGACGTGTTTCTGAGGGGTGGCTGTAACCCCCAGCCTACCCAAACAGGGCAAAATGCTGGAGCACAGAGCAAGGTGAGACCTGGAGAGACCCTGGGAGTCAGGTCCACGGTGCCTCTGTGCTAAGAGTAATGTGCTGGGACTGATGCATCAGGACCTCCTTCATTTCTAGAAGCTGTCGAAGACCCTGGAAGCTTTGTGTGACACCCGGTAGGGTGGGGGTCACATTGTTACAATCACATCGTAACTGATGAAATTTCCCAGCAGCACAGCAGGGTGAGTCAGAACTAAGTTGATTTGAGGGGGAAAAAAGGTAAAACTTCCTGCACACCTGTGGCCCCAGATTCATACCCACTCCACATATCTGCTTCATCTGAATTCCACGTTTATCCATTACGAGGAGGAAACCTTTTTAATTTTGTTCCCATGATTATGCCTAAGGTATCATGATGTGGCATACCAATCTTACAAATTTGTTTCTAAGATAGTGTGAGTTCCCGAGAAAGTCCCAACTTACTTGATTTTGATTCAATGAAGGCAGACTTGAACTAATTGTGTTGCCTCTAAGATTTGAAAATAATTGAATCTCTGTTTCTGTCTTTTGATCCAAGTCCTAGAGAGTAGTTCTCAATATAATAATATTTTCCTAGCATCACTTCAGTAGTCAAACAAGAATGTAATCCAAAAAGCCCCCTGTATTCACAGAGACAATGCTCTTATGATGAAACCACAGAAAGAAGTTGTAATTAATGCAAGAAATAAGGCGAACAATCTATTAACATAATCTGAATGAAATCCTTGCACTGTTAAACGCAGACACTAAGTGCTCATATAATACTTTATTAATTGACGAAGTATTTATCCACAGGGAAATGAGGATAAGAGACCGTACACTTTGTCAGATGACAGGAAAATGTATTAGAGCTTCATAAGAAATGCATACAATTCAAACAATAGTGTGATTATCTTTTTAAAGCAATTACATTTAATCTCAGAAGAAAGAATAAATACATTAATTCTTCTCTGTTCCCTGATAAGCCACCAAGATACATAAATGATCATTTTTTTCCCTCCAGCTCTGGAGGCTGCTGGCAATCCAGTGAGTACTGCTCAAACAACTATGGTGAAATACCACTTAGCACAGGAAAACACATTATGAGATTAACTGACTTCGGGCTGAATAGAATCCTCTTCCCTGGGAAGCCCTGGTTTGTACTTGACTTTGCACATTCCTTTCAGCTTTGGAGACTTGGATGATAACAAGTTGCACCACCCAAATATAAATAGGGTGGGGGATAAACTGGGTATTTAGGATTAACATAGACATGCTCCTATATTTAAAATAGATAAACAACAAAGCCCCACTGTATAGCCCAGGGAGCTCTATGCACTATTCTGTAATAACTTAAACAGGATATATAGGTACACCTGTATGGCACCCCCCCAACTCCAGCACTCTTGCCTGGACTATCCCATGGATGGAGGAGCCTGGTAGGCTGTAGTCCATGGGGTCGCACAGAGTCGGACACGACTGAAGTGACTTAGCAGCAGCGGTACATGTATAACTGAATCCCTTTGCTATATATCTTAAATTAACACAAAAGGTGAATCGATTATATTCCAACATAAAATAAAAATTTAAAAGAAAATGGTGTTTGGTACTGAATTTCAAGTGTTTTTCCTACCCTGCTATGCTGGGCTGAACCATGTATGATTGAGGCTGGCTTTTACTCTTAAAACTCCAAATGCAATGGAAGCAAAGGAGGTGGGGCCACGATTCTCTTCTCTCAGGCCATTCAGTTTCTTACTGGCTTTCCAGAATTGGAAGCCTGTCTTTCATCCACATGAGCTGAACTGTGACAACTAGGCAAGGTCGCCCAGCCGCCAGCTAGCGAGGAGACCAGAACCTTGTCCCCATGGCCCTTGCTCACCATCTTCTAAGCAATGGCCAGGCCTCCATAGCCCCCGTTTCCAGCCCAGGCCACTCTCTTGCCGTCAGCCTCCAAAGGCTGCTCCATCTTCTCTAACGATCGCTCCAGAAGGGCTGCCGCTCTCAGCTGCTGGCCCCTTAGAAAGAGCCCTTCTCTGCTGACCCCTGAACCCGAGGCCCAGGGAACTGTGTTTCCTCGCATGCTGTCACTGCTCCCCGGGGTGGCAACAGACAGGAGTAAAGTATCATGTGAGTTAGCCCACTGTAATGTTTTTCTTCTTAAAACTTATCTGTCATATGCTCTGTGGGGGAAAACACTGTAAGTGTTGTGTGGCTGAGTGCGTTTGGCAAAAAAAAATGGCCTATGGTATCTCCCCCTAGGAGATGCACAACGCTTGCTGGCAATTAAAAACTGAAAAGTTTCGTCAGGAGGAGGCTCATTGCATTTGGTTTGCTAACGGTCGCCTTACTTCTTTGATCACTGAATTTTTTATTTTGGCTGGATTGACTCTTTGTTGTGGCACAAGGGCATTCTTGCGGGAGGTGGCTCCTCTCCAGTTTCGGTCTGTGGGTTTATGCTGTTGCCGAGCGCCGGCTCCAGAGCACCTGGGCTTCAGCAGTCGCAGCACACGGACTCTCAAGTTGGATGCGCCGGCTTGGTTGCTGTGCCGCGTGTGGGATCTTAGTTCCCACCAAGAGGCGAGCCTGAGCCCAGTGCATCGGAAGCAGGGTCTTAATCGCTGGACCGCCAGGTGAGTCCCTGATCTTAGAATTTTCAGAAGTATTTTCAAATACAATATTAGACATTAAAACTCCATGGATGAGAGTGAAGCGCAGGTAAAAACATACAAACAAAACAGCAGCACACATGCCATGGCACTAGTGTTCAGTAGAACATAATTCAAGAAGCCAGGTCTAAACCGTTTTAAACGTGACTTAAAGACGTCATGGCTTTCAAAAGAGAAGTGAAGTGAAAGCCGCTCAGTCGTGCCTGACTCTTTGTGACCCCCATGGACTATACAGTGCATGGGATTCTTCAGGCCAGAGTACTGGAGTGAGTAGCTGTTCCCTTCTCCAGGGTTCAAAAGAGAAGTTGATTACTTTTGTATATGTATTTTTAGGACAAGGTTGGGATGCTATTAATATGAATTAGAAAGGTGCTGGTCTCTTTTACATAGATTTTGTAGGATTCTCATACACTCTTTTAACGCTTGGCCGTAATACGTGTACTGAGGATTCTGGAGAGAAGACAGTGAGACAGTTGGTCCCTGTCGTGTTCCTTGCTGCTGCCATGGCCTTCCTTCCTGACCACCTCTGACAAACAGCACCAATGCCAGAAAACAAGGAGCTGAGGAGAAAAGTGATCAAGTCATTTTAACAAATCCTGTGTCTTTAGGGGCTAAATAATTTGTCACAGTCTGTTAGGGGCATTATAACAAAATAATGTGGACTGTTTGGCTCATAAAAATGAGCATTTATCTCTCTCAGTTCTGGAGCCTGAAAGTACATGAATCAAGATCCTGGCAAATTCAGAGTCTGGTGAGGATGCCCTCCCTGCTTCACAGACAGCCATGGTGCTCCTCACAGGGCCTGTCCTCATGTGGCAGAAGTGGCGAGGGAGCCCTCGGGGCTCCTTTTCTGAGGGCACTGATCTCACTCATGAGGGCTGCAGCCTTATGACCTTGTCACCTGGTAGGGGACCCACTGCCTACCACCATTACATGGGGCTTAGGATTTCAGCACAGGGTGTGGGGGGACACAGACGATCTGCAGCATAACCACACCGACATCATCCTAGTTCTCTGCTACTCCATCCTCTTAGTTAGTTCAGGCGCTCAGTCGTGTCCGACTCTTTGCAACCCCATGAATCACAGCACGCCAGGCCTCCCTGTCCATCACCAACTCCAGGAGTTCCCTCAGACTCACGTCCATCGAGTCAGTGATGCCATCCAGCCACCTCATCCTCTGGCGTCCCCTTCTCCTCCTGCCCCCAATCTCTCCCAGCATCAGGGTCTTTTCCAATGAGTCAACTCTTTGCATGAGGTGGCCAAAGTACTGGAGTTTCAGCTTCAGCATCAGTCCTTCCAAAGAACACCCAGGGCTGATCTCCTTCAGAATGGACTGGGTGAATCTCCTTGCAGTCCAAGGGACTCTCAAGAGTCTTCTCCAACACCACAGTTCAAAAGCATCAATTCTTTGGCCCTCAGCCTTCTTCACAGTCCAGCTCTCACATCCATACGTGACCACTGGACATCATCCTCTTACATAAGTGCAAATTGTAAGATCGCTATCATTCTCAAGATAAAGCAACCATGAGGGGCTAGACTTTTTGCTTGCCTTATGTATATCTTTCCACTTTCACTTTTTTTCCTACCTGTCTATTAAAAAATTTTTTTTGGATTATAATTGATTTATAATATAGAATTAGTTTCAGGTGTACAGCAAAGTGATTCTGTTATACGTATATCTCCGTTCTTTTCAGGTTCATTTCAAGTGTAAGTTATCACAGAATACTGACTAGAATTCCCTGTGCTATACACTAAGTCCTTGCTGATAGTCTGTCTTATACATACTAGTGTGTGTCTGCTTATCCCAAGCTCCCGATTTATCCCTCCCCGCACATTTCTGATTTGGTGACCATAAGTCTGTTTTCTGTTTGTAAGTCTCTTTCTGTTTTTAAAACCAGTTCACTTGTATCATTTTTAAAATTAGATTCCACACATGAGGGATATCATGCAGTATTTGTCCTTCTCACTTCATTTAGTATGATAATCGCTAGATCCATTGATGTTGCTGTGAATGTCATTATTTTGGTCTTTTTTAAATGGCTGAATGATATTCCACTGTATACATATATTCCATATCTTCTTTAACCATTCCTCTGTTGATGGACATTCAGGTTGTTTCTCTGTCTTGACTTTTGTAAACAGTGCTACAATGAACATCAGGTTGCATATATCCTTTTTTAATTAAGACTTTCTCCAGATATATGCTCAAAAGTGGAATTGCTGGATCAAAAAAGAGTTGGACGTGACTGAGTGACTGAAATGAACCGACTGAAAGGAGTTTTATTTTTAGTTTTTCCAGGAATCTCCATTCCTTCCTCTACATTTTCTTTAGTGAATTTTCTTATTGTATTTCTTTATTTTTCTTTAATTACTGTATTTCCTTAATTTTAAAGTATTATTAATTGTAAGATATACCATAGATTAACTAAAAGCTTGATAGAAGGGAAGAAGTTACAATGACTTGACATCAATTCTAAGAGGCATACTATTTTTATAAATTTATTTATATAGCAATTATCAAGGCTTGTTATGCACCAAACACATTCTAGGCATGTTTCATCTATTAACTCATTTAATCTTTATAATAACTCTGTCATGGAGTTACTGTTATTGTTCAAATTTTAGAGATGAGGAACCACACATAAAGAAAGAAGGAAATGGCCCCTACATCACACAGCTGGTAAGTGATGGGGAGTCGGTTCAAGCATAGCAGTTCTTACCACCGCCCTGTTCTGCCTCAAAAAAGATTCTGAACCCCAAGAAAGAGATTTTAGTTGAGAAAATTTTATTTTCGTTTCCCAAGTGATACAGGGCAATAAAGACCAGAAACATAAACATTAAACCACTACCAGGTTTTTAGTTCTGTATCAGGTATTTACTGAGCCATACTTGAGTCCCGGTACAGAGGGCTTTGCTTTCAGGGGAAGAGAGGTTCTACCCTTCTACCTCAAGTCACAGCTGTGTCGGAAAAAAGAGACACACGTATAAACCGAAGTGCAGGAAAGAAGACAGCCCTTTGCAGCGTAGCCGCAGATGGTTTGCTTAGATGCTACTCTGAAGGAGAAGGCGATGGCACCCCACTCCAGTGTTCTCGCCTGGAGAACCCCAGGGACGGGGGAGCCTGGTGCGCTGCAGTCCATGGGGCCGCTAAGAGTCCGACAGGACTGAGCGACTTCACTTTCACTCTTCACCTTCATGCACTGGAGAAGGAAACGGCACCCCACTCCAGTGTTCTTGCCTGGAGAACCTCAGGGACGGGGGAGCCTGGTGCGCTGCAGTCCATGGGGCCGCTAAGAGTCCGACAGGACTGAGCGACTTCACTTTCACTCTTCACCTTCATGCACTGGAGAAGGAAACGGCACCCCACTCCAGTGTTCCTGCCTGGAGAATCCCAGGGGCGGGGGAGCCTGGTGCGCTGCCGTCTGTGGGGTCGCACAGAGTCGGACACGACTGAAGCGACTTAGCAGCTGAAGGTTCTAGACTCCTGCTTGAGGTCACACGGTGGTGAGAGGTGGAGCTAAACTCTGACCCTGTGACCTCAGAGTGACTGCTTCGCAGACTCTCCAGTCCTCTCTGCCGCCTCTTAGGGCTCTTTGAAAACTGCTACGCGGGAGGATCATCTTAAATCTGAGGCATGAGTTCCATTTAGCTGGTCCCGTGGCGGTAATCTTTATTTTTGACCGCTTTCTTTTGAAATACTTTTCTGAATGTCGCTGCTTGATGAGCAGTAAGGCTGCCGTGAAAGTCGGAGAAGCCAGTGATGGTGTCCACGAATCATCAAAACCTAGAGCCAGGAGGCTGGGAAGCGCCCGGGGGCTCTGCCCGTGGGCCACGCGTCTGCCTCTGTCGACCCGCTGTCACCGTGTGAGCCTGAAAGCGCCTGAAGCCGGCTCTTGTGCCTGTTTGTTCAGTGTCTTTATTTCTCATTGTAGGCCTGGCAATTCATGATTATTTTTAAAACACAATGTTTAAAATCCGGGTTAGATTTATTCAGTTCAGAACACATGCAAGTTTTTGCGGAAGAATAACTGCCTTATAGAATCTTCACTGCAATCTGTTTTTTCAACCGCCTGATTCTTACAATAAATTTCAAAAATGCCTCTGGGGCACTCTGCTCAGGTAGAGAAGCTCTATTAGTGGTCTTTTGACCTCATAAGCAGCAATGATACCATTTCTAAGCAGAAATAGCAGGAACATGTTCACAATCCATTACAGGGAGTATGAGGCCAGTAACAATGAACTTGATTGACAAGTTGGAGAATGGTTTATTCTCTAGCAGGGAAAAAGCCACATGGTATATTTTGCTGAATGGACAACAAGTTGTCAAGTGACAGAGTTCAGTGGGGCTTTAGGGAACATTCTGCATGTGGCTGTAAATAAGCTTGTTCTTGTTTATTCTGGAAACTGGCTCTGCTCAGGGAAGACCTTGAGAGTCATGGAGTCAAAAGTGTGTGTCGTTACCCTGCATCCGAAGTGATCAGAGTCATCACCATGCCTTTACGTTGGATGACTGTACCAGGGAGAATCAGCTCTCCAAACAGATAACACCTTATGCAGAATTGACTTAACGGGGAAAATTTATCCCCAGTGTAGAAAATAAGCAGAGACATTCAAGCCTGGCACATTTTGAGGATAGACTAGTTTCATAGGAGGAGAAAAGGCCTGTAAAAGATTGCTTGAAGTAGCTAAAATCAGAATTACAGGGAGGCTTGGCGTGCTGTAGTTCATTGGGTCACAAAGAGTCAGACATGACTGAACGACTGAATTGAACTGAACTGAATGATTCTAACACTAGTTTCTAAGTTCTTTTTAGAGTCACTGAAAATTACATCAGGAATCACAATTTTTTGTCAGTGATGTTTGGGAATGAATCAACTCAGAAGACCTCAGATCCCACATGACTGGGACTCGAGTCTTCATGGGGGTCTCTGGAGACACTTCTAGATGGACTTCTCTGTTGCAGGCTCTCAGGGAGCCCTCGTTTCTTAGTGACACTTGCAGCCACTGTAAGTGACACCATCAGGCTCTCCACTTCCCCGTCCTGCAGGCGCCCTTTCTCTGCCATTCAAATAGGACATTTGACTCCCCCCTTCCGGGGGAAAGCTGACAACTTGTCCTGCATCACTCAGGATGCCTAGGAAGCTACTTTAATTCTCTCAGTATCTGTTACCTTCTGGCTGAAAACCTGCTCCAGAATCCACTTAGATTAGTTTTCATCATCTAATTACCACCACTCTGGCCCTCATTCTCTAAGGGGGGCAGCCTACCACCCTGACTTGCCTGCCTCCTGGATGTAGGACTTTCTGGACTGAAACTGGACAGCTCTTGAGCAGAGCAGAATGAGCTGTTCACCTTATTCTCTAAGATACCAGTATTCAAGTCTATTGTGTACAACAAATGGCCCGACCATTGCAGACAACACAGAGGAAATCAACGTGCAAAAGAAGACAACACCCACTCACAGCTGAGACATCAGTGTAGCTGAGGGCCTGGTCCTCGCTCCTCTTCTCCTTGGTCTAAAAGACACAACAAACTCCAGCAGCTCTAAAACTACACATCTTCCAGGGGTTGCAAGTATGATGAGCTAAAGGTTTACCCTCCTCCCCCAAATTCGTATGTTGAAATCCTAAGCACTAGTGTGAATTAAGGGATGGGAGCACCTTTGGGAGGTGATTAGGTTATGAGAGTGGGGTTCTTGTGAACAAAATTAGTGACCTTGAAAAGGAACCACAGAGAGCTCTCTTCTCTCTGTCTGCCACGTGACGAGGCAATGAAAACACAGCCGCCTGCAACTGGGAAGAGGCCTCTCGCCAGACCCAGAGTCTATTGGCACCTCAATCTCGGACTTCCCAGCCTCAGGAACTGTGAAAAATACATTTCTGTTGTTTATAACCTACTCAATTTATGGTATTCTGTTAGCACAGCCCAAATTGGCCAATGGAAAGGTTCCAGGCAAAATATTCGGGCAAGTTTCAACATGGGAGAGCTTGTGTTTATCTTTTAGAAATAAGCGCCTGGCATCACTCTGGGTAGAGGAGCAGACCTGGAGTGCATGGGACATGCCTTTCTGTGGCTAACACTCTATCTTCTGCCAGCTAGGCACTCAATAAATACCTGTTGAATCAAACCATAAACACCCTAAAACTGTATAAAAAGTAAGTGGAAAAGTGTTTTTTACGAAAAACTAGGTCATCTCATATAAGAAGAGCTCCAGTGTAGTACATTCTGGAGTTCATTCAGAGTCTCCTTGGTTATCGAGAACCATGTTCTTTCTGTCTTTTCGCCGACCACTGTCTGGGCTTTTGCTATGTCTCCTCTCATTGGCATGAGATGAGGGTCATAGACCACATGGTCGCATCAGTAGAGGAAAAAGGCAGAATACAGCAGCTCAGATCAGATTTCTCTTTCAGACTCGTGAGTTTAATAAAGGGAGTTTAGGAGAGTTAACCTTTAGGAAAGAAAGAAATAAAGAAAAGGAAAGTGAAGTCGCTCAGTTGTGTCCAACTCTTTGCAACCCCATGGACTGTAACTTACCAGGCTCCTCTGTCCATGGGATTATCCAGGCAAGCATACTGGAGTGGGTTGCCATTTCCTTCTCCAGGACATCTTCCCAACCCAGGGACTGAACCCAGGTCTCCTGCATTGTAAGCAGATGCTTTCCCATCTGAGGCACCAGGGAAGTCCAATCTCTAGGGAGGGGTGCAAGTCTCCCAACCAGAAGTGGGAAAGCTATTTGTTGGGCAGCAGACAGGCAGGCCCACTCACAGGAAAAGTGAGCTGTTGTTGGTAATTTGGGTCGAAGATGAGATTTACCATAAAATTAAGGTAGAGGTAGAAAAAAAAAAATCTCTGATAGTTTTTAAGCCCTATTGTGATAGAGACTGACTAGATGTTCATCTGAATAATATCTTCTTCCATGATACATAGAAAAACTACCTTCCTAGCTTGCCTTGAAATTAGAATAGGGCCGTGTGACCGTGTTCTGGCCAGTGGAAAGTGGGTAAAAGTGCCTATGGAGAGACCAACCAAGAAAGCCATGTCTTCCTTACAGGGCTGAGATTCAAAGGAAAAATCAATCTGTGCTAATCTCTGTCACTACAAGTTTTAGGCTTACTTGTTTTTGCAGCGTAATCTCTCCTGCTTTGTTTCATAATCTCTTCTGAGTGGGAAAATCTCACACAAACTCCTAGTAGCTGTTTTACTGATGTCAGGCAAGATCAAAACTGGAAACTCCACTCATTCTTTATGATATGTTCCTGTGGCTCCAGAAGTCAGCTTGTATTTAAGAGCTGACTAGATTCATATCTTGAAAATCCCTCCCCTTAGCAGAGTTTATTTGTGAAAAAATATGGACTGAGCCTACTGATTTATTTTCATCATTTCCACAGAAATTAATGCAAATTCAAGATGAGGTTGGACTCGATTTCATGCTATATGACACTATGAGAGGAAATGTTATGGGGTCAGTTATATAAGTCCTTACTTCTTATGTCCGTCTTCTTACCCTTGAGTGCTGTCATTGTGTCATTCAAACATTTGAGAAAATATGGGCAGATTTTGTTAGTCTCGAGGATTATAAAGATGAACAGAGCCTTGTCCTTACAGAGACAACTGCTTATGTGTCTCTGTATATGAGCTGTAGTAAAGCGTGCGTGGTGTGGTTAGCACAGAAGAGAGCATTACTAAATCTGCCTCGAGGATGATTCCACTCTAAGCATCACACAGTCACAGTCTGTTCAGGCTGCTGTACGAAATCTCCATAGGCTGGGTGGCTTGTAAACAACAGAGATGCATTTCTCACACTTCCAGAGGCTGGGAAGCCCAAGATCCGTGTGCCAGTCTGCTCAGCGTCTGCTGAGGGCCCGCTTCCTGGTTCTCAGTGGCCACTTGTTCCCTGTATCACCATATGATGCAGGGGCGACGGAGCGCTCAGGAGTCCCTTCTATGAGGCCATGGATCCCATTCAAGGGGCTCCACCCCCCTGACTTAGTTGCCTCCCAAAGTCTCATTAAGATACCATCACACTGGGCACCAGTTTTCACCATATGAATTTTGGGGGGATATAAGCCTTCAGTCTGTAGAACATATATAAAGGCGTGATGCCAATATTCACTAGCATCAACCTTTATCCTTAGTGTAAAGCTCTGTTCTGGTCAATCAGAAGGCACTCTGTTTGTGCTACAATCTTGGGAAAACGACTGACTGTTTATTAATTGGCTCTTATGAGTTTATTCATGCCAGCTCCAGAATACCACTGGCATAATCAGGATAATCAGGTAAGGTTCTCCTCATCAACATATCTCAATATAAGAATACTTTTAAAATACCTTTTCCATTTAGGATTATGTCATCTACTTCTGTTTTATTGATGATGCCAAAGCCTTTGACTGTGTGGATCACAACAAACTGTGGAAAATTCTGAAAGAGATGGGAATACCAGACCACCTACCTGCCTCTTGAGAAACCTATATGCAGGTCAGGAAGCAACAGTTACAACCAGACATGGAACAACAGACTGGTTCCAAATTGGGAAAGGAGTACGTCAAGGCTGTATATTGTCACCCTGCTTATTTAACTTATGCGCAGAGTACATCATGAGAAACACTGGGCTGGATGAAGCACAAGCTGGAATCAAGATTGCTGGGAGAAATATCAATGACCTCAGATATGCAGATGACACCACCCTTATGGCAGAAAGTGAAGAAGAACTAAAGAGCCCTTTGATGAAAGTGAAAGAGGAGAGTGAAAAAGCTGACCTAAAATTCAACATTCAAAAAACCAAGATCATGGCATCTGGTCCCATCACTTCATGACAGATAGATGGAGAAACAATGGAAACAGAGACAGACTTTATTTTTGGGGGCTCTAAAATTACTACAGATGATGACTGCAGCCATGAAATTAAAAGACACTTGCTCCTTGGAGGAAAAGTGATGACCAAACTAGACAGCATATTAAAAAGCAGAAACATTACTTTGCCAACAAAGGTCCGTCTAGTCAAGGCTATGGTTTTTCCAGTGGTCATGTATGGATGTGAGAGTTGGACTGTGATGAAAGCTGAGCACCGAAGAATTGATGCTTTTGAACTGTGGTGTTGGAGAAGACTCTTGAGAGTCCCTTGGACTGCAAGGAGATCCAACCAGTCCATCCTAAAGGAAATCAGTCCTGGGTGTTCATTGGAAGGACTGATGCTGAAGCTGAAACTCCAGTACTTTGGCCACCTGATGCGAAGAGCTTACTCATTTGAAAAGACCTTGATGCTGGGAAAGATTGAGGGCAGGAGGAGAAGGGGACGCCAGAGGATGAGATGGCTGGATGGCATCACCATCTCAATGAACATGAGTTTGAGCAAGCTCCGGGAACTGGTGATGGACAGGGGTGCCGGGGTGCTGCAGTCCATGGGGTCACGAAGAGTCAGGCACGACTGAACTGAATGTTTACTCATTCATGAATTCTTAAATATTACTTTTGTGCTTACTCTTTGCTCAGCCTTAATATAGATGCTGAGGATATACCAGAAAACACACCAGACACGGCTTTTGTCATTGTGGACCTTCTGTTCTAGTGGAGAGTGATGAATAAAATGGGTTAAAGGGGAACCTGGGATCTTACGGGACTTGCTACTTTATATGTGATGGGCTTGAAGTCTTTCATTGGTCAGATCTCATTTGAACAAGGTTTGAAAGAAGGAATGGGGAAAGCTATGCCTATGAAGAAGACATTCAGGTGCAAAGACCTCGAGTGGGGAGCGTGCTTGGTACGTTTGAAGAACAGCAAGAAAACCACTGTGTCCTGGTTGAAATGAGTAGGGGATAAAGTGGTAGGAAGTCAGGTAATCAAGGTGTTGGGATTAGGAGGGGGATTCTATGGATAACTAAAATATGTTGAATGCCTTCTCTGCAGCAATAGTAGTGGTAAGAAGTGTGTGTGCGCTGTGCTTAGTTGCTCAGTCATGTCTGACTCTTTACGACCCCATGGACTGTAGCCGGCCAGGCTCCTCTGTCCATGGGATTCTACAGGCAAAAATACTGCAGTGGGTTGCCATGCCCTCCTCCAGGGAATCTTCCCAACCCAGGGATTGAAGCCAGGCCTCCCATATTGCAGGTGGATTCTTCACTGACTGAGCCACCAGGGAAGCCCAAGAATACTGGAGTGGGTAGCCTATCCCTTCTCCAGGGGATCTTCCCAACCCAGAAATCAAACCAGGGTCTCCTGTAATGCAGGCAGATTCTTTACCAGCTGAGTTGCCAGGGAAGCCCAATGATTATATAGCCGTTTTAAAATTTAATCCTTTCAAAGCTATGAGGGAGTTCATTTCCCATCCCGTACTAATGATTAATTTGAGGCTTATAGCAGTGTTTTAGTTTGGGTTACTCTATAAGTAAACCCTGAAACAGGATCCAAGTGCAAGGAGTTTATTTGAGAGATGATTCTTGAAGATGCCAACAGGAAGCTGGGGAAGGCAGTCAGAGAAGGGAAGAAAACAGAAAATGATGTGATCAAGGCAGCTGCACCCATGGGGAACTTAAGCTCAGCCCATGGGGTAGGAGTGGACTCTAAAAGCCAGAGAAAGCATACGCCTCTCAGAGCTGTCATATCAGAAGGGCAATATTTGTAGTCCAAACTTCCATCAGTCAAGCTTGGGGCTGCACCCCAAAGGGCACTAATTCTCTGGCTGTTGGGCTTTGTACTTTTGGGACATTCTTTGGGTCATTGGAGAAAGCCTTTAGACAAAGATGTTCAGGAGTTAGCAGTTGGAAGTTGGCCCAAGGTGTGCAAACCACATGTAGGTGCAGACATGAGTGAGACACAGACAGGGTCTGTCACAGGCTGCTAGGCAACTAGCATTATGCAGAATCTGGATTTTCTCATAAACCCATGTGGTGCTAGAGCATGAACTTAAAACATTGGTAGAATCTCCATACGGCTTATTTCTGTGTCACATGGAAGGTTCAGTTCATGTCAGTTCAGTCGCTCAGTCATGTCCAACTCTTTGCCACCCCATGAATCACAGCACGCCAGGCCTCCCTGTTCATCACCAACTCCCGGAGTTCATTCAGACTCACGTCCATTGAGTCAGTGATGCCATCCAGCCATCTCATCCTCTGTCGTCCCCTTCTCCTCCTGCCCCCAATCCCTCCCAGCATCAAAGTCTTTTCCAATGAGTCAACTCTTCGCATGAGGTGGCCAAAGTACTAGAGTTTCAGCTTTAGCATCATTCCTTCCAAAGAACACCCAGGGCTGATCTCCTTCAGAATGGACTGGTTGGATCTCCTTGCAGTCCAAGGGACTCTCAAGAGTCTTCTCCAACACCACAGTTCAAAAGCATCAATTCTTTGGCCCTCAGCCTTCTTCACAGTCCAACTCTCACATCCATACATGACCAATAGAAAAACCATGGCCTTGACTAGACGAACCTTTGTTGGCAAAGTAATGTCTCTGCTTTTGAACATGCTATCTAGGTTGGTCATAACTTTCCTTCCAAGGAGTAAGTGTCTTTTAATTTCATGGCTGCAATCACCATCCGCAGTGATTTTGGAGCCCAGAAAAATAAAGTCTGACACTGTTTCCACTGTTTCCCCATCTATTTCCCATGAAGTGGTGGGACCGGATGCCATGATCTTCGTTTTCTGAATGTTGAGCTTTAAGCCAACTTTTTCACTCTCCACTTTCACTTTCATCAAGAGGCTTTTGAGTTCCTCTTCACTTTCTGCCATAAGGGTGGTGTCATCTGCATATCTGAGGTTATTGATATTTCTCCCAGCAATCTTGATTCCAGCTTGTGTTTCTTTCAGTCCAGTGTTTCTCATGATGTACTCTGCATATAAGTTAAATAAGCAGGGTGACAATATACAGCCTTGACGAACTCCTTTTCCTATTTGGAACCCGTCTGTTTTTCCATGTCCAATTCTAACTGTTGCTTCCTGACCTGCATACAGGTTTCTATATGTATAGTATACACACCACATCTTCTTTGTCTACTCCTCTGCTAATGAACATTTAAGCTTTAAGCTGTTTCCATATCTTGGCTATAGTGCTGCCATAAACACAGGAGTGCCCATATATGTTTGAATTGTAGTTTTCTCTGGACACTTGCCCAGAAGTAGGATTGCTGAATCATATGGTAATTCTTATTTTAGTTTTCTGAGGAACCTCCATAATGTTTTCTGCAGTGGCTGTGCAAACTTAAATTCCCACCAACAGTATAGGAAGATCCCTCTCTCTCCATCCCCTCTCCAGCGTTTGTTACTTGTAGACTTTTTAATGAGGGCCATGTGACCAGTGTGAGGTGGTACCTCATTGTAGTTTTGATTTGCTTTCTCTAATAATTCCAATTTGTTTCCTCCAACAACCCCAAAATGTGACCAAGAAGAATCATGAATTTTATTCCAACATGATTGTAGCTATAAAGACCATTGAAAAGGTGCCAGCAAGGAGATTTTCATGAAGTCTAAAGCCACAGGTGTCTAAATCTAGGATCAGAGATGTGCCCCTAGGCCTGGTGCCAAAGAGAACAGAAGGAGTTACTGGGCACCCTCAAAGAGTAAACGTGGTTCCTCCTTCTCTGAACTGTGATGGCCAAGAAGATGAGGGATGCTCTCATGTGAGAGTACTCAATGCTGTGAGAAAAAGGAGGCTTCGAATATCATGGTAAAAGAGAAGGCTGCGGCATTCTCAGTGAAGTGCCTGTCCAAGCAATCTCACCGTGTACACATATAAATAGACACAAAGCCGCTCTGGCTTGCAGGGAACAGCCTGTGCGCCTGCAGTCTCCCTGCTTATCTGAACATGACACTTAGAAAAAAGAGACGGGAAGTAGAAGTGACTGGAGAAAGCCCTTGGGTGATGCCCATCCGTGTGCTCCAGGAAACCCTGCTGTCCTGAAAGGTAGTCACCAGGCTTCCAGAGGAAATTCTACTGGGAGTGTGCTACAGAAGGCTTTGCATAAATTAAGTGAAACACAACCATTCCTAGACCTGAGAGATCGCATTGTTTTCCTCTCCAATCTCCAGTTAGATTATTTATTTGAAATGGTATCAAATATGCCTGTCCCTGGGCAAGGAGTAAAATAGCAATTTTGAGGCTGAACATAAGGGAAAGAGAACAAAAGATTAAAGCAATCAAAATAAAACGGGGCATGTTTTGGGGGAAAAAAATGCTAAAGCATGGCAAAAATAATCCCATTCTTTGCTGCTACATAAAGAGCCAACATTCAATCAATAAACGTTAAGGGCATGTTTAAGACGAGTGCTGTTCTTGGGTGCAGAAAAATGGGTGTTATGGCACAGAAAGCCATGATCAAAACCGATGGTTTCTAACCATTTTTAAGCAGCAGAATGCTTTTATTCAAATGTAATTGTACATGGAGTTCAATTGATAAAGCAGATAAAAATGCAGCTGCTCCGATAGAGTAAGGGGAGTCCAAGGGCACTGTACCTCTGCCTCGCCGTTTTTCTCCTGCAGCTGCTCCTGTAGCCCTGCCAGGGAATCCTTGCACTCTGCAAAATGGAATTTGAAAAGCAAATATTGGAATGCTGCAGCTTCTATCCATTTCCCACTTTCACAGATATTACACACTATTAGCTCCTTTTAAACTGCTAGACATACACTGATAAAGTTGCCAATCTTTCTCCTTTCTTGTGTTCATGATTTTGCAGAATGCAAATTGAGCCGAAAGATGAGCCAATAACAGTATGGGATTTGAAACCAGCCCATCTCACACCTCCTGGTGTCCCTGCCGGGACTGGCAGGAGCCAGTATGTGTGAACCATGTGTGATAGTCACACCAGTAATAATATTCTTGCCTGACCTCAGGAGCTAGTTTATTTGAACTTCTTACCACGTCTCAGATCCTCGACCTTGGGACTGTTGGTGATTTGCATTGCTTCTACAGAATTAGTCGGATATGTTTAGTATTTATCTTGAGGAGGCCTGAGACCTAAGGTGAACCCTGTATCTGGTTCGCTGGAATGATTAATTCATAGATCCTAAAGCTAAAGGGTGCTTTCTGTGCCCTGTCTGCCTCGTTCTTTGAAATGCAGCAGGATGGTTTAATGGCTTAAATGCACTAGTGATGAAGGGATGAGGAGGGTTCACGGCTTCTGGTCCCATGAGGAGCTCTAGGCACAGAATCAAAAAGGGCTGTTTAACCCCTGCTTAAGCCATAACCGGAATGGAGAGGTCCACGGCCCTGTAACTTAAATCGTCACTGGTCTCCAGCGAGGAGGATAAGGTGGGTCTGCGTTGCTCTGTGTGGATGATCCAAGGGGCGAGAAGGCAGCCTGTGAGGTACTTTTTGCTTAAAGAGAAACAGCCGTGAGAGCAGGGGTCAGGAGAAGTACATAAAGTCAAACTCCTAAGCCTTTCCTACCTGCAGCCTGCTTTCTTACATGTAAAATGAGAACAAGAATAAGCACAAAGCTAGGTTCGGTTATTTACTCAAGCTAGTCACACTTTTTACCACCTTCATGGGAGGAATAAAATTTCCTGAACACTGATGGGTTAGCTATACAACTGGACTGCCCTCATGGTGAGGAAAGATTGAGGGAGGAGGAGAAGGGGATGACAGAGGATGAGATGGCTGGATGGCATCACCGACTCAATGGACATGGGTTGGGTGCACTCCAGGAGCTGGTGATGGACAGGGAGGCCTGGCGTGCTGCGGTTCATGGGGTCGCAAAGAGTCGGACACGACTGAGCGACTGAACTGAACTGGGCTGAACATGCTGGGCACCGTGTACCTCACTGCAGTTTGGTGTTGTGCTTGGCCACGTAACTTGCACAGCTCATGGGATATTGGTAGACAGTGTGCAGTAGTAGTTAAGCAAATGCTTGCCATGAGAAATCCATGCTCTGGCTGCTAGCTAAACAGGAGGGGCTTGTGGGACCGCTTGCAGCCTATGCAACCAACCCACTGCTGAACCACAAGTAAATGAGCACGTGTATTCTGAAGGCCCTGAGCTTTAAGGTGCTTCGTTACACAGCACTGGCTAAGCAAGACACTTAGGTTTCACAAGGATTAAGAGAGAGCACACACAAAATCGTTAGTATGAGACCCACTAAGCAAACAGTGATCAATAAGGAAGCCCTGCTCTCATAAACAAGGCTCACATTAGTATTGGGGTCAATATTTTTTCCTTCAAATTTTGCTGATGAGTAAATGAGTATCATAGTCTTATTCCGGTAGGAAAATTCATGACAGTAAGTTCTGTTCACACTGCAAGGCACGCTCCCTTCTGTCCTGCCCCATCCTTCAAATTCTTTCATATCCCACGTGGAACACTGACAAGGGGACAGAATTAAACTCTCCCTGTGACTTTGTTTCTTTTGAAAAGAGAACTTTTTGTGGCAACCAATGAGAATGGAAGGCTTTCCAAGAGCCTTTTTGGGTGTGCAGTGCTAAGGACACGGAAGCTTGTGCCTCTGCCCCTGGCTTCCCGTCGCCTGGGGAGCTTCACCTCCCTGCATCACACTTCTCTGATTTGCATAATGGGGCTGATTATAATTGCCAACCTCACAGGATTGTTGTGCGAATTAACTAACGTTGTAAAGTGCTTAGAGGTCCATAGATGAAAGGTGCTCTATAAGCCTATTATTATGTCATCAAAAATGAAATTCCAATAAGATTGCACTTTCATTTAAATTTCCATTAATTTTGTCATCATTCTAGATGAATTCTCCCTGGTTTTCTAGAGCAAAAATAAATAAGTAGGAGAAAAGGATCATATGTTAAAATATGAAGCATTCATATGGAAAGGAAATTAGCTAGAAAAACCTAACACTTAAAAGTGATTTTTAAATTATTATCCTTTAATGAATCCTGATCATGTAATCAATATTATGTAAAACCCAGATATGGTCTCTGAGTTTACAAACTAAATTATGAACCTGACTAATTAAACAGCTAACATTTCCTATTTTGAGTGTGTGGGAATGAATGCTATATGAAGACCTCTAACTCAACTTGCTTTTAAATTGGACTTCTCGATAGCCTCAAAAGATTAAGCAAGATCATGAGAGTATATAAAAAGTATATTTATGAGAATTCTATTCTGAGTCTGGTATTGTCTTGTATTCTGAAATGATATTGATAGTCGGTGTGCTGACCTGTAGGTAATTAGCACCATAAAGTTTGAGTATAAACTTTCTCATCAAACTGGGAAATGCTAAAATTTCAAACATCTGGTTTAATGTCTTCATTTTACAGATTTGAAAACAGACCCTCTGAGTCTTTAAATAATTCACACAAAGTCACATGGCTAGACGTTGGTGGATATGGACTGCCAAAGGCACTATTCAATGCTGTTTTGAAGACAGCTATTTATAGCTATGAACAAGGGAGTTAGTTTCTTACCCATGTTTTAATGTGAATTATTTCTTCCAGGCATCAAAGGGACCTTATATGGATATTTCCAAGCCTCATTCTTCATTGAATAAGTTTCTTGTATTAATGCTAGTAAAATGTCTGCATTCATTGACCAAATACTGATTTAGGAAAACTTAGCTTTATTGGGTAACCTAAACACACACAAATGAGCCCTTTTTCCAGGATTGTTGAGAAGAGATGGCAGATGTGACGTTGGATTCTGTTTTCTTCTTTGGAAATCCGGGGAGTAGATTGCATACCATCCAGTCCCCCAGCTCTAAATGCCTAAGCCTCTAAGATCCAGGTTCATTAGAAGTGGTGAATGGTATCAGATCCTACGCTTGTGACAAGGAGAGTTCAGTGGATTCCACTGAACTTTAATGGCCGTTGAAAGAGATGGATGTTGTTGCTTCATTTTCCATTAGACAGATGCTGTACACAGATAACAAGGGAAAAGTCTATTTAGAAGCTTAATGCACACTTATTTCTTAGGTTATCTCATGCTGCTGATGTCTGAAGATGCAAATTTTCTGTTTTAAATTGGGAGTGAGGGTAGCGGCACCAAGTCCAAGGAAACCTCACTGGTTGTGGATGGGGGGCTACACTTCACGGGAGCACTGCGGGACTGCCGGAAGTGTGGATGGGGGACTACACTTCACGGGAGCACTGCGGGACTGCCGGAAGTGTGGATGGGGGACTACACTTCACGGGAGCACTGCGGGACTGCCGGAAGTGTGGATGGGGGACTACACTTCACGGGAGCACTGCGGGACTGCCGGAAGTGTGGATGGGGGACTACACTTCACGGGAGCACTGCGGGACTGCCGGAAGTGTGGATGGGGGACTACACTTCACGGGAGCACTGCGGGACTGCCGGAAGTGTGGATGGGGGACTACACTTCCGGCCGAATGCGGGACTGCCGGAAGTGTGGATGGGGGACTACACTTCACGGGAGCACTGCGGGACTGCCGGAAGTGTGGATGGGGGACTACACTTCACGGGAGCACTGCGGGACTGCCGGAAGTGTGGATGGGGGACTACACTTCACGGGAGCACTGCGGGACTGCCGGAAGTGTGGATGGGGGACTACACTTCACGGGAGCACTGCGGGACTGCCGGAAGTGTGGATGGGGGACTACACTTCACGGGAGCACTGCGGAACTGCCGGAAGAGGGCTCAAAGACAAACGCCTGCCTTAAACACTGGGACAGAGGTAGGAAACCTCACTGGTTATGGATGGGGAGACTACACTTCACGGGAGCACTGCGGGACTGCCGGAAGTGTGGATGGGGGACTACACTTCACGGGAGCACTGCGGGACTGCCGGAAGTGTGGATGGGGGACTACACTTCACGGGAGCACTGCGGGACTGCCGGAAGTGTGGATGGGGGACTACACTTCACGGGAGCACTGCGGGACTGCCGGAAGTGTGGATGGGGGACTACACTTCACGGGAGCACTGCGGGACTGCCGGAAGTGTGGATGGGGGACTACACTTCACGGGAGCACTGCGGGACTGCCGGAAGTGTGGATGGGGGGACTACACTTCACGGGAGCACTGCGGGAGACTACACTTCACGGGAGCACTGCGGGAGACTACACTTCACGGGAGCACTGTGGGACTGCCGAGAGAGGGCTCAAAGACAAACGCCTGCCTTAAACACTGAGACAGAGGTAGGAAACCTCACTGGTTGTGGATGGGGGACTACACTTCACGGGAGCACTGCGGGACTGCCGGAAGTGTGGATGGGGGACTACACTTCACGGGAGCACTGCGGGACTGCCGGAAGTGTGGATGGGGGACTACACTTCACGGGAGCACTGCGGGACTGCCGGAAGTGTGGATGGGGGACTACACTTCACGGGAGCACTGCGGGACTGCCGGAAGTGTGGATGGGGGACTACACTTCACGGGAGCACTGCGGGACTGCCGGAAGTGTGGATGGGGGACTACACTTCACGGGAGCACTGCGGGACTGCCGGAAGTGTGGATGGGGGACTACACTTCACGGGAGCACTGCGGGACTGCCGGAAGTGTGGATGGGGGACTACACTTCACGGGAGCACTGCGGGACTGCCGGAAGTGTGGATGGGGGACTACACTTCACGGGAGCACTGCGGGACTGCCGGAAGTGTGGATGGGGGACTACACTTCACGGGAGCACTGCGGGAGACTACACTTCACGGGAGCACTGCGGGAGACTACACTTCACGGGAGCACTGTGGGACTGCCGAGAGAGGGCTCAAAGACAAACGCCTGCCTTAAACACTGAGACAGAGGTAGGAAACCTCACTGGTTGTGGATGGGGGAGACTACACTTCATGGGAGGACTGCGGGACTGCCAGAAGAGGGCTGAAAGACAAATGCCTGCCTTAAACACTGAGACAGAGATAGATGGACTGCAGGGAGCAGGCTCAGAACACGGCGGCGAAGCCTCTCATCACTGGGAGCCACATTCCTTCTGTAGGTCTGGTTCCTCCTTCTTCTCTGCTGCCAGCTTTATCCATGGATTCACTTTCTGTGTCTAAGACATGGAGAATGTTGCTTGCCTAACATTAAGGAGAATCCTCATGGGAACTCACTTGCTCGTTCACCCATTCATGTCTTTCGGGGCACTTCTTACTCTGGGAGGCATTGTGAGAGCTGGTGTCGTGTCTAATACTATCGCTCATTTCTACACTGTGTTTCTGATGTGTCACATACTGTGCAGTATGTAGTTACTATAACTGTATGATGTTGTAATTGTATAATTATGTTATCCTCATTTGACAAATGAGGGAAGTAAAACATGTACTCACCATGTATTTTTTATCTTCTGTATCTTATGACATTTTGACGTCTTAAAAATCTTGCCTCCCCTCCTCAGGGTAGCCAATTTTCAGAGACAGAAAAGGCCTCAGCCAGGAGTGGGCTTGTCATGAAGTGAAGAGAAAGTCGCTCAGTCATGTCCACTTCTTTGTGACCCCGTGGACTGTAGCCCGCCAGGCCCCTCTGTCCGTGGGGATGCCCCAGGCAAGGATACTGGAGTGGGTTGCCGTGTCCTTCTCCAGGGGATCTTCCCGACCCAGGGATTGAACCCATGCCTCCTGTGTCTTCTACATCGCAGGCGGATTCTTTACCACTGGGCCACTGGAGAAGCCCAAGCTAGCCAATCCTAAAATATTCATGCTGTGCTGCCTCGCCGTTCCCACAGAAACCCAGATAAAAGCTCTGATTGAGGTTTACCCCTCACTCCTCTTTGGCCTCAATCGGGTGCCTCCCGCGTGGCCCTCAGGGGCCTGTCCTGCCTCTTGTTTCTTGCAATGGTACCAACTTCTCCATGTTGACACTCAGTCATTGTTATAGACTCAGCCTCAGGTACCATTCAAGCATAAAGCTGATAAGGTGAAGAGGGGTGGGCTTGGGCTGTCGACTCCAGAGTCTGTGCTTTTAACATATGTGCTGCTGCTGCTGCATCTCTTCAGTCGTGTCCGACTCTGTGCGACCTTGACATAAACAAGATCCTTCTCGCAAAGGCTCACAGTGCTGTGGGGAACAGTTAGAAGGTAACAGTGATAAGGGAACACGCACGCACGTCTGTGAAGCTGTACCGCTGTGGCTAGCTCACTCAGTGATACTGTCAGTGTGGAAACAAGGTATATCTTGCTTTAACTAGGATTTGGTTAGACTTTGTGTAGAACTTGCTGCTTGGTTCGGTTAAGACATACTTAAGTGCCCACACTGTGCTGGCACTTTCTCGGTTACTGGAGATCCAGAAAGGGGCAGGGTTGGAACTCACGACTGAGGAGCAGAGCGGAAGGTACAGGCGAAAGAAAAGAAAGACAGCAAAGGCAGAAGTGCCTGAACACATGACCATAGTGACGAGCAGCAGGCGCGGCACAGTGGCCGTCAACCGATGGGTTGTCAACCCGGTTCTGAAGAGTAAGTGGGGCATGTGAGCTGCAAAATCAGTGTGAAAAATCGTAGCTTTGGGAAGTTTTCTGGGAGATGACACGAGGCAGAGTGTGGAGGCTCACTTGGTTGGAAGGATCAGAATTTGCACGGATTTTGAGACAAGTCATTAGGCACGACCAATGAACTGGTTTGTGTCCTTGAAGCCGCTGGCTGTGCTGACCCTCGTATGTGAGGCCATATTATACTCATGATTTCAAGCCTGGGTCACAAACCTTACTGTATGCCAATGAGGAGCAGGTCCCAGAAGTAAAGAGAGTGGCAATTTTAGGAACTCAGTAGCTCTGCATTCAAATCCTGGCTTTCTAACTCACTCGCCATGGGATTTTGGGGAAAGTTACTTAATGTCTGTACAGTTCAATGGAGGCAGTTTCACTTAAGTATACAAAGTGCCTAATACACAGTTAGGAGAAAAGAGTTTTCTTTTATGTTCTGGACCTCTCTGGGCCCCTTAACCAAAAGATGTGTACGTGTGTCAAACTCTCAAGAAGACTACATGAATTCTAAGAATACTGCAAAGGCCATGATAGTGAGACCCCACCTTGCTGTTTGTCCGTACCCCCGACAGAGGGACAAAAATGAGCTGAACCGACGTTCCGCCTTCCTCATTCCCTGACTAACCTCTTAGCGCTATTCCTTTCTTGGATGAGCCTTAAGCATGAGGCCATTTGTGAATTTTTGGACTATGAGGGGCTATGAGGCTGCATTGGTGAAACATCACTTCTAAGAAGCAAGGATAACACACGAAAAGCAGGATTGTGGATAAACGGGCGAGTGATTTGCTTTCGTTTTGCAGCTCCTATTTTCCATTTGTACAAGGCCTCGTCAGCAAAAGACCAGGCCCCTCCACGTCCTGTGTCTGCCCGCTGGTCACTGCAGGGGACTTCCCTAGAGCAGGCACAGGCACCGTTTCACGCGTGTCTGCCACGTGCTGTGCGTCCAGGGCACTCAGTGTAAACGTCTGTCTCAGTGGCGTTGGTTCCAGGCTCCCTAACCACTGACTGGTACATTTGAACTCAGCTCTTCTGGGCTTCCCTCTTGTCAATGTTATGAACCAGGTGGACCACTGGATTCGCTGTCAATATGGACCTCCTTGTATCAGCCACCCAGTCATCATTTGACCTCATGTTCTGGAGCCTCAGAAGCCGATTCATTGTGAATGAGTAGAATAAATGTAATGGCGTGCTTCTTGATGACTCTTTATCCAGAGTTCCACAAGGAAAGATCTGAAGTCAGACTCTAAATTACATCCTGACTCCCTCCCATGTTAGTCTGATGACTTCAAGATAAGCAACAATTTCTGTGGAACTCAGGTTCCTCAGACATAAGAGTGCTGACCTCGTAACTTGTTGGGGTTGTTAAATGAGATAATGTTTAGCCCCGTGTATGGTATATAGTCAGTATATGGAAGAGCGTAGCGAGGGAATTCCCTGGAGGTCTAGTGGTTCAGTTCAGTTCAGTCACTCAGTCGTGTCCAACTCTTTGCGACCCCATGAATCGCAGCACGCCAGGCCTCCCTGTCCATCACCAACTCCCGGCGTTCACTCAGACTCACATCCATCCAGTCGGTGATGCCATCCAGCCATCTCATCCTCTGTCATCCCCTTCTCCTCTTGCCCCCGATCCCTCCCAGCATCAGAGTCTTTTCCAATGAGTCAACTCTTTGCATGAGGTGGCCAAAGTACTGGAGTTTCAGCTTTAGCATCAGTCCTTCCAAATAATACCCAGGACAGATCTCCTTTAGGATGGACTGGTTGGATCTCCTTGCAGTCCAGGGACTCTCAAGAGTCTTCTCCAACACCACAGTTCAAAAGCATCAATTCTTCGGCACTCAGCCTTCTTCACAGTCCAACTCTCACATCCATACATGACCACAGGAAAAACCATAGCCTTGACTAGATGGACCTTTGTTGGCTAGTGGTTAGGACCTGCATTTTCGCTCAAATCATCAAGTTGTCCTGTGATGCACAGTTCAGCAACCACTAACCTCATGTGGTTATTTGCATTTAAATTGGTTTGAATCTAGACAGAGCAGTTCCTCAGCTGCACCAGCCGTGTTTTAAGTGCTCTGTAGTCGTCCGTGGCTAGTGGCTGCTGGTACTGGATGACATTTCCACCATCACAGAATGTTCTGTTGGATTGAGCTGACAATGACATTGCTGTTGAACTCTAAAAATATCGTAAAAGAAAATGTGCAATGCACCTCATACTTAAAAAAAAAACACCTCATTTGTGTGTTCTGTGGGGGTTTTCAACCCAAAGAAATATCCCAAATGCCCACCCTCAGCATGTGTGAAATGTGTAAACCTTTGGAAACAATTAGCACATACACTGCTTCTCTCCACATTGTCTGGAGCGTGTTTCTCCCCGCCCCTCCTCCACGCTCAATATCTGTCTGATGGAGTTACGTTCCATATGTAATATTGTTACAGGTGCAAAATTGTTTCTTTCAATCCTGAATGCGGTCGCACATGTGCGGCAGTAGCTCTGAAGGCCAGCACACGATTACCGCCGATCCAGGCCTCTCTCTCAGTCTGTGGGTCAACAGCGTTCTTCTTTGCTTGCTAATGCTTTATTGTCTCTTAGTATACATTGGAATAATAATGGTAATTTATGCAGATATTTTGTATGCATAGCAAATAATGAGAAACACCTGCAGAAATTTCCCTCCTTCTCTGAGTTCAGCAACTAATTATATTTTTAAATAATGGCTACCATTGAACACAATTATCCAAATCACTTTAAGTAATGGAATCTTTTTAAGGTGTTTTTGAAAATTTTAGCACAGTTTTTAAACACTCATTTTTATCTAGAAGATGGGAGGGGAACAAAAAAGGCTAGTGGGCGGCTTACTCACCCAAAAAGCAGTCTCTGCCAAGGACGGATCCATCTTCTAGTCTCCCCTGGGTACTGATCTGGCTCCCAAGGCTCTGACTTGTGGTGAAAATCAGATTTCTCTAGAGTTCACCTGGTTGGTTTGGGCGGCTTGTTCTGCCTTCCCTTCTTCCTTTCTTGATGCGATATGAAAATAATTAGATTACCCCTAAACTTTTTCTTTTAAAAAGCACAAATTGCCACGTGATTTTCCAATAGTTTGAGGGGAGAAGCACCCACTGGGGAGTCATATGTCCGGCTTCCTCTGCTCTCTGAGTCTCGTTTCCTTTTGGAAGACTGAGGCAGAGCACTTCCGAAAGGCTTCCTAAGCCTAAGAACTGCAAGCGTGTGGCACCCACGGGCCCCTGAAGCCCAGCATCAGGGATCAAGTTCACCAAGACAATCCGGAAAATAATGGCAGTGGTTGGCTGAGAGCAAGACTAGGAAGAAGTACACGTTTTCTCCCCACATGAGTCACAGACTGTGGTCTTAACTAGAGCAAGTTCCAGACATTTTTTGATCTCTCTCTCTATATATAATCGATGTAAGCATGCATGCCTGTAAGATTCTTCAGCTGTGTCTGACTCTTTGCAACCCTTTGGACTGTAGCCTACCAGGGTTCTCTGCCCAAGGAATTTCCAAGAGAAATATACCCTGCCAAGCTCCTCTGTCCATGGGGATTCTCCAGGCAAGAGTACTGGAGTGGGTTGCCATGCCCTCCTCCAGGGAATCTTCCTCATCCAGGGACTGAACTTGCATCTCTCACATCTCCTGCATTGGCAAGCAGGTTCTTCACCACTAAAGCCACCTGGGAAGCTCATAATAAATATATAGATACATGCATATCTATATGGTGGTGGTGGTTTAGTCACCAAGTCGTGTCGGACTCTGTGATCCCATGGACTGTAGCCCGCCAGGTTCCTCTATCCATGGGATTTTCCAGGCAAGAATACTGGAGTGGGTTGCCATTTCGTGCTTCATGCATATCTATTTAGATATTTATGTATCCTAGCATACACAATAAACTGTGGAAAATTCTGAAAGAGATGGGAATACCAGACACCTGACCTGCCTCTTGAGAAATTTGTATGCAGGTCAGGAAGCAACAGTTAGAACTGGACATGGAAAAACAGACGGGTTCCAAATAGGAAAAGGAGTTCGTCAAGACTGTATATTGTCACCCTGCTTATTTAACTTATATGCAGAGTACATCATGAGAAACACTGGACTGGAAGAAACATAAGCTGGAATCAAGACTGCCGGGAGAAATATCAATAACCTCAGATATGCAGATGACACCACCCTTATGGCAGAAAGTGAAGAGGAACTAAAAAGCCTCTTGATGAAGGTGAAAGTGGAGAGTGAAAAAGTTGGCTTAAAACTCAACAGTCAGAAAACGAAGATCATGGCATCTGGTCCCATCACTTCATGGGAAATAGATGGGGAAACAGTAGAAACAGTGTCAGACTTTATTTTTCGGGGCTCTAAAATCACTACAGATGGTGACTGCAGCCATGAAATCAAAAGACACTTACTCCTTGGAAGGAAAGTTATGACCAACCTAGATAGTATATTCAAAAGCAGAGACATTACTTTGCCAACAAAGGTCCGTCTAGTCAAGGCTATGGTTTTTCCTGTGGTCATGTATGGATGTGAGAGTTGGACTGTGAAGAAGGCTGAGTGCCGAAGAATTGATGCTTCTGAACTGTGGTGTTGGAGAAGACTCTTGAGAGTCCCTTGGACTGCAAGGAGATCCAATCAGTCCATTCTGAAGGAGATCAGCCCTGAGATTTCTTTGGAAGAAATGATGCTAAAGCTGAAACTCCTGTACTTTGGCCACCTCATGTGAAAAGTTGACTCATTGGAAAAGACTCTGATGCTGGGAGGGATTGGGGGCAGGAGGAGAAGGGGACGACAGAGGATGAGATGGCTGGATGGCATCACCGACTTGATGGATGTGAGTCTGAGTGAACTCTGGGAGTTGGTGATGGACAGGGAGGCCTGGGGTGCTGCGATTCATGGGGTCGCAAAGAGTCGGACATGACTCAGTGACTGAACTGAACCATATACATCTCACCATATATGGATATACATAGTGATGTCATGATTTGGAAATTGGAAAAGGGAAGAAGAAGCTGGGAAATGCATGTCGTGGCTGCTGGTCCTCATTGCCAGCACGTGTGGTGAGCTATCCTCTAGCGTTTCTAACCCGTTCCCCAGGTGGTGCAGTGGTGAAGAATCCACCTGCCAATGCAGGAGACCAAGAGACGTGGGTTTGATCCTTGGGTTGGGAAGATCCCCTGGGGTAGAAAATGGCAACCCACTCCAGTCTTCTTGTCTGGACAATTCCATGGACAAGGAGCCTGGTGGATTACACTTAATGGGGTTGCAAAGAGTCAGACACAGCCAAGTGATTGAGCACACATAAGAAGTTGTTAGTCTTTAGGAGGAAAACAGTGACTCTTGTATGAATCATTGCATTTTATTTTACATTGGGTTCATGTGACCAGTTGAGATTTATGGAGTGTTTTATAAAAAATTCTTAAGTTATAGGAATTCCTGACCTCAAGGAGTTAGCCATCTGGAGATGGAGGGAAGTTAAACACCAATTTCAAAAGAAAATGATGAAAATGAAACGATGGTGAGAACTTAGATGCCGAGCTCCCAGGTGGCTCTGATAGTAAAGAGTCTGCCTGCAGTCAGGAGACCTGGATTCAATCCCTGGGTCGGGAAGATCCCCCAGAGAAGGGAGATGGAAACCCCCTCCAGTATTCTTGCCTGGAGAATCCCATGGACAGAGGAGCCTGGCAGGGTAATCTTGCCTGGGAAATTCCATTGACAGAGGAGCCTGGTGGCATAAAGTCCATGGGGTTGCAAAGAGTCAGACACCGCTGAGTGACTAACTCACACTTTCACTGTGAATTGGGGAATGAAGGGCATCTCTTGGAAGAGATGGCATCTGACCAGAGCCCCGAGGGACCAGGGAGGAGAGACAGTGAGTCCCAGATGCTGGTCTGTGACGAGCCCTGCTCTAGGCTGAAATTTAACTGATCTAACCGACGATAGCACAGAGAAAGAAAGTGTGGAGTGACTGCTTTCTAAAGCTAAATCCCCAACACAAGGGGATGCCCTTTTAACTTCTGGAGACTGTGTTCTCCTTATTCATTTGTTGTTAAGGTATCTTTTCTTTTATAAATGATAGTTAGAATATATTATTATTTTTAGTTTGGGTTTTAAAAAATTCTTCGACAAAATAAAAAGCCAGAAAATATATTTTAGCCCCAAATCTTGGATATTTTGTTTGCCATTTTCCTGGACTTTTCAATCTAAACTCTGGGTTCCTCTGGGTTATAGTTCCCTTTTTCCTTATTTGTTTTGCAAACTTCCAAGGGCCTCTATGCTCAGATAAGGAAGGTGAAGAGGCAAATGGATTTTTATTTTGTATTTTTTTCTGTGTTAATGGATTGCCCTGCTAATCTCAGAGAGAGAGAGAGAGACACAGACAGAGGGTGAGCAAGTACCGGGAGAGATTAAGGGTGTGAGGGAACATATGCTGTAGAAAACAGCTCTTGGTGATTCATTATTATACATAATATTACATGTAATATTCTAAGTCACTTCAGTCATGTCTCACTCTTTCTGACCCCAAGGACTGTAGCCCGCCAGGCTCCTCTGTCCATGGGATTCTCCAGGCAAGAATACTGGTGTGGGTTGCTGTGCCCTCCTCCAGGGGGATTTTCCCAATTTAGGGATTGAAACTGTGTCTCCTTTGGCTCCTGCTTTGCAGGAAGATTCTTTTACTGCTGAGCCACCAGGGAAGCCCATATATGATATTAGTAATTTATTATATAATATAGAAAATACATATCTAGAAGATGCAATAATTTTGCACTTGTAAGAGGGAGTGTGTCACTACATTTCACTTAGTTTTCATTTCTGTCATAGGCAGAAAGAAACTCGAGCCCAAGCAAACCCGGGTGGCTGTTTGGGCACCAGCTCCCATGGGAACTCACACTGAACCTGGGGGCCGTGACAAAGGGCGTGTGAAAGGGGCACTTCCAACCCCGGTGAGTCTAGCAAGGGGGGGCACAGAACCACCACAGGAAACAGTTTTCTTTCCGAAAGTTCACTGTTGGAAGAAAGTCTTTATTTTTTCCATTTTGGACCTAAGGATTAATGCTCGTCTTAGTTCCTGAATGCATAAGCCTCCTGTGTGAGGTGAGTTCTTGTACGGCTCTGGCCGCAGATCAGATCAGATCAGTTGCTCAGTTATGTCCGACTCTTTGCGACCCCATGAATCGCAGCACCCCAGGCCTCCCTGTCCATCACCAACTCCCAGAGTTCACTCAGACTCACATCCATTGAGTCAGTGATGCCATCCAGCCATCTCATCCTCTGTCGTCCCCTTCTCCTCCTGCCCCCAATCCCTCCCAGCATCAGAGTCTTTTCCAGTGAGTCAACTCTTCACATGAGGTGGCCAAAGTACAGGACTTTCAGCTTTAGCATCATTCCTTCCAAAGAAATCCCAGGGCTGATCTCCTTCAGAATGGACTGGTTGGATCTCCTTGCAGTCCAAGGGACTCTCAAGAGTCTTCTCCAACACCACAGTTCAAAAGCATCAATTCTTCAGCACTCAGCCTTCTTCACAGTCCAACTCTCACATCCATACATGACCACAGGAAAAACCATAGCCTTGACTAGATGAACCTTTGTTGGCAAAGTAATGTCTCTGCTTTTGAATATGCTATCTAGGTTGGTCATAACTTTCCTTCCAAGGAGTAAGCGCCTTTTAATTTCATGGCTGCAGTCACCACCTGTAGTGATTTTGGAGCCCAGAAAAATAAAGTCTGACACTGTTTCCACTGTTTCCCCATCTATTCCCCATGAAGTGATGGGACCAGATGCCATGATCTTCGTTTTCTGAATGTTGAGTTTTAAGCCAACTTTTTCACTCTCCTCCTTCACCTTCATCAAGAGGCTTTTTAGTTCCTCTTCACTTTCTGCCATAAGGGTGGTGTCATCTGCATATCTGAGGTTATTAATATTTCTCCCAGCAATCTTGATTCCAGCTTATGTTTCTTCCAGTCCAGCGTTTCTCATGATGTACTCTGCATATAAGTTAAATAAGCAGGGTGACAATATACAGCCTTGACGAACTCCTTTTCCTATTTGGAACCAGTCTGTTGTTCCATGTCCAGTTCTAACTGTTGCTTCCTGACCTGCATACAAATTTCTCAAGAGGCAGATCAGGTGGTCTGGTATTCCCATCTCTTTCAGAATTTTCCGCAGTTGATTGTGATCCACACAGTCAAAGGCTTTGGCATAGTCAATAAAGCAGAAATAGATGTTTTTCTGGAACTCTCTTGCTTTTTCCATGATCCAGCAGATGTTGGCAATTTGATCTCTGGTTCCTCTGCCTTTTCTAAAAGCAGCTTGAACATCAGGAAGTTCACGGTTCACATATTGCTGAAGCCTGGCTTGGAGAATTTTGAGCATTATTTTACTAGCGTGTGAGATGAATGCAATTGTGCGGTAGTTTGAGCATTCTTTGGCATTGCCTTTCTTTGGGATTGGAATGAAAACTGACCTTTTCCAGTCTTGTGGCCACTGCTGAGTTTTCCAAATTTGCTGGCATATTGAGTGTAGCACTTTCACAGCATCATCTTTCAGGATTTGGAATAGCTCAACTGGAATTCCATCACCTCCACTAGCTTTGTTTGTAGTGATGCTTTCTAAGGCCCACTTGACTTCACATTCCAGGATGTCTGGCTCTAGGTCAGTGATCACACCATTGTGATTATCTGGGCCGTGAAGATCTTTTTTGTACAGTTCTTCTGTGTATTCTTGCCACCTCTTCTTAATATCTTCTGCTTCTGTTAGGTCCATACCATTTCTGTCCTTTATCGAGCCCATCTTTGCATGAAATGTTCCTTTGGTATCTCTGATTTTCTTGAAGAGATCCCTAGTCTTTCCCATTCTATTGTTTTCCTCTATTCTTTGCATTGATCGCTGAAGAAGGCTTTCTTATCTCTTCTTGCTATTCTTTGGAACTCTGCACTCAGATGTTTATATCTTTCCTTTTCTCCTTTGCTTTTTGCTTCCCTTCTTTTCACAGCTATTTGTAAGGCCTCCCCAGACAGCCATTTCGCTTTTTTGCGTTAACCGATAGCTAAAAATTCACCGCCCGTGCAGCTCAGATGCCCTCCGGCTGGTGAGACCTGTGAGACGGCCAGGGGTCTTCGCTGCCTTGGCAATGAAGGGAAGAGACTTTAAAAAAAAAAACAACTTTCTTCTTATTTTTTAACTTTTTCTTTTATATTAGAGTATAGACAATTAAATTACCGTGTAGCTTCAGGAGCACAGCAGAGAGACTCAACCGCACTTCTCAGTATCCATTCTCTCCCAAGCTCCCCTCCCATGGGGAAGGGCAGAGACTTGGAATCCGGTGCCTGAGCCCGGGGCTGGCCTGGCGATGGGAAGGTGCTCAGTTCTTCTCAGTCAGGAGAGTGACACAGTCCCCACGTTAGTTATTCTAGATCTCTAGGCCTTGGCTTCCAGGAAATGAGCCCTCTTCCAACCCCAAACAGGACCCATTTTCATGCTGAGCCTCAGTTCTCTTGTTGAAACTTTTAAGTAAATAACCTCTGTGGCGAGGAAGCAGGGTTGTGGCTTGGAAATGGCTCGACAGACGCGAACGCTCTCCCTCTTTAAGCAGGATCCTTGGGGTGGGATGGAAGGGCGGCCTTTGCAGGACAGGATTTTTCGGAAATGCTCTGCAAACATCGCATGAGCCTTGCCTGGACGGCGGCCGTTCCTCCTGGGTACTGACTCTTACGTGACCACAGGGGCAACCTCTTATCTCTATTACTAACAACTCTTTACTTTTACGTTAAACACGATCTGAAGGAAGAAATCTACTTAAGGGACATCTCTTGGCTGTGCCGTCCTGAGCACAGCCTAACACTGAGGGAAAGCGTTCATGCGCAGTTACAGGATGAATCAGAAGAATGCGCGGTATCACGGTCATCCGGAGAGTGTCAGATGGTGGCCTCGGGGGAAATCTGACTCAAAATACATCTCTGAGAGCATCTAACAGAGGTGCTAGGAAGGACCATCTTTGAGTGACTGGATAAGTGTAAGATTCCACCCCCACCCCCTTTCAGATGAACTTTGAGGATAAAACTCCTGAAAGAACCAGCAGAATCTAGATTTATGTCTACACTTGTGATAAGGTTCCCTCAGGAGGTAATGAATATGAATAAATAATAATAAAAATAATACATAAATAAATTTCCAAAGCCTTCAGTGAAAACCTAAGCTCTTTTTTCCAACACCCATGTTATCATCTTGAAAACTGTGCTGCAGTATGGATACTACATCCCAAAGAGGTGCTGGTGTGTGTTTTCTTGCTTTGTTTGTTTTATTGTCCGAATACTGCCAGTAATCAGCATTAAGTTGCTTGCTTTTCTCTCCGTAAATTCTAAAACTTGCGCCTGGCTGGAAACTGGTAAGAAAGGCCGGGAGACCTGAGAAGACCTCCAAATACGATCTGCAAGTAGATGAATACTGTGCTTCATAATTTAACATCCTAGGAGATTTTTAGTCCCTCTTCCCAGCCCGCCTTTCTCAGACCGCAGTACTCAGGCACGGCCACAAGAGGGAACCATTGCTTAAATGTTGGGAGGATTGTGTCTTTTGAGGAATTGGTCCGGCTCAAAGCTGTCTTGAATGTAAGAACCTGGTCTAAAGGGTTGAACAAAAAAGTGAAGGGACGGACGCAATCATCGATGCAGTTCTATTTTTGATAGCTGAAGTATTTCAGGTTTTAGACATTCAGATCATCAAAGGCGTTCGTAGGACTGTAACTTGATTAACAGAAACCGAGCAGGAGTTGAGCTTCGGATAGAAATTCATGTGATACAGGAAGTACTTGGCATGCCTTCGATTTTTTTCATCGGTCTTGGTTTGTCTAAGAACAAGGCAAACTTGTTTGAAGATAAACAGAAAATATTGAAATATAAGGTAACAAAGACAAATCCAAACCCTTAGCTCCAAGTGTCATCCATCAGATAGCAAATAAGAGCAGGGATCGGTAGCTGGAGGAGGGCGCGTGCAAAGAATTCCTGCCCCTAGCCCTCTGAACCAGCACAGTTGTGGACTCCAGATTTATATGATAACACACGTATAGAATGGTCTCTGGAGGTCACCCAGCTCCAGGCAGCACAAGCACAGTTTCTGCACTGAGAATCTATAGAACGAACTGGAAAGTATTTGATGCCGGTAGGACCTTCACAGGAAAACAGCTGACGGCTGAGATTATTAATTTTGACAGATTCCTGATTTATTAGGACGTCGTCATTCTCTGCTTTTGTATCATTTGGTAAATGATCACAGTATTAGGCTTCATGGAGACAGAGCTAGCTCTCCCCTCCCTCTAACAGTGGCAGCAGGCAGGAAGCTCTGAGGCTTGGGTTTAGGCAAGAGATGGAAGAAATGAATTTTAAGTTACATGCTGTCATTTGAGGAAGACTTGGTGTTCCTTTTCTATGACTGTCAACCTAGATACAGCTATGTAACCAAAATGCATTATTTATCTCAGAGAAATAAACCTTCTGTTTGATAAATCCAAAGCAAGGGTGACTAAATTTAAAACCAAGGTCTCTAGCAGGCACGATTTGTTTCTGTTTACCATGCAGGCAAGAGAAACAGAGAAAACAGCTAGAAAATAATAGTAATCTTTAGAAGCCAGTCCTATGAATTGTTTTACTCTGCAAAAAAAAAATGTAGGAAATTTCTCCTTCTGAACCATTCATACAAAATCACTAAAACAATCTTGGGTGACTTCATAGTAGACTCAAAATTAGAAAGCATTTGACACCTTTTTATTAGTGATTTCCTTCACCAGGATATTTTTGTGGTCTATTTTTTGGTCATCTTTTGCATTTAAAATAACTGCCACAAAAATTAAGCCTAAATACAAATGCATAACAATTAAAAATATTTCCAACTACATGATGCTATCCTAGAGACAGTTTTATCAAAATATAAAATTCAAACTTAAAGTGCCATAATTGAACACTTTATTTTATTAAGAAAAGCCATGTCTGCACCTATGTTTCAAGACTGACATCTTGTGCAATAAACAGCAGTCAGCCTAAAGATGTTATATTAAACAAACCAAGTTTTGTTTTGCTAAACTAAGCAAAATTAGTTGAATGCCCTAAGTAATAGTTGCTGGTATTTTTTTTTCTAAATTATTTCTCCACTTGTTTTTGTGTCTATGCATAAATTAAAAATCTGCTGAAATTTATTATTCATCTGAGATGTAATTAATATGCAAAATTATGCAAATTAAGATGCAATTAGGCTTCAATTCTCTAGTGGAATTTTCCATTATAATTTAATACAAAGTAATAGAGTAATTGGTGTCACGTGTAATTACGGTTACTCACGTGTACTTGCAGACGTGCAAATGATGTGGTATATGTTAGTTATCCTATGCAAATGGTTCCTGCAATCTCTTACTACTTGAGAATGAAGGAAACAAAGATGGTCTTCAGAAAAAGGGTGAGAGGGACCCCTTTTCTTCTCATGTGCTACCATTTTGAAGAACTGTGTGGATAATTGTGACTAATGCCTCTGCATTTATTTCTAAGAATTTTTAACTTAGTGTTGTACAGTGCATTGTTCATTACTTTAGAGAAATCATTGCTGGTAGAAAGGAATCTTTAAATAGAGACCTCGCCACGACATTGATGCCACAAGAATGTACCCAGGTTGAGAGCAGGCAGAGCACAGCGCTCACAGGGCAGAGGTGTTTTTGCATCAGGCTCAAATGGTCTCCTTTAAAAGAAATACACAACACAACCAGCTTTGTCAAATGAATCATTGTAACTGTATTGCATTAATTTCCCTATTGCAAAGTTGACCAGTTTGCTTTGCAGTCTCTTTAGAAGCCAGACAGTTTGCTTCTCCAAACCAAAATTCCTTCTCTCCTACTTGCCAGAATTCTGGAAGAATTCTGTGTCATTTCTTTCTGAATGAATAAAGCACTGATTGAATTAAACTGTACAATTCTCTCCGTCACTAACTCTACCATTTGGTTCAAGAGACTCAGCCGCTAACTACCATGTGTGTCTCCTGGTGTCTCCCCGGAGAAAGGGGCCAGGGGTCTCCCAGGCGCTTGTCCTGAGCCCGGGGCTGCAGCTTGTAATTTCTCCATGAGAAATGATTACCGCTTGTTTTAAAACACCCATGCTGTGTTGAATCCCGCACAGAAAACATTATGATCGTGACACTTTCCTGCTCATAACTGAAGCACACACTTTAAGACAAGTATTTTATATTCTCAGCTCCAATTAACCTGAAGTGTTTCTCTTCCCCGTCTCCCCATCAGCCTGCCCCCTTCACCCGAGTCTAGCCCTCTACCCTTTTGGAACAGAGTCTTTTTCAGGGAGGAGATAACTCATGCCACACGCTGCATTGTGATTCATGGACGTGGGCTCCGACGGAGAGGAAAGGCTAGGCTACTGGGCTGTGGGTAATCAGCCTCACCTTCTTCACGACATTCCCACCTGGTGCCTCTTTGCTTTCATCCCCCTCTGGCTGGTTGTTTGAGAGAACAGACACAGAGAAGAGAAAATGCACGCTGCACCCAGCACAGCCCCGCCCCTCCATCCATATGTGGCTTTCCCATTCACTCCAATAATAATACCAATTACCATGCAGGCCGGGCCACTCTTATTCACATTTGCGGTTCACTGTGGACGTTTGTGCTACACTCTGAGCCGCGCGGGTCTTCAGCAACATCGATTATACAGCTGTTGTACAATCACTGTGAGTGAGACGGGCAGAATCCCGTTCAGCTTGCAGAACCATTTGTAATCGTGGAAGGTGGGATAGGACAGGGGAGACCTGATTTCTCCCCAGCACTGGGGTCCTTCTTTAGGTCCTGACAGGTCCCAGGTTTAGGGTGCAGGGAGGCTGAACCGAAATGAGGAGGAACCGGAAAGCTAAGGCCAGTGGATTTTCTCTCTGGAGGGAGGATCTCTGGATTCCAGATTCAACGGACACAGGGGCCCCAGGACCCCACATCACAGAGGCTCTTCCTGGACTTTGGTGGCCAGATCATCGTAGGTCAGGCTTTGACTCAAGCTTCCTGAGACCCCTCTACCCGAACCGCCAACTCAGGGATGTGCTGTCTTTGCTGTTTTCTCTCTTTTCAGATCTAAGGGTTTTTACTTGTTCTCACTCTCAGCAGCTTACATCTGTGGCCTGAACAGTTATTATAGGCCTTTTGCTTTTACTTTTCTGAGGAACTCTGCTGGTTCAGCTTTCCCTTCCCTTCCCGAGAGACCCTGATTTTGAACCATCTGTGCCCCTTTGTTTTTCTAGGTTTGACCCCTCCACACTTAGACTCTGATTGGCTGGAACTGACACAAATGTAACGGCCTGCACGAGACCTTCTGCTCAGCCAGGTGCGGTCACGTGTGGTCAGTACAACCCAGACTGTAGCCGTCTCATGGACGAAAAGATGGATGTCTCAAGGAAGAACACACAGCTAATTCATGACAGAATGAGACTTAAGTAGGCTAACTTTTTTCCCTTTATGCATATTTTATCTATCTTTATTTATCAAACACTTTGATATTGCATTATCTTCTAAGAGCTTTGCAGAGACTCCATTGGATGAAACTGAATGCACTATTTTTTTATATTTAATATGTAGGAAAATATGATACAATTGATGACATTTGGACAGCCACCTTCAACCAAACAACAGTTACTATGCAGCTGCCACTGTTTCTATAGGCATCATCTTTTTTTGTTGTTACTCCTGGTGAATAACTGAAGAACTGAAATCCTTTGAATGTTTAGCCAACAATCTCTAAATTAAGGGCCATTTTAAAAAAGAATGGGCTTCCTGGGCTGCTCAAATGGTAAAGAATCTGCCTGCAGTTTCGGAGACCTGGGTTTGATCCCTGGGTTGGGAAGACCCCATGGAGAAGGGCATGGCAGCCCACTCCAGTATTCTCCAGAGAATCCCACGGATAAAGCAGCCTGGAGGACTACAGTCCATGGGGTCGCAGAGAGTCGGACATGACTGAGCAAATTTCATCTCACTTAAAGAAAACAAGACTTTCCGCTGCTTGAAATTTTTCCATGGGACATCTTCTGGTAAAATCAAGAGAGTATCCTTAAGAAAACTCTCACCAGGGGTGTCAGCAGCTTGGAGGAAATTCCTGGAGACAATGAAGGAGCAGTGTCAAAGAAGTGCCGCGTCAACCATGCTTTTAATAGCACCAGCAAGAATACTGAGTGGAAAAACAGAGATGAACACTAACTCAGGTATTACACTGCGTAGCGAGATTTTAAGAATACCAAACCCCATTATTTCACTTACATTTCCTTTATATGTGTGCTCAGAATGATAAATGATAAAAAAAAAATCTATGGCAAAATAACTGAAAAAGCTTTTTCAGTAATTATAAGACAATAATGCTAAGTGATAAGAAAGAATTGTGCTATGGGTTAATTAGCCACCATTTTTTCTTTCTCACAGAAACAAAAAAATATTCGTTCATCTCACATTCAGTAGTGTCTTAGAAACAAGGAAAGGTATTTAGTAACTCATTTGATCCTCAGACGTGCTGTAAGAGGGGTGTTACTCCTCTCGTTTTCCAGATGAAGTGTGGAGGTGTGGACCTAACTTGCCGGAGGTTCCATGTTTAGTAAGTGATGGAGGTTGGATTTGAAGCAAGGTAATTAATGTAACTCTGGGGCACAAGCCTAATCTTGGATCAATCTGTCCTCTGGACAAGATTTGTTAACTTTAAACATTGACTTAGAAATAAGATTTAGTGTTTGGTTTTGTTGTTGTTACATACATTTGAAATGGGGAAACTGCACAGAAATGTGAGCCCCAGCTTTGCAGAAGGATTGAATCTAGGGTGCTGGGTGTCCCTGTCATCACCTGGGGACCGTGGCTGGGGCGGGGTGGGGGGTCTGGCCGCCCTCCCTGAGAAGCCTGTGCCCCCGCCGCCCCATCCCTTTCTTTAACGTCCTCCTGCCCCACAGGGATGCCGGGGATGTCGGCCCTGCTGCTGTGTTAGCGCCGGGGGCGCCCCTGAACGATCGGCTCACAAGCCGTCGCCCCGACCCCACCGCCCCCTTCTCCCCACGCGTATTCCACGCAGCGCAGGTGAAGTCAGCCCAAGGCAGATTGGAACACCTCGGGTCCAACGAGGGGAAACAGATCTGTCTTTGGCTATGGTATCACGGTGTCCGGCTTCCCAGGTGGCGCTCCTGGTAAAGAACCCACCTGCCAATGCAGCAATACAAGAGACCCGGGTTTGATCCCTGGGTCGGGGAGATTCCCTGGAGGAGATCATGGCAACTCAGTCCAGCATTCCTCACTGTGAACCCCATGGACAGAGGAGTCTGGTGGGCTGCCGTCCTTAGGCTCCCAAAGGGCAGACAGGATGGAAGGGACTCAGCACCACGCATGCATCATACAATCGTCACGTCGGCATCCCGTCCCGGGCGTGACCTCAATGGGGATGACAGCAGCCAGAGAAGGCAGCTGTGGAATGGGGGAGGCCGGGCGTGTGGACATTCTCGAGGGCGAGGCAGAGACTGCGGGGCTGTCCCGGCCTCCGAGCCCCCAGCTTTGTCCGCGTGAGCGCTCTGCAGGAGAACCCAGCAGACCCAGAAGACGGCCTGGAGCCAGAGAAGCAGAAGGAGCTGTCTGGGAGCAGTGGGCAGCGTGGCCTGGCCTCTGCTTCCCCGTGGCCTCGGGATCTGCCCACCCGGGCCGACGCCCCGCCGCCACCCTGCTCCAGCTCTCCAGCGGACACTCTGACGCTGCTTCTTCACTCGCGCTTTGCAGAAGCCAATGATAAGCAAATGAAAAATTCCTGCAGAAGCTTTTTTCTTTTTCAGTTAATTTTTATTGAGCTTTACAGAGCTTTATAGGGCTCCATCCCTGTATGTCATGCCCCGGATGAGAGGCTGGAGCAAGGGTACCGTGCTGCACGCATGCGTGCTGAGTGGCTTCAGTCGTGTCTGACTCCTGGTGACAGCACAAGGAATCAGTCACACATATTCATGTGGACTCCCCCTGTTGGACTTCCTTCCCATAACGGTCACCACAGCGTGTCAAGTAGCGTTCCCTGTGCTACACAGGAGGCTCTCACTAGTTGCCTATTTTATCCGTGGCGGCAGTGGTGCATATGTGTCAATCCCAAGCTCCCAGTTCCTCCCGCAGCCTCTTCTCCCTTGGTATCCATTATCCATGTATTTCTTTTGGTGGCCGACCTTCGCCTGCAGCCCTAAAGGGAAAGGGATTCTGGGAAACAAAGCTCCAGCTCAGCTGAATAAACATAGCAGAACATCACAAGATCCCAAAGTCAAGAAATCCAGTTCTCACAAAGCCCTTGCCAGAGTGGCTTTGGTTTCCCATCCTTGAGTCACCAAGACAACCAGAAGCACTCCAGGATCCCAGGCCACTGCCATGCGCTGTTTAACAAGGTGCCTCCTGTAGTCTGCCCTTCCTACCTGCCTAAAGTCTAGAAGATTCGTCTGGTAAATCCAGCTTCCATCTTCCAGTCTCTCTTCTTCCTGCACCAGTCTCCTCTTAATCTAGGTCCTGCTCTGCCACAGTGACTCAGGAATTCCAGGGAATTCCAGTCACTCGGAGGAGGCATGCCCCCATCCACACTACAGCCCCCCTGATCTTACCCCAAATTTTCACAGAGCAAAGATGCATCAGGCTTTCCTTTGTGATCTTCCTTTAGTATATGGTCATTCTTTCTTTCTTTTTTTCTGACATACCAGAGCCAGTGTTTCTCAGTCCCCTTGCAGTAAGGCAGGGTCATGTGACTGATTATGGCCAATGAACATAAGTGGATGTGTTCCTCTCAACTGAAGGCAAAGAGTAGTCCTCCCATGATTGTCCAGTCTTTCTCATCTCAGCCTGAATGGAAAACATGGAAGCTGTTTGTTGAGAGGACAAAAAACCAAGAGCCTGGATCGCTGAGCCATCAGTGGAGGAGAACCTTCTGGGAGAATCACCCGGCACATAGCAGACTTTGCACAAGAAAATAATGAACTTTACACGTTTGGCTGCGGGGATCTGAGTGACCTCATGGGCTACAGAGGAGAAGGCGATGGCACCCACTCCAGTGCTCTTGCCTGGAAAATCCCATGGATGGAGGGGCCTGGTGGGCTGCAGTCCATGGGGTCGCTGAGGGTCGGACACGACTGAGCGACTTCACTTTCACTTTTCACTTTCATGCATTGGAGAAGGAAATGGCAACCCACTCCAGTGTTCTTGCCTGGAGAATCCCAGGGACAGGGGAGCCTGGTGGGCTGCCGTCTATGGGGTTGCACAGAGTCGGACACGACTGAAGCGACTTAGCAGCAGCAGCATGGGCTATAGCCTGCCAGGCTCCTCTGTCCATGGGATTCTCCAGGTGACAACCTTGGAGTGGGTTGCCTTTCCCTTCTCCAGGGGATCTTCCAGACCCAGGGATCAAACTGGGGTCTCCTGCATTTTACCATCTGAGCCACCAGGGAAGCCCCCAAAATGTGCTTATACATTTGCAAATTCCTTGTGCATTGTAAACAAATGTGAGGAGAACGGCTATAAATGACTTATGCCATAAGTGTAATCAATGCCGAGAACATTTAAATTCCTAAACGAGGGAATGTACTAGCTGTACAAACATTGAGAGCTGGTAGAAAGCTTTCTAACATCTCCTGTCAAGTCAGAACTCATTGAAATTGGGAAATTTTGGTTGAGATTCCAACACTCGCCGGAGTGTGATGTCTTCAACTGAATTTTCTGAAGACCTTCATGTGTTCATAAGCATGGAACGCTCAAATCTCCATTCACCTGTGTTCCATGCCATATGCATCTGTATCGCTCCCCAATACAACCTCATTCCTTACTTAAGCAAGTTATACATATTTTCCTAAACATAAACTTTTGGCTTCTCAGAATCCCACGTTTGCAATGACGCTGTTGTGATGTCCCAGCTTTGTAACTGATAATAGTTGATGTTTGTTGAATTAAGTCAAGTTGAACTGACATGAATTAAAGTAGTAAGAGGAAGATGAAATGATCTATGTGCTGGGGACATTATCTCTATTATGAAGTGCCTAATATTTTGCACATGAGGAAATTAAGGTTCAGAGAGATTAGATAAGTTTAAAAATGTCAGACAAATAGTTGGAGTTGAAGCCCCTGAATTCTAAGATCTGAGATAAAGCCTGCATTCTACCCATGGTATCATGATATAATCTTGAATGGAAACAAATATAAATGGAATCAAAGGGAATTGACTGGTATCGAGCCAAAGTGGGAAATCCATCTCAAGGCAGAAATGTGAGGCTCAAGACTCTGTAGTGTTAATTATGGTATATACAGCTAACACCAGTCACCATATGCCTATTTCCTAAGGGTGATTCTTTAAAATATTGAACTCTTAATATGTTTTTAATCTACTTTTATTAATAAAAGTTTTAGCTAATAAAAAAGTTTTGAACCAAACTCTTGGGTGATTTATGCGCTGTAATAACACCTCTCTCTTTCTTGGTGAGAGTGGCTCCTTTGTTCTTTTTTAATTTCTTTATTTTGGTTGTGCTGCATGACACGTAGGATCTTAGTTCCCCAACCAGGGCCTGAACCCGCACTCTCTGTACTGGAGAGTGAGTCTCAACAACTGAGCTGCCAGGAAAGTCCCGAGAATGGCTCCTTTGACCTCAGAGTATGAGAGAGAGGCCTGGTAAGTGTCGGTTCATAATACTTCTGGTCTTATTGACCCTGCCACAGGGTGCAAAGCTGTCTGGAATGATCACAGCAGGGTTATTCACAGGTGCACCAGGCACCCAGAGAAGCTTTGTGAGAGGCAGGTTCTCTGATCGCTTAAGTCACCTCGTGCTTTCGAGGAAAAAGCAAAAATTTGCAGTCCTATTGTTGTGGAATGGTCCTCACAGACTGTTTTTGAAATAGATCAGATTCCATCGTCTCGTTTCTCAGAAAAGAAAACAATGCCAGTACCGCGAACTGATCTTATGATTTCTACGGAGTATTCACACACCCATTATCTCATCTATTGTATCATCTGAGACCTCAGCCTTAGGAGGTTAAGTAAATTGTCTCAGATCACATGGTTAATTAGTGATAGAATGAAAATGAAGTGTTATAAATCCGAGGTTTATTAAACGTGCGTTTGTCACTAAGTGATTTGCTTAACAAATATATGTTGCATAGTATCTTATAGACATTGTATTTAGAATGTTGCACTGGCATGGCAAAAAGAGAATGTGAAATAGTCAATAAATCCTGAATTGTCCTCAACCTGCAGACAATCTAATATTAAAGAAAGAGTTGTCAGTATCAAGTGGGGAGTGACAAGTGCCGATGAGTGGTTCTAGTCATTTTCTTGGGGAGTTCAAGTAGCTCAGTGAAGAGAAAGATGCTCAAGGATTTCTTTTCTATTTGGATAGACTTTTAGGTAGGTGGGATTTGGTTATGTAGTCCTGCAGCAGTAGAAAGCAGAGGGAATTGTTCTAGCCAGGGACAAGAGGCAGGAAGTATGAGAAATGTGGAAAACAATGAGGCCTTTCCCCTTATTTCTCAGTCACATTATCTTTTCACATTTTAATGTCCAGAATACCATGCATTATCTTAGAGTCAGTTTCAGAAGAAACTTACCATCCATTAGGCTGTGGAGTAAGACGTGCAAGAAATGAATAATGGAGTCTTCAATCAGTGGTGCCTCCTCATCGAGGGCTTGCAACTCATCTTGACAAAATCAAGGGTGAATGAAGAAAAAAGACACAGAAGCTGAGACTTGACATTTAAGTTGTGGAGAAATCAGGAAAGGTCCTTGCATAACAGATTAAGGTTGTGGAGATTTTATTAGAAGGGCGATCAGGAGCCACTGGAGGTTTTTTGAGTAAGAAGCAATAGAATGAGAATTGTGTTTAGGAAATTAAATTGACAGCAATATATGAGTGGGATGAGAGTAGAAAGATAGTGGGGAGGTGGAAACTGAGAGGTGATTAACATAGTCAGAAGAGAGATCATCTGACCCACTGATTTGGTTACTGAACTGCAAAGTGAGTGAAGTCGCTCAGGCATGTCTGACTCTTTGCGGCCCCATGGACTGTAGCCCACCAGGCTCCTCTGTCCATGGGATTCTCCAGGCAAGAATAGTGGAGTGGGTTGCCACTCCCTTTTCCAGGGGATCTTTCTGACCCAGGGATTGAAACTGGGGTCTCTTGCATTGCAGGCAGACGCTTTACCCTCTGAGCCCCCAGGGAAGCCACGAGCTGCAAACCATCCCTAAACTTAGCAGCTTAAAAACTCACCATTCATTCACCCCTTAGTTTTACAGCTGGCAGTTTGGATTTGTCCCATCTGGAAGGCACTTCCAGTCTCGATGAGGCATCAGTGCCGGCTGTCCTAGGAGGGCTTCGTTTGGGATGGCACAGCACCGCTGCGTGTTCCGTCACTGTCCAGGCGGGCTCAGGCTGGAGACGCTGAGAGCAGGGCGAGTTCCTGCAGCGAGAGACACACCTCGGCTCCTGGCGGGCGTGGTGTCGCTCCTACCGTGTCTGTGAGTCAAAGCAAGTTGCAGGATCGGACGCGACTCAAAGGAGGGAAAGCAGGGCCCACCTTTGATTCGTGAGTGGCAAAGCCACGTTGCAAAGGAGTAAATAAAAGGGAGGATGGGGAATAAATACGGCCATTTCTCCCCAGCAATCTGCCACACTCCCCCGTTTGTTTTCTTCGTGGCTATTTTTCATTATAACTTTTTGTCACTTTACGTAAGATACAGAGGAAAAAGCCATTTTCTGGAATATGTCTTATTAGTGCAGGCGTCCTAAGTTGCTGCAGTCATGTCTTACTCTTTGCGACCCCATGGACTGTAGCCCACCAGGCTCCTCTGTTCCTGGGATTCGAATCAGGAAAGAATACTGGGTTGCAGTGCCTTCCTCCAGGGGATCTCTCCAACCCAGAGATCAAGCTCACATCTTTTATGTCTCCTACATTGGCCAACTTCTTTACCAGTAGTGCCACCTGGGAAGCCCCGAGTATATTAGACTTATTAGTAATTTCCATCTAAGTGTCACTGCCCTTGCTCAAAGGAAGCAGCAATATTGTTTTGTTTCTCGTTTTAAAATTACTCATTCTATTCTGATGAGTCAGTTCTAATCTGTTAAGCTGGAAACATTTGGAATGTGGTAAATATAACACATTTAATAATATTCATTAATGTGGTTTTATGACTAAAGTTACCTTCTTTTTCCCCCCTTATTTCAAATTACATTACAATAAATACATCATACTAGACTTAGGAAGTGAAAAGTATAATTCAGTGGTGACTAATGAGAGATATTCTAAAATGTTAAAAAAAATATTTGGTGCTTAAAATATTGAAATTGCTTTCAATCCAGAATTCACTGACCCACTCATTTGAGAATTATTTCATTTCCATCTTTCTCATTCATTGACAGGTCAGTATTTAAAATGAGAATAAATACTTCTCAAGTATTTATCTTGAGAAGTCAAGGGAAACCTGTCTGATACATTTCATGGACTAATAGGGACAGAATAAAACATAATTGGATATTTTAAGAAAATTTCCCTTCAATGTGAACCAAAAAGATAAACGTTTTCCTCCCGAATCTATTTTATAAGTATTTACCTCATGTAGAAACGCCTCTGGTTTTCATGTAGCTGCTTCCTTGAAATTTAAAAATGTACAAAGCATATTGTTAGAAGCATCTAGGACCCATTTCATTAGAGTGAATATTCTCACTGGATCAGGTAACTTCATTTTCTACCTACTTATTGAATCTGTTTCTCCAATTCCTGGGTACCGTCATTTCTCCAGTTCAGATCTTTATCACTTTCTTCTGGACAAACAAAGTAACCTCCTAAGTGACACCCCTGCTTTCATTTTTCCCTGTTTTGCAATGTACCCTTTTGCTCTTCAGAATATTTCCAGTGCAGTAGTTGCCTAGCCAAGCATTCTTCTTGTTTTTTACTTGTAGCTAATTTACAATGTTGTGTTACTTTGAAGTGTACAGTAAAGTGATTCAGTTACCTGTCTAGTCTTTTTCAGATTCTTTTCCATTATAGGTTATTATAAGACATTGAGCAGAGTTCCCTGTGCCATACAGGACGACCATGCTGGTTATCTGTTTTATATATAATAGTGTGTATCTGCTGATCGCGAGCCTCTAATTTAGCCCTCCTCCCGTCTTTCCCCTTTAGTAACCCTAAGTTGCTTTCTGTGCCTCTAAGTCTGTTTCTGTTTTGTAAATCATTTCATCTGTATGTCGGGCTTCTTTGGGGGCTCAGATGGTAAAGAATCTGCCTTTTAATGCAGGAGACCCAGGTTCAGTCCCTGGGTCGGGAAGATCCCCTGGAGCAGGGAATGGCTATCCACTCCAGTATTCTTGCCTGGAGAACTCCATGGACAGAGGAGCCTGGTGGGCTACAGTCCGTGTGATCACAAAGAGTCGGACACAACTGAGTGACCAGCACCGCTCATTTGCATCTTTTTCTTTATATTCCACATATAAGTGATATCATACGACGTTTGTCTTTCTCCTTCCGATTTACTTCACTTAGATGCTAATCTCTAGGTCCACGCCTGTTGCCGTAAGTGGCATTATCTCACTCATTATTTCCTTGTACATATGTCCCACGTCTTCTCTACCAGTTCATCTACTGATGGATACTTTGGTGGCTTCCAGGTCTTGGATTGTAAACAGTGCTACTATGAACACTAGGGTGCATATATCTTTTTGAATTATGATTTTCTCTGGGTATATGCCCAAGAGTGCGATTGCAGGATCATATGGTAGCTCTGTTTTAGAAATGTTCTTTAAAGAAAATGATTTATGTTTAAATAATTTGGAAAATGCTGTACCATATCCTCCATGCTTGCAGTCATAAACCCTACTAGCACATTAAAACTTTGAGGAGTCTTGAGTACCTTGAAGATAGTACGGTGCTTTTGTCTTCTGCATTACCCATGATCACCTCGTTTACTCTGAAGCTCCCAGGGCCTTAGGGAAAATCAAGATAATTACAGTAGGGACTTTTGGGGTTTCCCTGGTAGCTCAGATGCTAAAGAATCTGCCTGTAATGCGGGAGACCTGGCTTCGATCCCTGGGTTGGGAAGATTCCCTGGAGGAGGGCATGGCAACCCACTCCAATATTCTTGCCTGGAGAATCCCCATGGACAGAGGAGCCTGGCGGGCTACAGGCCATGCGGTCACAAAGAGTCAGACGTGACTGAGCAACTAAGTCCAGCACAGCACAGAGTGAAGATTTGGAGAGAGAGAGAGTCAGTCAACATTCAACTTCCAAAAAGGGACTATGAAGATGATGGCTAGAAAGTCAAAACCCCTGCTTTATTGAGAAAGAATAGGCTTATGAATTCCAAAATATGTTTCATATCAAGATCCAGGTTTAGTGGAATCATAGCTCAATTTTTTTAAATTTAATTTTTATTGAATTATAGTTTATTAAAAATTTTCAGGTATACAGAAAAGTGATTCAGTTATACATATAAATGCACATGTATATTATTTTTATATTTTTTTCCATCATATGTTATTATAAAATATTGAGTATAGTTCTCTATTACTGTATGTCCTTATGGCTTATCTATTTTATACATAGCAGTGTGTGTATGTTAACCCCAAATTCCCAATTTATCCTTTCCTTCCTTTCTCCTTTGGTAACCATAGGTTTGTTTTCTATGTTTTTTTTTTTTGTAAGTTCATATGTACTGTTTTTATTTAGATTTCATGTTTAAGTGATATCATATGATATTTAAAGCCAAAGCTAAGCTAAAGGCAAAGGAAAAAAGGAAAGATATACCCATCTGGATGCAGAGTTCCAAAGGAGTAGCAGGGAGAGACAAGAAAGCCTTCGTTGATGATCAATGCAAATAGAGGAACACAATAGAATGGGAAAGACTAGAGATCTCTTCAAGAAAAAGAGACAGCAAGGGAGCATCTCATGCAAAGATGGACACAATAAAGGACAGAAATGGTATGGACCTAACAGAAGCAGAAGATATTAAGAAAAGGTGGCAAGAATACACAGAAGAACTATACAAAAAAGATCTTCATAACCCAGATAACCACAGTGGTGTGATCACTCACCTAGAGCCAGACATCCTGGAATGTGAAGTCAAGCTGGCTTTAGGAAGCATCACTATGAACACAACTAGGGGAGGTGATGGAATTCCAGCTGAGCTATTCCAAATCCTGAAAGATGATGCTGTGAAAGTGCTGCATTCCATATGCCAGCAAATTTGGAAAACTCAGCAGTGGCCACAGGACTGGAAGAGGTCAATTTTCATTCCAATCCCAAAGAAGTGCAATGCAAAAGAATGTTCAAGATACCACATAATTGCACTTGTCTCACATTCTAGCAAAGTAATGCTCAAAATTCTCCAAGCCAGGCTTCAACAATATGTGAACCAAGAGCTTCCAGATGTTCCAGGAGGATTTAGAAAGCACAGAGGAACCAGAGATCAAACTCTCAACAACCTTTGGATCATCCAAAGAGCAAGAGATTCCAGAGAAACATCTACTTCTGCTTTATTGACTATGCCAAAGCCTTTGACTGTGCGGATCACAGCAAATTGTGGAAAATTCTGAAAGAGATGGGAACACCAGACCACCTGACCTGCCTCCTAAGAAATCTATATGCAGGTCAAGAGGCAGTAGTTAGAAGTGGACATGAAACAACGGACGGTACCAAATTGAGAAAGGAGCACATCAGATCAGATCAGATCAGATCAGTCGCTCAGTCGTGTCCGACTCTTTGCCACCCCATGAATCGCAGCACGCCAGGCCTCCGTGTCCATCACCAACTCCCGAAGTTCACTCAGACTCACGTCCATCGAGTCAGTGATGCCATCCGGCCATCTCATCCTCTGTCGTCCCCTTCTCCTCCTGCCCCCAATCCCTCCCAGCATCAGAGTCTTTTCCAATGAGTCTTCGCATGAGGTGGCCAAAGTACAGGACTTTCAGCTTTAGCATCATTCCTTCCAAAGAAATCCCAGGGCTGATCTCCTTCAGAAGGGACTGGTTGGATCTCCTTGCAGTCCAAGGGACTCTCAAGAGTCTTCTCCAACACCACAGTTCAAAAGCATCAATTCTTCGGCGCTCAGCCTTCTTCACAGTCCAACTCTCACATCCATACATGACCACAGGAAAAACCATAGCCTTGACTAGATGAACCTTTGTTGGCAATGTAATGTCTCTGCTTTTGAATATGCTATCTAGGTTGGTCATAACTTTCCTTCCAAGGAGTAAGCGTCTTTTAATTTCATGGCTGCAGTCACCATCTGTAGTGATTTTGGAGCCCAGAAAAATAAAGTCTGACACTGTTTCCACTGTTTCCCCATCTATTCCCCATGAAGTGATGGGACCGGATGCCATGATCTTCGTTTTCTGAATGTTGAGCTTTAAGCCAACTTTTTCACTCTCCACTTTCACCTTCATCAAGAGGCTTTTGAGTTCCTCTTCACTTTCTGCCATAAGGGTGGTGTCATCTGCATATCTGAGGTTATTGAGATTTCTCCCGGCAATCTTGATTCCAGCTTGTGTTTCTTCCAGTCCAGCGTTTCTCATGATGTACTCTGCATATAAGTTAAATAAGCAGGGTGACAATATACAGCCTTGACAAACTCCTTTTCCTATTTGGAACCAGTCTGTTTTTCCATGTCCAGTTCTAACTGTTGCTTCCTGACCTGCATACAAATTTCTCAAGAGGCAGATCAGGTGGTCTGGTATTCCCATCTCTTTCAGAATTTTCCACAGTTTATTGTGATCCACACAGTCAAAGGCTTTGGCATAGTCAATAAAGCAGAAATAGATGTTTTCTGGAACTCTTTTGCTTTTTCCATGATCCAGTGGATGGTGGCAATTTGATCTCTGGTTCCTCTGCCTTTTCTAAAACCAGCTTGAACATCTGGAAGTTCACGGTTCACATATTGCTGAAGCCTGGCTTGGAGAATTTTGAGCATTCCTTTACTAGCGTGTGAGATGAGTGCAATTGTGTGGTAGTTTGAGCATTCTTTGGCATTGCCTTTCTTTGGGATTGGAATGAAAACTGACCTTTTCCAGTCCTGTGGCCACTGCTGAGTTTTCCAAATTTGCTGGCATATTGAGTGTAGCACTTTCACAGCATCATCTTTCAGGATTTGGAATAGCTCAACTGGAATTCCATCACCTCCACTAGCTTTGTTCATAGTGATGCTTTCTAAGGCCCACTTGACTTTACATTCCAGGATGTCTGGCTCTAGGTGATTGATCACACCATCGTGATGATTTGGGTCATGAAGATCTTTTTTGTACAGTTCTTCTGTGTATTCTTGCCATCTCTTCTTAATATCTTCTGCTTCTGTTAGGTCCATACCATTTCTGTCCTTTATCAAGCCCATCTGTGCATGAAATGTTCCTCTGGTATCTCTGATTTTCTTGAAGAGATTCCTAGTCTTTCCCATTCTCTTGCCCTGCTTATTTAACTTATATGGAGAGTACATCATGTGAAATGCCAGGCTGGATGAAGCACAAGCTGGAATCAAGATTGCCTGGAAAAATATCAATAACCTCAGATACACAGATGACACCATCCTTATGACAGAAAGTGAAGAACAACTAAAGAGCCTCTTGATGAAAGTGAAAGAGGAGAGTGAAAAAGCTGCCTTAAAACTCAACATTCAAGACACGAAGATCATGTCATCCGGTACCATCAATTCATGGTAAATAGGTGGGGAAACAATGGAAATAGTGACAGTTTGTTTCTTGGGCTCCAAAATCACTGCAGATGGTGACTGCACCCATGAAATTAAAAGACACTTGCCCCTTGGAAGAAAAGCTATGACCAACCTAGACAGCATATTAAAAAGCAGAGACATTACTTTGCCAACAAATGTCTGTCTTGTCAAAGCTATGGTTTTTCAAGTAGTCAGGTATGGATGTGAGAGCTGGACTATAAAGAAAGCTGAGCACTGAAGAATTGATGCTTTTAAACTGTGGTTTTGGAGAAGACTCTTGAGAGTCCCTTGTACTGCAAGGAGATCCAACCAGTCACTCCTAAAGGAAATTAGTCCTGAATATTCATTTGAAGAACTGATGGTGAAGCTGAAACTCCAATACTTTGGCCACCTGATGTGAAGAACTTCCTCATTTGAAAAGACCCTGATGCTGGGAAAGATTGAAGGTGGGAGGAGAAGGGGACGACAGAGGATGAGATGGTTGGATGGCATCACCAGACTCGATGGACATGGGTTTGAGCATGTTCTGGGAGTTGGTGATGGACTGGGAGTCCTGCTCTGCTGCAGTTCATGGGGTCGTAACGAGTCGGAAATGACTGAGCGGCCAAAGTGAACTGAAATGAGCATATGATATTTGTCTTTCTCCATCTGACTCACTTCATTAGTGTGATAGTCTCTAGTTCCTTTTATCAAAAAAATATTGAGAGGTTATTCAGAAAGCAGTGGTGTATGAGGAATGCCTTCCAGAGAGAGAAAGGAACATGATATTTTCAGACAGGAAGAAGCAATATTTGGAAGGGGTAGGTAGAAGATAAGGATGCAGCCGGATTGTTCAGGGACTCAGTACGCTCACTTCCATGGACCTTGATCCAAGGAGCACCAAAGAGGTGAGGTAAAAATCCAGGCAGGCAGAAAGGGAGGTTGAAATCCAAGATGTGAGCACTCTTTATTGATAGCAGTTTTAGAAGGACACTGATTTGCAAGTCTCCTTTTGTGCCAATATAAGATGAGTGTAGTGCAAGAGAAAAGATGAGGCACACACTTAGGCAGAAAACAGCGGGGGATTTTATCAGTGGAGACTGCCTTGACAGACGTCTGGTGTGGACGGAATCAAAGTCCTTGCATGATCCAGTGCGGGCAACTGAAAATTGTTACTAAATAAGAGAGTGGATCTGCTGTGGTTCATCTTGAGTAAACGACAAGCTGATCCCTTTTGAGACACAGGAAGCAGAAAGAGGGAGAGTTCGCAGAGTGACAGTGGAATGTGCTCACAGCTGTGCTTTTCCTGGGAGAGCAGACAATGAATCAGTAACACCTTGGGAAGCAGACGCAATTAGAACAAAAGACCACCTCCCACAGTTAGGTGATCAGAGTTCAACAATGGAACACCCAGAAATCATTCAGTTGCAGCTCCATACAGACACAATTTTGGAAAAGAAATTATGGGAGATGATCTGAAGAGGAAAATGGTTTGAAAAGGAGTTTAATCTTTAAACTGAGTGAGAAGATTTTCAATTGGAAAAGACTGAACTACCTGTAACTGAAAATTTCACGTTATTTTCTACCTATTGTTAGAAATTGATATTATAAAGAAATCTAGTTATGTAGACATATCATAGAATTTTATCCAAGTGAGTTGTAGGTGTAAATTATCTACTGTATACAGAAATAAATCTGATTCCTCTTTTAATCCAGAGTCCCCCAAATTTATTCTTCTAAAAACATATTTTAAAAAAATACATTATATTTTCTCTCAGAACAAGTATTGGATGGGAAATCCTTTGGAAAATAAGGTCCTATGCTCTTACGAGAGTTATCACTTAAAAAATAATCTCTCTTTTAAAATTAATTTTATTTATTTGTTTTAAAAGTGCTTTTGGAATTCTTACATGTTTAAGGCATTCTTCTAGGTTCTAAAATTTGAAAATGACTCAATCCTAAATTCTGACCTCAAGAAAGTCACAGATTTGCAGAGGAAATATGTGCTTGTTTTGACAACATACATACTAATATTAGAACAGTACAGAGAGAACTACCACGAACCGTGGGCTGCATAAAAATTACAAAGAATTTCACGTTTTTCTTTTTAACGGTTCCTGCTTTCTCTTTAAGAGTACAATGAAGGCACGTGTATTCTCTCCCATCATTTCTGTTCTACATGGTAGTAGAAGATTAAGAAAGTGAACTAAGGCAAGGGAAGATTACAAGAAAGAATTAAAACTTAACATTCGCAAGTGATGTGATTGTGTAATAAATAATAAAGAATACATGAAACATCTATTAAACCTAACTGTTAATTTAGTAAGGTCACAGCACACAAAGTTATTAATAATATACCTGAAGCAAAGATTCAGAAGGTCAAATTTTAAAAGCTCTATTTAAAATAGCACTGAGGCATAAATGCTTAAGGATAAATGCAGTAATACACTAAAAACCTCTACACTGAATCCATAGAAGATGAGAAAAGAGAAATCATTAATAAAGGGTGGGGTATACCATGCGAATGGATAGGGAGCATCATGTCGTCAAGGCGTCAGTTCTCCCCAAGTTGTACAGATTCAATGCAAGCCAAATCATAGTCTTGGCAATTTTTTTCCTATGTTAGAAGTTGATAAGCTATTCTAAAATTCACATGGAAGTGGAAATAGCCTGCAGAGTGAAAATAACCTTGAAAAAGGAAAATAATACAGGAAGGCTTACATTTCTAACTTCAAGTCCTACTGTGTGCATGTGTGCTGAGTTGCTTCAGTCGTGTCCAACTCTGTGCAACCCCATGGACTGTAGCCCATCAGGGTCCTCTGTCCATGGATTCTCCAGGCACGAATACTGGAGTGGATTGCCGTGGCCTGCTCAAGGGATCTTCCCCCAAGGCTTACTATGAAGCTATATTAATCATGACAGTGTGGTATTTATGAAAGGATAGTTAAGATAGAGTGGAGAATTCAAAAATACATCCACACTCACACAGTCAATTGATTTTTGACAACACTACTGGAGAATTTCCATAAATGATGCTTGGACAAGGGAGAATACACACGGAAAATAAACACTGGCTTCTATCAGGCTGTATGGTAATTTGTGATGGCTCACAGACCTAGTTTTAATTCTAAACTTGTAAAACTTATAAAAGAAAACCTAAGAAAATAGCTGCATGACTGAGGATTTTGTGAGAAATTATTTTCAAAATATAACTGGAAAAAAACAAACAAAAAAGAACTTGTGTCCTACAATTTGATAAGAAGACAATTCAATCAAGAAAGCCCCGCATAGACTTCACAAGGGAAGAAGTACATGTGAGCAATGAATAAATGAATGAAAGGTTCAACATTATTAGTCAGAAGGAAAATCAATTAAATCACGAATAGTTATCACTCCATACTTAGTAGAATGGTTAAATTTAAAAAGACCAGTCACTCTAAAAGTTGTCATGGGTATGAAGCAAGCAAATTCCTCATACACTGATCAGATCAGATCAGATCAGATTAGTCGCTCAGTTGTGTCCGACACTTTGCGATCCCATGAATCGCAGCATGCCAAGCCTCCCTGTACATCACCAACTCCCGGAGTTCACTCAGACTCACGTCCATCCAGTCGGTGATGCCATCCAGCCATCTCATCCTCTGTCGTCCCCTTCTCCTCCTGCCCCCAATCCCTTCCAGCATCAGAGTCTTTTCCAATGAGTCAACTCTTCGCATGAGGTGGCCAAAGTACTGGAGTTTCAGCTTTAGCATCATTCCTTCCAACGAAATCCCAGGGCTGATCTTCAGAATGGACTGGTTGGATCTCCTTGCAGTCCAGGGGACTCTCAAGAGTCTTCTCCAACACCACAGTTCAAAAGCATCAATTCTTCGGCGCTCAGCCTTCTTCACAGTCCAACTCTCACATCCATACATGACCACAGGAAAAACCATAGCCTTGACTAGACGAACCTTCGTTGGCAAAGTAATGTCTCTGCTTTTGAATATGCTATCTAGGTTGGTCATAACTTTCCTTCCAAGGAGTAAGCGTCTTTTAATTTCGTGGCTGCAGTCACCATCTGCAGTGATTTTGGAGCCCAGAAAAATAAAGTCTGACACTGTTTCCACTGTTTCCCCATCTACTTCCCATGAAGTGATGGGACCAGATGCCATGATCTTCATTTTCTGAATGTTGAGCTTTAAGCCGACTTTTTCACTCTCCACTTTCACTTCACACACTGATGGAGGGGTGTAATGCACTACAATCAATTTGGAAAACTGTTAGGTATTTTTTTTCTTCTTCAGGTTGAGAATATATCCTCCTGTGATCTAATGATTTCACTCCTAGGAATTTACTCAAGGAAAATTAGAATATATTTTCGCACAGACTATATTGGAAATGTTTGTAACAGATTTACCCGTAATAGTTCCAAAGTATAAGCAACTCAGATGCTTATAAGAAAAGGATAGATAAATAATTCTGATATATTCATACAACTGAATACAGACTACAAAAATGAAAAACTATTGAGCTCATATAACAACATGAAGTTTTCAAAAAATATACTAAGAAAATTAAACCAGGAACAGAACACTGTACACTGTATGATTTCATATGTATGAAATATATTTGGCCTGTATAGATTTCTAGAAAAGAAAACACTAATCTACTGGAACTGGGTATTTATCAGGAAGAGGAGAGAGGGGAATTTCTACAATAATAAAATCTTTTTTTATATCTTAATAGAAATATGAATTATATGGATGCAGGCATCTATCAAAATTCATTGAACTGTACACCTAAAATTTATATATTTTACTGTATATACATTTTACCATAAAACCTAATGTTTTACATACTTGTTGTTGTCGTCTAGTCGCTAAGTCGTGTCTCACTCTTGTGAGCCTGTGGACTGTAGCCCGTCAGGCTCCTCCGTCCACAGGATTTTCCAGACACGAATACTGGAGCAGGTTGCCATTTCCTTCCCCAGGAGATCTTTCCAACCCACGGGTCGAACCAGCGTCTTCTGCTTGGCAGGCAAATTCTTTACTAGTGAGGCACCAGGGAGCCCCGATGAGCACATTTATTAATATGTACAGCTTTAAGAGCAACTTCTTCCATATGTACTCCTGTTAAACAATTCTACTGAAGATATTTCAGATGTCTTCTAAGGTCTAAGCAGTTCACATTAAAAAGGTAAAAATCAACATTAAAGTCTCACCTACCTGTCGCCCTCTAAGAAGCTGACTTCAGAGCCATCTGCTTTCCTAAAGATGCTGTTTGGATTCTGGTCCCAGTCAATATCATCTACTCCATATGCTTTATGGTTATACCTATTGGTATTTGATTAAAATGTGTGGATATATCAATTTAAAACAAAGGCTAAATAATATAAAAATACTAAAATATATACTAAAAATCTAAAAATATATACTAAAATATATACTAAAAATATAAAAAAGTAAAAGTACTCTCTAAAAAAGTAAACTTTGAAATGACTTGGTAATGTGCAATATAATGGAAACATAAAGAGAAAAGAATTTCTTAAAGCTTAAGTAATTTCTTATGCTATATGGATGGGGAAGTAACTATTAGAAACTTGCAGAATTACTATTAGAGACTAAAATTAAAACTAAAAAGGATAGAAAGCATTGGCTGTTTCTCCTGTTCAGATGAGTATATTCTTCCAACACTTTTGTTCTTAAGAAAGGTTATTATAAGTATCCCTCCCCTGTTTTTATGCTATTCCAACTTCTCAACCTTAAACCTGACTTTCTCATTAACGTTTTAGAACTATAAGGCACAATATCTTAAGACTAGTAAAATTATTTTGCATTATACACAATGTTACTTGGTAAGAACAATTAAAACTGTCAGTTCTTTAGAAAGTCGTTTCTAAAATTTGTGTTCTTCAGTTTGATGATGCAAGTTGGACGTGAAATCTAAAGCAGTTTCACTTTGAAGGACTTCACGACTGACATCAGTGCAAAGCATGATGCTATTTTCATACTGAAAAATAGAAGGAGTGAAGCCAGGCCAAATCACCAGCTTATCAAACAGAATGAATGCCATGAAGTAACCCCTGTGAACTGTAACCCCTATGGAGTAATCCCTGTGAATATCCTACCATGTTTTATATGTATCAAGTTATGCTTTTTACCTTCATTAACTAAGTCAAAAGTGTAAGCCCTGGGAAATTAATTTTTATCATTTATATTTTATATTTTCTGGATAAAGACTGATCTTTTAAAGATCTCTAACAGAAAAGCATCTATTTCTGCTTTATTGACTATGCCAAAGCCTTTGACTGTGTGGATCACAATAAACTGTGGAAAATTCTGAAAGAGTTGGGAATACGAGACCACCTGATCTGCCTCTTGAGAAATTTGTATGCAGGTCAGGAAGCAACAGTTAGAACTGGACATGGACCAACAGACTGGTTCCAAATAGGAAAAGGAGCTCGTCAAGGCTGTATATTGTCACCCTGTTTATTTAACTTATATGCAGAGTACACCATGAAAAACGCCGGGCTGGAAGAAGCACAAGCTGGAATCAAGATTGCTGGGAGAAATATCAATAACCTCAGATATGCAGATGACACCACCCTTATGGCAGAAAGTGAAGAGGAACTAAAGAGCCTCTTGATGAAAGTGAAAGAGGAGAGTGAAAAAGCTGGCTTAAAGCTCAACATTCAGAAAACAAAGATCATGGCATCCGGTCCCATCACTTCATGGGGAATAGATGGGGAAACAGTGGAAACAGTGTCAGACTTTATTTTTCTGGGCTCCAAAATCACTGCAGATGGTGACTGCAGCCATGAAATTAAAAGACGCTTACTCCTTGGAAGGAAAATTGTGACCAACCTAGATAGCATATTTAAAAGCAGAGACATTACTTTGCCACAAAGGTTCGTCTAGTCAAGGCTATGGTTTTTCCTGTGGTCATGTATGGATGTGAGAGTTGGACTGTGAAGAAGGCTGAGCACCGAAGAATTGATGCTTTTGAACTGTGGTGTTGGAGAAGACTCTTGAGAGTCCCCTGGACTGCAAGGAGATCCAACCAGTCCATTCTGAAGGAGATCAGCCCTGGGATTTCTTTGGAAGGAATGATGCTAAAGCTGAAACTCCAGTACTTTGGCCACCTCATGTGAAGAGTTGACTCATTGGAAAAGACTCTGATGCTGGGAGGGATTGGGGTCAAGAGGAGAAGGGGACGACAGAGGATGAGATGGTTGGATGGCATCACTGACTCGATGGACGTGAGTCTCAATGAACCCCGGGAGTTGGTGATGGACAGAGAGGCCTGGCATGCTGTGATTCATGGGGTCGCAAAGAGTCAGACACAACTGAGTGACTGATCTGATCTGATCTGAACAATGGATATTATTTTATAATAGTATTATAATAACTTTCCAAGTTCCAGTTTAAATTGATACACTAATTTTATTAAACTTTATTATTTATATTGATTTAAGAGTTGAAAAATCTAGTTGAAAGCACCTATAATTATTTTAATAAAGCTAAGCCACATAAGCTGCAATCCTGATACACTACAGTAATTTTTGAAGCAATTGTCATTAGTTGACGAATTTTGTTACCTGAGAGCAAATATAAACTTTTTGTTGCACGACTCCATGCTTTTTCCCCATGACAGATAAATAGCATATGATCTTTAAAACTCCAAGTATTCTGGAATGTCTCCTCTATTGTTCAAGCCAAGTTAAATGTTTACTTAATGTGATGGTTTCCATTAACAGCCATAGTAAATCTTATCATTTCACAGTAGAATGTCACTTTCAAGGTTTGTGACAAAACCCAAGAAATAGACACTTTCCAGTTCACACAAACCTATGATTTGGGATATCAGTTGGGTCACTTGGGTTATAGTAATTCCTTCCAATTTGTTGCAAGTTTATGATCTTCAAAAGCCTCCTGAATAATAGTGTGTTTATATCAATCCCAGTCTTCCAATTTTTTCCCTCACTCCCCCTCCTCCCATAAAGACCTACTGTACAGCACAGGGAACTCTACTCAAATTCTCTGTAATGGCCTATAAGTGAAGTTGCTCAGTCGTGTCCAACTCTTTGTGAGCCCGTGGACTGTAGCCTACCAGGCTTCTCCATCCAAGGGATTCTCCAGGCAAGAATACTGCAATGGGTTACCATTTCCTTCTCCAGGGGATCTTCCTGACCCAGGGATCGAACCCGGGTCTCCCACATTGGAGGCAGACGCTTTAACCTCTGAGCCACCTATAGGGGAAAAGAATCTAAAAAAGAATGGGTATATGTATGTATATTAGAGAAGGAAATGGCAGCCCACTCCAGTATTATTGCCTGGAAAATCCCATGGACAGAGGAGCCTGGGGGGCTACAGTCCGTGGGGTCACACGGAGTCAGACGCGACTGAGCGACTAATGCACACGCAATATACATGCATAACTGACTCACTTTTCTGTACGCCTGAAACTAACACAACATTGTAAATGAACTGTATTCCAATAAAAAATGTAAAAAACCCAGATATTAAAGTATACTCAGTGGGGATGACTTTCACAGTGGTATGGCCAAACAATTCTGAAATAACTCCGTGTCCTGTGATTGAGCAAGTGTGTAAGCATATTGATGATAATTATGCCAGATTTGTCTCTATTGGCACTGTGAATATGAAAAGAGGCAGCTAGAATAAAGAGAGGAATGTTGCACTGGAATTGGAATCATCAGGTAGATTCATTGTTTATAATATATAAATAGATACAGAAATGAGTGTGCATGCATGTGTGTGTGTGTGTGTGTGTGTGTGTGTATTTCTTGCTTTCCAAAAGAATGAAAAAGTCCGATTTCCAAAATCAGAAACAAGTTTCATGGAAGGAAATAAAAACATGCAAGTCCGAAATACATAGATCCAAACAGATATAAAGAGAAACGGATGAACACACTTGGCAGGTGGCGGGGTGGGGGAGGGGCGGATGGGGAGGGGAAGCAGGCGTCTCACGCGGTGGGGGCCGCCCGCTTTTCCACAACCCTCCTGCCGTGCTCAGCCCCTTTCTCTCCTACCCGCCTCTCTCCCACCCCCCTGCTTGGAACAGCTTCCCTTGTCCTCATCAGCTTGGTGTCTGCTTCCCTCACTCCTTCCCAAGGCTCAACCACATTCCACCTCCTTTGGGAAGCTTTCTTGAATTCTTAGAAGCATCTCAGTGAAGTAACTATTGACGACTTGTTGTCCATCTTGCTTTTTCTTTATCTCTTTCTCAGCACAGGCAGCACCAATTCTTTTCCTATTTTGTAGAGCTCTCTTTTCTCTTAGAATTATGTTGTCTTCTTTATGCCTATCTCCATCTCCCCTACCGCCACTGGTGGGCACTTAGGTTTTAACCAATTTTTTTCATGCTTTTCTATGAAGGATCCTCTAACATGAATTGCTTTGTATTAAACTGTATTCCATCAATCGGTGGTGAGCTATGAAAATGAAAGTAATAGGGGTCAATTAAGTAAAAAAATTAGTTTATCTTGATGCCAGCTGTGAAAAATGGATAAGATTGGCTGGGAGCCAATCATGGAGGCCCTGTAAGATACCTCCTTCCACCTGCTTGCAGATAAAACCTCATTCTCTTATTTAAGAGAAAAAAATGTCAGCAGAGGACTACAGCTCTCTCGTCCTGTGATTTAGAGATGGGTATTATCTTGCTCCTTGACTGGGCAGTTCTGCACTGGGTTCCCTGACAATGAGCAGCTCTGTCACGACTTGGCCAAACAAGTCACAGTGATCCCCCAGTGATGGGCATCAGCGGCCGTGGAGGGATCAGGATGTCTGCTCATCCTGGACCAGAAGGAAACCTCATGCTCGACTCTAGGGCTCCCTTCCTCTTTCCTTGGCTCTTACTGAAAATAAACTTATAGAAGCCACACAACTCCTCTCCCAGTCTACCATTCTTTAAGGAAATTTGAGGAAGTGCCCAGTGTGGGTTAGACTTTATGGATCAGGCCAGTTAAAACACCAGATAGAACATGTTGCAGGAGGTAGCCTCTCTGCAGCTCAGAGCTACAAGTCGTTTGACAGTTTTGCCTTGATGGATACAGGCGTTGTAATCCGAAACACTTCAGCTGGTTGAGCCTGGTCACATTACTATAATGAGAGCTGACTTGCACACTGAGTCCAGACAAGCACCTGTTTAAGACAAAACCCCAGAATATACCATTTCTGAAGATATGCACAGCCTTAGGGCATGAGAGGCCTTGGGGAATCATCATTCCCAGTGTCTTTCTTTGTATTTTTAGATACCTCTTCAGACCTGCTTTCTAATATTTCATAATTATGAAAATTACTGTATATTCAGTTTCAGTCAGTCATTCAGTTGTGTCTGACTCTTTTCCACTCCATGGACTGCAGCCCGTCAGGCCTCCCTGTGCATCACCAGCTCCCAGAGCTTGCTCAAACATGTGCCCATTGAGACGATGATGCCATCCAACCATCTCATCCTCTGTCGTCCCCTTCTCCTCCTGCTTTCAATCTTTCCCAGCATTAGGGTCTTTTCCAATGAGTCAGTTCTCAGCATCAGGTGGCCAAAGTATTGGAGTTTCAGCTCCAACATCAGCCCTTCCAGTGAAAATTCCGGACTGATTTCCTTTAGGATGGACTGGTTGGATCTCCTTGCAGTCCAAGGGACTCTTAAGAATCTTCTCCAACATCACAGTTCAAAAGTATCAATTCTTTGGCCCCCAGCTTTCTTTATAGTCCAGCTCTCACATCCATACATGACTACTAGAAAAACTACAGCTTTGATTAGATGGACCTTTGTTGGCAAAGGTCCAAATGTCTCTGCTTTTTAATGCTGTCTAGCTTGGTCATAGCTTTTCTCCAAGAAGAAAACATCTTTTAATTTCATGGCTACAGTCACCATCTGCTGTGATTTTGGAACCCAAGAAAATAAAGTCTCTCATTGTTTCCATTGTTTCCCCATCCATTTACCATGAAGTGATGGGACCAGATGTCATGATCTTAGTTTTCTGAATGTTGAGTTTTAAGCCAACTTTTTCACTCTCCTCTTTCACTTTCATCAAGAGGTTGTTTAGTTCTTCTTTGCTTTCTGCCATAAGGGTGGTGTAATCTGCATATCTGAGGTTATTGATATTTCTCCCAGCAATCTTGATTCCAGCTTGTGCTTCATCCAGCCCAGCATTTTGCATGATGTACTTTGCATACAGGTTAAATAAGCAGAGTGACAATATACAGCCTTGATGTACTCCTTTCCCGATTTGGAACCAGTCAGTGTTCCATGTCTGGTTCTCACTGTTACTTCTTGACCTGCATACAGACTTCTAAGGAGGCAAGTAAGGTGGTCAACTTTAAGAATTTTCCACAGTTTGTTGTAATCCACACAGTCAAAGACTTTGGCATAGTCATTAAAGAGAAGTAAATGTCTTTCTAGAACTCTCTTGCTTTTTCGATGATACAATGGATGTTGACAATTTGATCTCTGATTCTTCTGCCTTTTCTAAATCCAGCTTGAACATCTGGAAGTTCTTGGTTCATGAACTGTTGAAGCCTGGTTTGGAGAATTTTGAGCATTACTTTACTAGCGTGTGAGATGAGTGCAATTCTGTGGTAGTTTGAGCATTCTTTGGCATTGCCTTTCTTTGGGATTGGAATGAAACCTGACCTTTTCCAGTCAAGTGACCACTGCTGAGTTTTCCAAATTTGCTGGCATATTGAGTTCAACACTTTCACAGCATCATCTTTTAGGATTTGAAATAGTTCAACTGGAATTCCAGCCCATCTACTTGCTTTGTTCATAGTGATCCTTCCTAAGGCCTGCCTAACTTCACATTCCAGGATGTCTGGCTCTAGGTGAGTGATCACACCATCATGATTATCTGGGTCGTGAAGATCTTTTTTGCATCTTTTTTTGTTCTTCTGTGTATTCTTTCCCCGTCTTCTTAACATCTTCTGCTTCTGTTAGGTCCTTACCATCTCTGTTTGATGCAATAGAAGGACGTGTACCCATCTTCTCCTGCAAGAACTCTAAAATAACTGTATATTATAAACATCTGTTTATAATTGATATTGATATGGTAATTTCCAATTTACTCAATGTGATCAGATCTCCAGTCTAAGCATATTCTCATTATAAGGTCATAGGTATGACATTTATAAAGATGATACAATAACTTCCTTTTTATAGATGAAGAAATAGAGATTTGGAGAGGTAGAAGCAATTTCTATTATCAAAGAAAGAGAACTATGTAATGGAGGGTTGAAAAATAAGAAGTAATTCACAGAAAACTGAGTGGTTAATAAACCACATCTTGGGTATTTGAAGAAAACATAATAAAATAGAGGGAAGAAGCATAAATGGGTATTATCTGGCCAAATGTGGCAAAGTGGGCTGGAATAAGGTAATTCCAAAGTGCATTACCTCTAGGACTTGAGCTTGAGACATTCCAGGATGTTTCTCGGCTCTATCCAAGGAATGGAGATGTTGCTGATGGAACAGTGATTTTCTTGGTTCTTGTCCTCTCAAGGGTAAGAATTCAGATGAGTGACATAAAGAAGTTTCAGGCAGAAGGAGGTTTATTAAGCAAAGCAAAAGAACACTCTGGAGAAGGGGAAAGAGCAGGCTGCCTCCGCCTGGAAACAGCAGCAGTGAGGGCAGGGTTCAGTTTTTTAGAGTCAAGTCCCACCCCACAGGCTACCTCATTGGACTGATAAGCTGACTAACAGTTTCAGGTTTTATAACCTTTCACTTAGTGTGCAGCACTTACCCATAAGCACCCAAGCCAAACCCACTAGGCGGGGGGCACGGCAAAAATGCAAAGCTAGCTTATTACAGTTAGGGCACACTGAGCTCCGGGCACTTTGAATCACCTTTCAGGTCTTGGCACACTTGCTCCAGCCTGTGCAGTAGGTTTTATCTTGCTTGGGCCTGATAAGGCCAGAAACTTAGCCTTAAATTAAGCCTTGACTAAGCTAGCTTTGGGCTTCCCAGGTGGCTTAATGATAAAGAATCTGCCTGCCAAGCGGGAGACATGAGTTCGATCCCTGGGTCAAGAAGATTCCCTGGAGAAGGAAATAGCAACCTGCTCCAGTACCCTTGCCTGGGAAATCCCATGGACAGAGAAGCCTGGTGGGCTACAGTCCATGGAGTCACAAAGAATTGGATACAACTTAGCAACTAAACAGCAGCAAGCTTAGCCTTGACTGGGAGAGGGAGAATGTCTGGGCATGTTCTGATTACCAGTGTCCAAGTTTGGGAGGGAAAGATGACCCCTTCCAGGATGGGGTGGTATCCACGCATGTCTGATAGCTACCGAACACAGATACTCCTCCCCAAACTCATCCAGATCTCTTGCAGATTCTTGGGCCCTGGGAGAACAGGGGAACTGATGAGAGTGTCTATGACTCAAGGCTCTTTTGTAATATTAACAGAATTATTTCCCAGCTAACAGCCATGTGCAGACTGCTATTCTGCTCTTTCCTCTGTAATTCCTGTCTCTCACTTCCTTACTCCACGTTCAAGCATCGATGACTTCTCATTTAGTACTGATTATGTCAAGGGAGGAAAATGCAGGAAAACTGGAGAAAAAGAAAAGTTTTGACTTTCTGAAGCCCTGTTTTAAGTTCAAAATAAAAACAGGTAGAATAAGAGATCTGTTTCAGTTTTTCCTACCATTGAGGGTAGATAAGACTTCATGAAATGGAAGAAAGATGGAGAGAATGGGGGATACAAAAGAAAACTGGATGATGATGTATCCCAGCAAAGGCATCTTGAGTATTTCACTCTTTCTCCAGGCTTCATCTCCCATCTATGTTTAATCCCAGACAGCATAATAGACTACCCTGAGAATTTGAGGACTTGAATACAAGTTAGAACCATGTAAATTTTCATAACTAGCACCTAGGATAGAGGCAAGATTTAAGTTTCCCTGTGCCCAGATGGTTCAGGAGCAGAGGCAATCTCTATGATCAGGGAGTATTTTACTTTAAGGTCGGCCTATTTTCCTGCAGCCCTTGAAGCTGGGTTGTGTGCTGGTTTAGGCAGAGGATGGGTTAAAGTTCAGGTACCTTGGGGAAGGAGATAAATTAAACCAAAGTTCAGTTCACAAACATTTCGCTGTGACTGATCAGTGAGGACAATACAGTTTATCTAACCATTTATGCGGCAAAGGATGGGAATTTGGAAGGCCAGTGTCTCTGCTGTCATAAGTAATCTGTGAGCCTTTTCCAAGTTATATACCAAAGGGAAACTCTTTATAATAAGTAGTTTCCCAGAATACAAAAGGGTGGTGACATGTCTTTAATCTTTGCTATTTTCCAGGATCACAAGGCTCGAGTAAAATTCAACATTTTCAAAGGACACCGAGTAAACGAGGAAAATGGATCCAGTATGGTCAACTTGAAGACTTACACTTGAACTTTAAAAATGAAGAAAAAGGAGGAAGAAGAGGAGGGGGAAAAGGAGCCACCACTGTAGCAGCATTTAAGGGAAAAATTTTAAAATTCTTACTGGTCTTGCATTTCTGCTTATCAACATTTACTACATAAAGGCAGTGAGCAACAAGATACCCAAGGAAAGAGTGTGAGATGAAGACTGTTTAAGTGAGTAAGTGTCAGTCGCTCAGTCGTGCCCAACTCTGCGACCCCGACTCTTTGCAGCCCACCAGGCTCCACTGTCCATGAGATTTTCCAGGCAAGGGTACTGGAGTGGATCGCCATTTCCTTCTCCAGGGGATCTTCCCAACCCAGGGATCGAACCTGGGTTTCCTGCACTGCAGGCAGATTCTTTACCAACTGAGCTACAAGGGAAGCCCTACTGTTTAACTGCCAAATTTTTACTTAATTATAAAATGTATGAACTGTTTTGGCCTTGCAAGAACTCGGAGAATATTGTGATGTTGAACTTTTCTGCACGGTTCACTGAATTTTAGCCAACTAAAAAGTAACTAGATAACCAGTGACCAAAGCACTAGAAATAAATATTGAAAGTATTTACTTGTAGAACCTAGGCAAGAAAAGTATGGGGGCTGAGATGTCAGAATAAATATAAATATTATGTGCCTTGACCATGTAGAAATTATATAATAAAAAATGGATAGGCAAGGGAGAAAGGGAGTCAGAAACCCCATAAACTCATTCTCTTACTTATTAAAAGTAAATAGAATTAGTAACTAAAGTCAGCAGAGAGAAAAGAGGGAGTAGAAGGAAAAGGAAGAGGAAATATCTTAATTTTTCATCATTATTCATAGCAGGGAATTTAGAAATACAAGTCTAAGGGTCTCAAACAAATCTTTATTATTATAAAGATCACAACTAAAGAGAAAAAAACACAATTTGAACAACATAAAAGCAACACAGAAAAAGCAAAGAGACGAGACTTGGAAATGAAAGACTTCAAAATCACAGAGACAAGGGAGGACAAGAAACACCATGGAATAAAGACAAAACGGAAGTTTATATCAATAACTCACCTACTAAAAGGCTTAGATTTTAAAAGAAGAAAGTTTCCAGAAGGATCATAGAACCCAATTCTATGGTGCGCAGTGTAGATTCAATTAAATAATTATTCCAGAAAGGCTAAAAAAAAAAAAAAAAAAAAAAAATTAGAGCTATAAACCAGAAAATACAAACAAAAATAAAGTAGAGATATCAGCCAAACTACAACAAAAAAAGAAAGCCTAATAGTTCAGAAGTGTGTTATTTACAGTGGACATTTAAGTTACAACTATCTATCCACCAAACATTTATAACATATAAATTACAGATGATAGAAGTAGAAACAGACAAAAAGCAGTAGTGAAAAACATTAATTACCTCTCTTGGTCTGTGTCAGATCAAGTGGATGGAAATACTTAAGTACATCAGTTCAGTTCAGTCACTCAGTCATGTCTGACTCTTTTCCACCCCATGAACCACAGCACGCCAGGCCTCCCTGTCCATCACCAACTCCCAGAGTTCACCCAAACTCATGTCCATCGAGTCGGTGATGCCATCCAGCCATCTCATCCTCTGTCGTCCCCTTCTCTTCCTGCCTTCAATCTTTCCCAGCATCAGAGTCTTTTCCAATGAGTCAACTCTTCGCATCAGGTGGCCAAAGTATTGGAGTTTCAGCTTCAGCATCAGTCCTTCCAAAGAAATCCCAGGGCTGATCTCCTTCAGAATGGACTAGTTGGATCTCCTTGCAGTCCAAGGGACTCTCAAGAGTCTTCTCCAACACCACAGTTCAAAAGCATCAATTCTTCGGTGCTCAGCTTTCTTCACAGTCCAACTCTCACATCCATACATGACCGCTGGCAAAACCATAGCCTTGACTAGACGGACCTTTGCTGGCAAAGTAATGTCTCTGCTTTTTAATATGCTATCTAGGTTGGTCATAACTTCCCTTCCAAGGAGTAAGCGTCTTTTAATTTCATGGCTGCAATCACCATCTGCAGTGATTTTGGAGCTCCCCCCAAAATAAAGTCTCTCACTGTTTCCCTTTTGTCTCCATCTATTTGCCAAGAAGTGATGGGACTGGGTGCCATGATCTTTGTTTCTTGAATGTTGAGTTTTAAGGCAGCTTTTTCACTCCCTTCTTTCACTTTCATCAAGAGGTTCTTTAGTTCTTCTTCACTTTCTGCCATAAGAGTGGTGACATCTGCGTATCTGAGGTTATTGATATTTATCCCAGCAATCTTGATTCCAGCTTGTGCTTCATCCAGCCGAGTGTTTCTCATGATGTACGCTGCACATGACTTAAATAAGCAGGGTGACAATATATGGCCTTGACGTACTCCTTTTCCTATTTGAGACCAGTCTATTGTGCTGTGTCTAGTTCTAAATGTTGCCTCTTGACATGCATACAGACTTCTCAGGAGGCAGATAAGGTGGTCAAGTATTCCCAACTCTAAGAATTTTCCACAGTTTGTTGTGATCCACACAGTCAAAGGCTTTGGTATAGTCAATAAAGCAAAAACAGATGTTTTTCTGGAACTCTCTTGCTTTTTTGATGATCCAGCAGATGTTGGCAATTTGATCTCTGGTTCCTCTGCCTTTTATAAATCCAGCTTAAATATCTGGAAGTTCACGGTTCATGTACTGCTGAAGCCTGGTTTGGAGAATTTTGAGCATTACTTTGCTAGTGTGTGAGATGACTGCAATTGTGGGGTAGTTTGAGCGTTCTTTGTCATTGCCTTTCTTTGGGATTGGAATGAAAACTGACCTTTTCCAGTCCTGTGGCCATTGCAGAGTTTTCCAAATTTGCTGGCATACTGAGTGCAGCATTTTCACAGCATCATCTTTTAGGATTTGAAAGAGCTTAACTGGAATTCCATCACCTCCACTAATTTGTTGGTAATGAGGCTTCCTAAGGCCCACTTGACTTCACATTCCAGGAAGTCTGAATGTAGTGAGTGATCACACCATCGCGATTATCTGGGTCATGAAGATCTTTTTTATAGAGTTCTTTTGTGTATTCTTGCCCCCTCTTCTTAATATCTTCTGCTTCTGTTAGCTCCATACCATTTCCTTCCTTCACTGTGCCCATCTTTGCATGAAATATTCTCTTGGCATCTCTTTTTCTTGAAGAGATCTCTATTCTTTCCCATTCTATTGTTTTCCTCTATTTCTTTGCAGTGATCACTGAGGAAGGCCTTCTAATTTCTACTTGCTTTTTTTTGGGAAAGATAGGACACTGAAAGATGAACTCCCCAGCTCAGTAGGTGCCCAATATGCTATTGGAGATCAGTGGAGAAATATCTCCAGAAAAAATGAAGAGACAGAGCCAAAGCAAAAACAACACCCAGTTGTGGATGTGACTGGTGATGGAAGCAAAGTCCTATGCTGTAAAGAGCCATATTGCATAGGAACCTGGAATATTAGGTCCACGAATCAAGGCAAATTGATCACTGAAGAAGGCTTTCTTATCTCTCCTTGCTATTCTTTGGAACTCTGCATTCAGATGGATATATCTTTTGTTTTCTCCTTTGCCTTTAGCTTCTCTTATTTTCACAGCTATTTGCAAGGCCTCCTCAGACAACCATTTCGCTTTTTTTGCATTTCTTTTTCTTGGGGATGGTCTTGATCCCTGCCTCCTGTACAATGTCATGTATCTCCATCCATAGTTCTTCGGGCACTCCATCTGTTAGATCTAATACCTTGAATCTATCTGTCATTTTCACAGTATAATCATAAGGGATTTGATATAGGTCATACTTGAATGGTCTAGTGGTTTCCCCTACTTTTTCAATTTACGTCTGAATTTTGCAATAATGGGTTCATGATCTGAGCCACAGTCAGCTCCCGGTCTTGTTTTTGCTACTATATAGAGTTTCTCCATCTTTGGCTGCAAAGAAGATAATCAATCTGATTTTGGTATTGACCATTTGGTGATGTCCATGTGTAGATTTGTCTCTTGTGTTGTTGGAAGAGGGTGTTTGCTATAACCATTGTGTTCTATTGGAAAAACTCTGTTAGCCTTTGACCTGCTTTATTTTGTACTCCAAAAACAAACTTGCCTGTTACTCCAGGTATCTCTTGACTTCCTACTTTTGCATCCCAGCCCCCTATGATGAAAAGGACAACTTTTTTGGTGTTAGTTCTAGAGGGTCTTGTAGGTCTTCATAGAACCTTTCAACTTCACTTCTTTGGCATTAGTGTTTGGAGCATAAACTTGGATTACTGTGCTATTGAATGGTTTGTTTAGGAAACAAACAGAGATCATTCTGTTATTTTTGAGATTGTACCCAAATACTGCATTTCAGACTCTTTTGTTGACCATGATGGCTACTCCATTTCTTCTGAGGGATTCCTGCCTGCAGTAGCAGATACAATGGTCATCTGAGTTAAATTCATACATTCCAGTGCACTTAAGTTTGCTGATTCCTAGAATGTCGACGTTCACACTTGCCATCTCCTGTTTGACCACTTCCAATTTGCCTTGATTCATGGACCTGACATTCCAGGTTCCTATGCAATACTGTTCTTTACAGTACTGAACTTTACTTCCATCACGAGTCACATTCACAAATGGGTATTGTTTTTGCTTTGGCTCCATCCCTTCATTCTTTCTGGAGCTATTTCTCGACTGTTTTCCAGTAGCACATTGGGCAGCTACCAACCTGGGGAGTTCATCTTTCAGTGTCCTGTCTTTTTGCCTTTTCATACTGTTCATGGGGTTCTCAAGGCAAGAATACTGAGGTGGTTTGCCATTCCCTTCTCCAGTGGACCACATTTTGTCAGAACTCTCCAGCATGACTTGGGGGGCCCTAGACAAGGCTGTGGTCCATGTGGTCAGATTGGTTAGTTTTCTGTGACTGTGGTTTTCAGTCTCTCTGCCCTCTGATGGAGAAGGATAATGGGCTTATGGAATCGTCCTGATGGGAGAGACTGACTGTGGGGGAAACTGGGTCTTGTCCTGATGGATGGGGCCATGCTCAGTAAATCTTTAATCCAGTTTTCTGTTGAAGGTTGGGGCTGTGTTCCCTCCCTGTTGTTTGACCTGAGACCAAACTATGGTAGGAGGAATGAAGATAATGGTGTCGTCCTTAAAAGGTCTCGTGCGTGCACTGTTGTGATCAGTGCCCTGCCCCTGCGGCAGGCCACCGTCTACCTACACCTTCTCCAGAGACACCTGGACACTCACAGGCAAGTTGGGTCAGTCTCTGGTGGTGTGTCTGCTCCTTCCTCTTGGTTCCTGGTGACACAGGGTTTTGTTTGTGCCCTCCAAGAGTCTGTTTTCCCAGTCCTGTGTAAGTTCTGTACTCAAATCCCATTGGCCTCCAAAGTCAAATTCCCTTTGGGTTCTCAGTCCCTTTGCCAAACGCCCAGGTTGAGAAATCTGTTGTGGGTCTGAGAACTTTCTTAATAGTGTGAGAATTTCTTTGGTATAATTGTTCTGCAGTATCTGGGTCATCTGCTTGGCAGTTCCAGGGTGGGGTTAATGGCACCCTCCTCCAAGAGGGCTTATGCCATCCACTGAATGACCCAGGTCTGCAGCATCCAGAGTCCCTACCCCTGTGGCAGGCCACTGCTGACCCGTGCCTCAGCAGGAGATATTCAAACACTCAAAGGCAGGTCTGGCTCAGTCTCTGTGGGGCCTCTGGGTCCTGGTGTGCACAAGGCTTTGTTTGAGCCCTCTAAGCATCTCTGGTGCATATGGGGTTTGATTCTAAATGTGATTTCACCCCTTCTACCGTCTTGCTGGGGCTCCCTCTTTGCCATTGGACATGGGGTATATGTTTTTGGTGGGCTCCAGCATCCTTTTGTCGATGGTTGCTCAGCAGCTAGCTGCAATTTTGGAGTTCTCACAGGAGAAATGAGTGCACATTCTTCTCTGCCATCTTGCTCCTTTCTACTTAAGTATATAGAATATTGAAATAACATAAACAATAAGGTAGAGCTAATTGATAAGATAATCATGTACCTTATTAATTTTGAATTATCCTGGGAATATGTGGGGAAATTTGCCACATATTAGACCAACAGAAAATTCTTAATCTATTCTGAATTGAAAATAAATATGAATCTCAGACACAACCTTCTTTAACCCTCATGCAATAAAACTAGACAACAAAGAGGCCCTTTTAACTGAAATTAGTAAGAATATTTTCTTAAAGTCTAGGTTGAATATTAATTTAAAAAGTGAGATCTCATCATATATAAAAAATGTAATAAAAACAGAATTTATGGGATGTTGTTAAAACAGGGTTTAGAAGGTTCACAATCTTCATATACTTAAAGTCAGTAGAAACTAGAGTCATGAATAGGTATCAAACCCAACAAAGTCAGGAAAAGGAATAAAAGCAAACTGAAGGGAAGCAGAGGGCGTTTGGCAGGTTGAATGCCGATCCCACTTGTTCAGCTCTCCCTGTGTGTGTCCTCTGCCTCTAGACTGAGTGCTCAGATGTGTGGCTTCTTTGGCAAATGGGAAGCCAGCAGATGGGATAAGTAGAGGCTTGCAGTTCGCTTGTGCAAGAAGGCAAGCCCTGTGTGCTTCTACTATTGCCATGAAACAACAGGTCTCAACTGACCCGCTGGCTCAGGAGGAGGGTGAGATGAACACGGAGGGCAGCATCACGTACTGACACGGAGGAGGGAACGGAAGTGCTTCAGCCACCAAAGCCTGGAGAGGAAGTACCCCGGCAAATACTGATTTCAAGAGTGAGAGTCTGCCACGGAGGGCCTGTGAGTGCTTGCTGTGTGATAATTACAACATGGATTAATTAACTAGGAAACAGGATACTGGTATGTTTTATCTTTTAATTTTCAAAATTAATGAGAAAATAAACATAGATTGCTTTAAAACACATGAGAAGATGGTCCGTCTTAAAATGTGCACTAAAACTGCACTAGAATAGCTTTTGCTAACTATTAAAATGAAAAATTGAGCAGTTTAATGGCACCTTTCATTTGCAAAAGTAGTGGACTAGATATAGTGAGAACAGATATTGACCCGACTAGTATGATTTCTAGGGGTAATTTAGCAATATTTTTCAAAATTATATTAATAAATACTTTAACCTTTGACCTGGCCATCATTTTCCCACTCTTTACTTTATAGGTACACCTGTACAAGTGCAAAATAATGCATACAGATTGCTATCATACCAAGTGATGTGTAGAGGATATTTTGTAATAGAAAATGTTTGAAAATCATGTGACTATTCACCAGTAGTGAACTAGATAAATTATAATATATAACTTGAAAAGAAATATAATGCAACTGTATAAAAGAATGATGAAACATTTTATATGTGTGTGTGTGTGTGTGTGTATGTGTGAATAGGGTAGATTTATATTAAAAATGTGTATGTATTAATATAGTTTTATACATTCATGCATTTATTTTAAAATAAAAAGTGGTTTTCTAAAAGCTGGTTTTAAAAAGGAAAAATATATGCATATCATAAAATAGTTTGTTTATAATGGGGAACACGAGAGTCTGTGTGTATATGTTTACTGGCTTGCTTACAAATATAGTAACATTGTGGAAACACCAAAACCAGTAATGAAAGTTATCTGTCAGGGTATGGAAATCAGGATGGGGACTGGATGCATAAAGGAAAGGGTAGAAGAAAGAAAGGCTCTCACTGTCTATCACTTTATATTTTCCTCTCTTTGAATCACGTGAGTATCTTATTTATTTTGGAAAAAACCCTCAGTGAAGAATAAACCTAACAAGAGAAAACATTGACGGGGAGGGGGAAATACATCCATCCAATTACAAGTAGACTCACAGATGAGTGAATGGCAGAAAGCCAAGGCAGTCTCATAAGCTCTGACATATTGTGTAGCATGGGGATCAAAAGCTGGTACCCCACTAACAGAATTCGCTATGACCAATGTGTTTTCTTGGTAAAACTCCATTAGCCTTTGCCCTACTTGATTTTGTACTCCAAGGTCAAACTTGGCTGTTACTCCAGGTATCTCTTGACTTCCTACTTTTGCATTCCAACCCCTATGATGAAAAGGACTTCTTCTTTTGGTGTTAGTTCTAGAAGGAGTTGTAGGTCATCATAGAACCATTCAACTTCAGCTACTTTGACATTAGTGGTAGAGGCATAGACTTGGATTATTATGATATACAATGGACACATGGACATCACCAGATGGCCAATAATGAAATCAGTTTGTCTATATTCTTTCCAACTGAAGATGGAGAAGCTCTGTATAGTAGCAAAAACAAGACTGGGAGTTGACTGTGGCTCAGATCATGAACTCCTTATTGGAAACGTTGGACTTAAATTGAATAAAGTAGGGGAAACCACTTAGGCCATTCAGGTATGACCTAAATAAAATCTCTTACAATTATACAGTGGAAGTGACAAATAGATTCAAGGGATTAGATCTATTAGATAGAGAACCTGCAGAACTACAGGTGGAGGTTCACAACATGGTAGGTGGTGGTGACCAAAACCATACCCAAGAAAAAAAAAATGGAAAAAGGCAAAATGATTGTCTGAGGAGGCTTTACAAATAATAAATGAGAAAAGAAGAGAAGCTAAAGGCAAAGGAGAAAAGGAAAGATATACCCATCTGAAGGCAGAGTTCCAAAGAATAGCAAGAAGAGATAAGAAAGCCTTCCTCATTGATCAATGCAAAAAAATAGAGGAAAACAATAGAATGGGAAAGACTAGAGATCTCTTCAAGAAAATTAGAGATACAAAGGGAACATTTCATGCAAAGATGAGCACAATAAAGGACAGAAATGGTATGGACAGAACAGAAGCAGAAGATATTAAGAGAAGGTGGCAAGAACACACAGAAAAACTATACAAAAAAGATCTTCATGACCCAGATAATCATGATGGTGTGATCACTCACCTGGAGCCAGATATCTTGGAGTGTGAAGTCAAGTGGGCCTTAGGAAGCATCATTACAAACAAAGCTAGTGGAACTGATGGAATTCCTGCTGAGCAATTTTATATCCTATAAAAGATGATGCTGTGAAAATACTGCACTCAATATGCCAGCAAATTTGGAAAACTCAGCAGGGGCCACAGGACTGGAAAAGGTCAGTTTTCATTCCAATCCCAAAGCACAATGCCAAAGAATGTTCAAATTACTGCACAATTGCACTAATTTCACATGCTTGCAAAGTAATGCTGAAAATTCTCCAAGAAAGGCTTCAACAGTACATGAACAGAGAACTTCCAGATGTTCAAGCTAGATTTAGAAAAGGCAGCAGAACCAGAGATGAAATTGCCAACATCCACTGGACCACAGAAAAGCAAATTCGAGAAAATCAACTATTCTGCTTTATTGACTATGCCAAAGCTTTTGACTATGTGGATCACAACAAACTGTGGAAAACTGTTAAAGAGATGGGAATACCAGACCACCTTTTCTGCCTCTTGAGAAATTTCAAGAAGCAACAGTTAGAACTGGACAAGGAACAACGGACTGGTTCAAAATTGGGAAAGGAGTACATCAAGGCTGCATATTGTCACCATGCCTATTCAACTTATACGCACAGTACATCATGTGAAATGCTAGGCTGGATGAAGCAAATGCTTGGCTGGATGAAACACAAGCTGGAATCAAGACTGCAGGAGAAATATCAATAACCTCAGATATGCAGGTGACACCTATGGCAGAAGAAGAACTAAAGAGCCTCTTGAAGGTGAAGAGGAGAATGAAAAAGCTCGCTCAAAACTGAACATTCAAGGAATGAAATCATAGCATCCTGTCCCATCACGTCATGGCAAATAGGTGGGGAAACAATGCAAGCAGTGACAGACTTCATTTTCTTGGGCTTCAAAATCACTGCAGGTGGTGACTGCAGCCATGAAATTAAGATACTTGCTCCTAGGAAAAAACTGTGGCCAAAATAGACAGCACATTAAAAAGCAGAGACTTTATTTTGCCAACAAAGGTCCATCTAGTAAAAATTATGGTTTTTCAAGTAGTCATGCATGGATGTGAGAGCTGGACTATAAAGAAAGCTGAGCGCTGAAGAACTGTGGTGTTGGAGAAGAGTCTTGAGTCCCTTGGACAGTACGGAGATCAAACCAGTTAATCCTAAAGGAAATCAGTCCTGAATATTCATTGCAAGGATTGATGCTGAAGCTGAAACTGCAATTCTTTGGCCCCCTGACGCATAGAGCCGATTCACTGGCAATGATCCTGATGCTGGGACAGACTGTTGGGAGGAGGAGAAGGGGACGACAGAGGATGAGACGATTGGATGGCATCACCGACTCGATGGACATGAATTTGGGCAAGCTCTGGAGATGGTGAAGGACAGGGAGGCCTGGTGTGCCGTAGTCCATGGGGTCGAAAAGTGTTGGACACGACTGAGCGACTGAACAGCAACCACTGACTGAATTTAGCACACGTGTGACCAGCACAATATTGTTTTGAAGTGCAAGTCTTAGAGTCCATGTGAGCCTGCATTTTCCAGTTAGTTGTGGTCACTATCCATCGATTATTTATAGCAGACACTGAAAAGAATTTTAGCTATCCTCTCTCACGTAGAGTCACTTGTGATCAGATAGTCTCATCATTGACTGTAGAAACCAGTCTTCTGTATATCAATCTCTTAGAACCTTTTCACCATAGGAAAAATATCAACTTCTAAAACCCAAAGTGTTAGGTGATCCTCTAACCAACGTTAGAGATGACCCTTTCAACCCCGCTCGCTCAGGAGTTGGGGGACCCAGGCAGGTTAGAAAGGAGAGTCTGTGTTTCCACCACCTGTAACATATTTGACCTGTTTGTGAAAAGCTTTTCATAAGAGAACCAAATGTTCCCCTTAACATTTACTTTAAAAATTAGAAAATGCGTTAGTAACAGCCTTATCTCCCAGATTTGCACAGGAAGGGACAACATGACCTTTTAAATATTCTTTTTTAGTTAATTCTTAGGATCAAGATTGAGAAAAGAAATTGAGAATAAATATTGGAAAAATATGACTGTTAAGCAGCCAAACCTGAAGAGTGGGGCTCACAATAGGGAAAGTAATTGATAGATGAATAATACAATGTGTAAAGATGTATTAGCGTTTTCATTATTTTGTACTATTTCTATTCAGTTGGAGCTGATTTCCATAGTAATATAGTTAGCTAAAAATCTGCCTTTCTATATAAGGTCTCCACAGAAAAAGCAAATATGAAAATGGCAATTTTTAAAACGATATTCTTTTTTTGTTTAATAAAACTAATGTTTTCAAAATCTGCTTTTATTAAAACACAATAAATACCATCAATTTTTGACATGAAATCTCATTATATACTGTAAATATTTATCACTTTCTAGGGGGAAGATTATGCAGTAGATGACTTCTCGTTGATTCACTCATAAAGCTGAGTAGGAAGTGAAGCTTCTTTTTATTTTCATAAAAATAAAAGGGACTCAGAATTTGACAACCATTCCATTTGGACCAGATAATCAGACAAAGCACAGATGGTGCACTTTTCAAGAGCATTTATTTTAGCGTTAGAAAAATTATAAAAATAATGTTAATATAAAAACTGTCGATGTAAAATAAATGGAAAACAGACAATAATGCTATCATAGAGATCACATCCTCTATTGTTCTGGGATGTATTTCCCTACTAAATCTAAAGTTTGGGTATCAAGTATTGCATTTCAAGGTGGGTAGAGCAGTATAATTTATATTGTTTTATGTTTGTAGATTTGATAAGAAAACCTTTAGACTCAAATAATGGCTTAAGGTAGAAAATGAGACACGTGTCAACAAGGTCTTGATGTCAACAAGCCCAAGCATTCCTGGGGACCTACATAGCTCAGTCATCGGTCAGACTTCTACAAACTTATAGACCCTTGGTCACTAATCACTGAGGACACAGATTACATAGTTTGGGGGTCTGACATGGCTTTTGAGAGCCCAGTGAAAGCTAGATATGCATGTGCAGCTACCAAGTCCTGCATTTAGATTCAAGTGAGTCACAGGCTCTGAGGATCCATGGACCGCTGGTTAAGGGTCCCTGGAATAAATGATCTCTAACATACTCCAAGCATCTTTATCCATTTATTATTTGGTCACTTACATTCCCATTCTCTTTTTTAGAGACGTATGGATCATCACCCACCTGCAAGTGTTCTGATTTGCTGCTGTTCAGGCTCTCAGTCGTGTCCACCTCTGCAGCCTCATGGACTGCGGCATGCCAGGCTTCCCTGTCCTTCACCATCTCCCGGAGTTAGCTGATACGAAAGATCTAAAGTTGATTGCACCGTTAACGGTCTTTTACATACAATATTACCTTTCAGTTTTGGTCATAAACCTGTAGTGTCAATCCCACTCCTGAAGAAAAAAGAGAGCTAGGCTTTAATAACTATATCTCTTCTTTCTGAGCTAATACTGATTGCAGAGGGCTGAGAGGTGACAGTCTATCATATTGACCAAGTAAATAAAACTCAACTCGTTCAAGTCCTTGGCCTGGGCCTGGCACGTTCCTGGCTGTTATCTCCCAGGCAGTACCACTGATAGTATGGTGTTTCTCTACTGCACTCAGAAAACATTTTCTAAAATTAAATAGTCTGCTATCAAACATCAAAAGACCAAATCAATTAGCCTTAGATACTATTTCTTTGACTATTAAATGCTTACTTCATTTTAAAAAGTTGTTATCAATTGGTAAAAGAAAAGTTATCACCTCAGAGTTCTCAAAATTATTCTGATTCTTCCACAATCCACTTTGAAGTTCAAACACGCTTTTATTTTTTGTGGATGCAACTTGCATATGAAACTACGCGTGTGCGATTAAACAATTTCTCCTTTAAATGTAATGGCTTTTCAATACTCAGATGATGTGTTTTAAAAAGGGATTGACTATCCACTTTGTGAAAGTGATCATTTAATTATTCTGGACAAAAAAATAAAAACAGAAAAAATAATAGCAATTATAATATCCAAGACTCAGCCAAAGTCCATTTCAAACCCTGACCTGTTCTGTTCTTGGCCATCATGCTTATATTGTTCCAGTCAGACTTCTCGACTATAAAAATAATGAATGGTATTGAGCATGAACTTGGTACCAAGAATATCCTTCTTAAAAACAGTATATTTGAATGTGTTCCAGGGAAACTGGATTAAGACAGTAAAATGAGAGCACATAGCTAACTCAACATTTGATTTTTAAAAGAATTAAATAATTACTATGCTAAAAGAAAAAACTCAGTGAAGCAGAAATTTCAAGAAATTCTTAAAAAATATATAAAGCAGATAGAATTGGATACATAGCAACACTGAAAGCTGTGGCAGATGCTGTTGTTCTACAGACATTCAAATCTAAGAGTCAAAGACTCTGTGAGAGGAGGGCACCCAAGGACAATGGTGAATCCGGTAACTCAAGGAAATAGGTCCTGCACACCTGGGTAGATTACCTGTTCCCTTGTGACCTGGTTCAGTGGGACATGTTAAAATAGCAAGTGACTGGGAGAAGCTGATGTGCACTCAGGCACAGGGCAACTTTCAACAGGACTTAGAAACTTCTGCAGTCAGAATTATAGCAAAGAGTATATCTTATTCCACTCATATCACTATCGGAGAAATATCTATGAATTAGGATAAGTAAACAGGATAATACTCTTAAATGTTTTTTCAAAAGAATAGGCTAATATAATATGCCTAAAAAAAATCATGTGAGTCTCAGAAATAAAATATAAAAATATCAAGAGAAATTCCATCTAAATTTTGAAATTGTAGTAGAGGAGAAGAAATGGAGCAGAGAAAATTATTAACACAAAAGGTATAAGATAATTTCAAAGCTAATGAAATAAATGATTTTTTTAGTTTTTGAAGTAAACTCAATATCAAGCAGAGTATATGCAATAATTTCAGTTTTCAGGAGATATTTTAAAGACACTGAGAATAATGAGAAAATTTAGTTTCCAGAGACATAAAAATAGATTTTCTACAAAGCAATGACAATCAAATTGATTTCATGCTTCTCATCAAAAACCATATGAATTAGAAAACACTGGAGTAAAATGTTGACATTTTCTGAAGGAAATGATTTTGAACCTAAAATTTTATATTCAATGAAAATGGCATGAAACTTGAAAGGCCTACAGAGAGGTTTAGGATTAAAAGCTCTAAAAACATTTGCCACACATAAACTTTGAAAAAATTATTAGTAAAAGAACTGAAAAATAAATACGCATAGGTGCACACATATGTATGCACAATAAAATCATGAGATAAACCAGCAAATAAGCAAACAAAACTTCAGTCCAAAGAAATGCATAAAACATTTAGCTAATTCTAAAAAATTGTTTATGCGCAATCTATGAAGATAATAACCTAGCCATCTGGATCTCAAATCCCAGATGATCTCAGCGTGTAATATGGCAGAGGTTGGGAGGCTAGAAGGCTATCATAGGACAAATGTATCCAAAAAAGTGGGGGAAAAAGACAAAGTGAAAAAGTGAGAGGACATATAAGACACATAAAAGCTTATCCTAGAGACTCAACATGAAAACAATAGAGGTCTCAGGATGAGAAAGCCAAGAAGATATAAGAAAAAAAATTATTAATACTAAAGGAGAATTTTTTCAGTACTGAAGAATGAAATGAGAAAGACTCACAGATATTTCAGAAATTTTCCATTAAAGTTTGCAAGTAAACCAAGAGAGAAGACAGCATGAGCCTTAAGAAGAGCTGATAGTAAGTTGTCTAAAAGTCCAATGATAAAAATGATAATATCTATTAAGCTGTGTGTGCTGTGCCACTGCTAAGTCGCTTCAGTCGTGTCCGACTCTGTGCGACCCCATGATGGCAGTGCATCAGGCTCCCCCGTCCCTGGGATTCTCCAGGCAAGAAGACTGGAGTGGGTTGCCATTTCCTTCTCCAATGCATGGAAGTGAAAAGTGAAAGTGAAGTCGCTCTGTCGTGTCTGACTCTTAGCGACCCCATGGACTGCAGCCTACCAGGCTCCTCCGTCCATGGGATTTTCCAAGCAAGAGTACTGGAGTGGGGTGCCATTGCCTTCTCTGAAACTATGTGTGAGTTGAACCATAAAGAAGGCTGAGTGCTGAAGAACTGATGCTTTTGAACTGTGGTGTTGGAGAAGACTCTTGAGAGTCCCTTGGACTGCAAGGAGATCCAACCAGTCCATTCTAAGGGAGATCAATCCTGAGTGTTCATTGGAAGGACTGATGCAGAAGCCAAAATTCCAATAATTTGGCCACATGATGCGAAGAACTGACTCATTTGAAAATACCCTGATGCTGGGAAAGATTGAAGGCTGGAGGAGAAGGGGACGATAGAGGATGAGATGGTTGGATGGCATCACTGACTCAATGGATATGAGTTTGAACAAACTGAGGCAGATGGTGATAGATAGGGAGGCCTGGTTTGCTGCAGTCCATGGGGTCACAAAGAGTTGGAAACTTAGCCACTGAACAACAACAAAGAAATCTACAGTACTTATAATGCTCTTCCAAAAATCTAATGTGTATTATAAAGTAATTAAGGGA